>NC_031995.1:42959761-42969633 GCF_001879085.1 Nicotiana attenuata | reverse complement strand
TGTGATGCTTTCCCGGTATTGGGGCTTGGGTGCGGGTATTGACGCAGGATGGCAGAGTCATTGCTTATGCTTCGAGGCAGTTGAAGATCCACGAGAAGAATTATCCGGTTCATGATCTAGAGTTGGCAGCCATTGTTCATGCTTTGAAGATTTGGAGGCATTACCTATATGGTGTGACGTGTGAGGTGTGCACTGATCACAAGAGTCTGCAGTACTTGTTCAAGCAGAAGGAGTTGAACTTGAGGCAGAGGAGGTGGTTGGAGCTATTGAAGGATTATGATGTTACTATTTTGTACCACCCGGGGAGAGCCAATGTGGTGGCCGATGCATTGAGTAGGAAGTCCGCCAGCATGGGTAGTCTTGCTTATGTTCCGGTCAGCCAGAGACCGCTTGCTTTGGATATTCAAGCCCTGGCCAATCGATTTGTAAGGTTGGACATTTCTGAGCCTAGCAGAGTGTTAGCTTGTACGGTAGCTTGTTCTTCATTATTGGAGCGTATCCGTGATCGGCAGTTTGATGATCTACATTTGTGTGTCCTGAGAGACACGGTGCAGCGTGGAGGTGCCACGAAGGTAACCTTAGATGATGATGGTGTTTTGAGGTTGCAAGGGCGAGTGTGTGTGCCCAATGTCGATGGGATTCAAGAGTTGATCTTAGCGGAGGCCCATAGTTCTCGATATTCTATTCATCCGGGCGCCGCGAAGATGTACCAGGACTTGCGGCAGCATTATTGGTGGCGTAGGATGAAGAAAGATATCGTTGCATATGTGGCTCGGTGTTTGAAGTGTCAGCAGGTCAAGTATGAGCATCAGAGGCCTGGTGGTTTGTTTCAGAGGATTGAGCTTCCCGAGTGGAAGTGGGGGAGGATTACTATGGATTTCATTACTGGACTTCCGATGACTCGGAAGAAGTTCGACTCGATATGGGTCATTGTTGATAGGCTGACCAAGTCAGCGCATTTCATTCCTGTGGCAGTCTCCTATTCATCCGAGAGGTTAGCTGAGATCTATATCCGGGGAGATTGTTCGCCTTCATGGTGTGCCGGTGTCTATCATTTCGGACCGGGGTACGCAGTTTACCTCGCGTTTCTGGGGTGCAGTTCAGCGAGAGTTGTGCACACGGGTTGAGTTGAGCACAGCGTTCCATCCTCAGATGGACGACCAGTCTGAGAGGACTATTCAGATATTGGAGGATATGCTCCAAGCCTGTGTCATTGATTTTGGAGGCTCGTGGGACCAGTTTTTGCCCTTAGCAGAGTTCGCCTACAACAACAGCTACCAGTCCAGCATTCAGATGGCTCCATATGAGGCGTTGTATGGTAGGCGATGTCGGTTTCCAGTGGGATGGTTTGAGCCGGGGGAGGCTCGGTTATTGGGTACCGATCTAGTTTATGAGGCCTTGGATAAGGTCAAGATCATTCAGGACAGGCTTCGTTCGGCTCAGTCGCGGCAAAAGAGTTATGCGGATCGTAAGGTTCGAGATGTAGCTTTCATGGTTGGTGAGCGGGTCTTGCTCCGAGTGTCGCCTATGAAAGGCGTGATGAGATTTGGGAAGAAGGGAAAGCTTAGCCCTAGGTTCATTGGTCCATTTGAGATTCTCGATCGTGTGGGAGAGGTGACTTACATACTTGCCCTGCCGCCCAGCTTGTCAGCCGTGCATCCAGTGTTCCATGTGTCCATGCTTTGGAGGTATCACGGTGTCACGACCCAATTTAGGATCGTGACCGGCGCTTAGGAGCAAGTGCTCCCAAGTAAGCCTCATCGGTAATTTTACAGAAAATCGGGCAGAGTTTCCCTTGTTTTTGGACCATCCCAAAAATTTCCTGTCTCAAATCAGCAACCAAACAACCTAATAACAATTCAACTGGCAATTGACAACTTACCAATTAGCCAAAATAAGTCTCCACCATTACTAATCAACACACTAACAACCAGAAATACTAATTTATCTCCGACTTTGATAATAATGAACGATACTCGACATAAGATTAATAGCAAAATAATACTCATGACACTAAAAGAATGACTATGGAGAGACTCTAAGAAATCAAAGAAAAGACCATAACAATTGATAAAAATCTCCGCCCATGTGTCCATGCTTCGGAGGTATCACGCGACCCAGCCCACGTGTTAGATTTCAGCACTGTCCAGTTGGACAAGGATCTGTCTTACGAGGAGGAGCCGGTAGCTATTCTAGACCGGCAGGTTCGATAGTTGAGGTCAAAGAGTTTTCCTTCAGTGCGTGTCCAGTGGAGAGGTCAGCCTCCTGAGGCATCGACCAGGGAGTCCGAGTCTGATATGCGGAGCCGTTATCCTCATCTATTTCCCAACTTAGGTACTTCTTTCATTTGTCCGTTCGAGGACGAACAGTTGTTTTAGAGGTGAAGAATGTGACGACCCAAAGGGGCATCACCGGATTTCTCTCTTTTTCCGTGCTTCCGAGGCCTTGAAAATCTCACCTTTAGTTGCCTCGTGCGCAGTCCGGGCGCGTAGTCGGGAAGATTATATGTTAAATTCTGTGAAAAATTTCAAAATGTGGCTTTAAAATGATTAAAGTTGACTTCGGTCAACATTTTGGTAAACGGACCCGGACCCGTGATTTGACGGTCCCGGAGGGTCCGTAGAAAAATATGGGACTCGGGCATATGCCCGGAGTCGAATTCCGAGGTCTAGAGCCCGAGAAAAGAATTTTTCTGTGAAATTGTTTTTCTGAAATTATTAAGGAAAATGGAAATGAAAATTGATTAAAAGACTGTGGTATCGGGCTCGTATTTTGGTTCCGACGCCCGATACAAGTCTTATATGTGGTTTAAGCGCTTTCTGTGAAATTTGGTCGATATCGGACGTCATTTGACGTGTTTCGGACCTAAATATCTAAAATTTGAAGTTTATGAGGTTAGGATGAAAAATGATGATCTTGAGGTTTGATTCCTCGTTTATGATGTTATTTTAGCGATTTGATCGCTCGGTTAAGTTCGTATGAGGTTGTTTAGTTAGTGTGTGTGTTTGGTTAGGAGCCCCGAGGGCTCGGGAGTGATTCGGAGGTGGTTCGGGGTGTTTTGAACTTGAAAAAGTTGCAGAAATCTGGTATTTGTACACAGGGATTTCCTTCTTCGCGTTCGCACTCTTCCCCTCGCGTTCGCGTAGCTCTGTGTTTTCCTCCTTCGCGTTCGCGTCTTGATCATCGCGAACGCGTAAGCCAAATTCAGGGCCCCAGTAATTCCTTCTTCGCGTTCGCATTTCACCGTTCGCGAACGCGTAGCTTTGCCTTTTCCCTAATCGCGTTCGCGTGGTCCTTCCTGCGTTCGCGTAGAACAATGCCTGGACCCCCCTCAGTTTTCCCCTTCGCGTTCGCATTCCCCAAATCGCGAACGCGAAGCCCTGCCCTTTTGCCCATCGCGAACGCGACTTACCTCTCGCGAACGCGTAGGGCAAATTCGCCCAGTTATTCTTAAAGCCTAAAAATAGACCAGTAACGGGATTTCACCCAAAACACACGAGTTCATCTTCTCTACAGCACATAGGCGATTTTTAGAGCTATCCTTCACCAAAACTTCTTGGGTAAGTATTATCGAACTCGTTTTCTTCATTTTCTATCATCATTTATCAAATTCCTAGACCTAAATCATGTAGTTCATGGTAAGAATTGGGGAAAAGGTAAAATTAGGGCTTCTCAATTTTCTTGATTTAGACCTCGTTTGGGGTCGAATTTGAAAACAAATTATATATTTGGAACTCGTAGGGGTTATGGGTGACTAGGTTTTGNCCCCTTTCCTGCGAACGCGAAGGGAATTTTTGCCCAGCGATTTTTAAAGTCTAAAAACATACCAGTGACGGGATTATTCCCAAATTTCACACGAGCTCTTCTTCTCCACAGCCTCAAGGTGACTTTTAGAGTGATTCTTCACCAAAGCTTCTTGGGTAAGTATTTTCTAACTCGTTTTCTTCATTTTCTATCATCATTTATCAAATTCCTAGACCTAAATCATGTAACTTAAGGTGTAAATTGGAGGAAAAGGGTAGAATTAGGGCTTTTCAATTTTCTTTGATTTAGACCTCGTTTTGGGGTTGAATTTGAAAACAAATTGTATATTCGGGCTCGTGGGGGAATGGGTGACATGGAATTGGTTCGAACCTCGGGTTTTGACCAAGCGGGCCCGGGGTCAATTTTTGGAATTTTGGGTAGAAAGCTTAGAAATTCATATTTAGGCATTGGGTTTAGTTTGTTTAGCTATTATTAATATTGTAAAGTCATTATTTCATAGATTTGACTGAGTTGGAGCCGAATTCTAGGGGTAAAGCTATACTAGAGGCTTGAGTTGATTTCGGAGCATTTGAGGTAAGTGTTTGATCTAACTTTGACTTGAAGGAACAGGATTAGAGTGTTATTATTTGCTAATTGCTAAATGATCGAGTACGGTGTATAGGCATGGTGACGAGTATCTATACACCGGTGTCTAGCATGACCGTGGGTCCTAGTATGTACTTATCCTGATATTGTGATGACTCTTCCATGTTAATTGATGAATTCTATGCAATGTGAAGAGTATGAGGACTAATTATGAATTGTAAATTCTTTGGAGCGTTGGCTCGAATGATAAAAAGACTATTGAGTAAGAAATGAAAGAAATAGAAAGAGATATGATTTATCCCTTGCCGGGATGGTTTGAGTATATTGATTATCTCCCTTGCCGGGATGTGAAAGTATTGTTGTTGCTCCCTTGCCGGGATTTAGCTGTTAATTGTGTAATTCCCTTGCCGGGACATTTCTTATTATTTGTTTATCCCCTCGCCCCGTTTGGTTGTGATTACTATTTGGGTGAGGAAGAGTGATATTGCACGAAGGGTCATTCCGTGCCATGCTTTGATTATATTTGCACGAAGGGTCATTCCGTGCCATGTTTTGATTATATTTGCACGAAGGGTCATTCCGTGCCATGTTTTGATTATTTATGCACGAAGGGACATTCCGTGCTCTGATTTGATTATAATTGCACGAAGGATCATTCCGTGCCATGGTATGAGTGTTATGTGAGGGAAGCACGAAGGGTGATGCCGTGCACTTTATTTGATTGCTTTTGGTGAGAATGAGAGTAAAAGCACGAAGGTTGATGCCGTGCAACTATTGATTTTCCTGCTCTCATTAATTATTGTTATTGCCCTGTTTCTTACTTAAATTGTTGACTTTATATCCAGACTGTATCCCCCCATAGTATGCTTCCCTCCCTCTTAACTGTTTAATTGCTTTGTTCTTTCTTTTTATTGCATATAGATATTGAACTGCACAGGTTGGTTTGGTAGTCCTGTCTAGCCTCGTCACTACTTCGCCGGGGTTAGGCCAGGCACTTACCAGCACATGGGGTCGGTTGTGCTGATGCTACACTTCTGTGCTCTTTTGCACAGATCACGGTACCGGAGCAGCTTTTGGACCACAACAGTAGGATATTGATCGAGAGCTGACTTCAGTCCAGGGACTTACGAGGTAGCCTAGCTGGCGTTCGCAGGCCGGAGTCCCTTTCTATGTTTTCAGTTTGTTTTCATTGTACCAAGACAGACATTTATGCATTTTCTATTCAGACTTGTTTGTAGTACTCTTTAGTAGTTCGTGAGATAGAGACACCAGTCTTGGGTAGAGAAATGTTAAACTTCCGCATTTTTGGGTTTTCAGTTATCTGTGTTTTAAAGACTTCCGCTTTAATTTAAGTAACTCGTTATATTTATATTGTTCTTGTTGGGATGTTATCAGAAAATGTTTAAATACTTGGCTTGCCTAGCTCCGATGGCAGGCACCATCACGACCCCCGATGGTGGAAAATTCGGGTCGTGACAATGAATGTGTGAGAAAGAGAAAAAAAATAGTTGGTAAAAGTCAATACCACTAATGATTCTACAAACATAAAGATCTAGAAGTGAAATGTCATATCAATCTTTTACTCTTTAAAAATAAAGTTTATGGTGGATAAGATTATAATTAAAATTAAATATTCAACACAAGATATGAACTAATATTAGGATATAAATCAACATAGAATGAATTATTTTTTATGTTCAAACTACAAAACTGTCTTTTATTTAAATATTTAGCAAAAGAATCCAATTCAATTATTTTTTTAATTCATCATATGAGTAAAATTCTTATTCCAGTTAAGAAAAATCTTAGGGTACATAAATTAGTACCATATGCATGCACGAATATATTGTTATAGCGTTTGAATAATAAAATAAAAGGAATTTAAACAGTATATTGCATAAAAAATATCATAATTAGATCATTTATAAAGTAACTAGTAAAATTTTCCACGCTTCGCGTGGTTGTACTCAAATAATTTTATGAATAATATTTTTTGAATTTAGTTGATATATATATATATATATATATATGAAATTTTAATCAAATTCATGTATGGAAACATTGGAGAAGAGAAGATGAGAAAAAGTATTTAGAGACTTCTAGAGAGAAAGAAAAAAAAATCACGTTAAATCCTCTTGCATTTCATTACGTCTATCTATTATTTATTATAATATAATAATCATAATAATAATAATAATAATAGTTATTAATTTTTTATTTAGACTCTCATGTTTTAATGAGGATAAAACTTTGCATTACTTGTTAGATCTGCAATAAAAATCTCAGCTTCAACAAAAGTTGGGGTTAAATATATTAATATTTTAGATGAATCACAATCAGAAATTACTTTGGGTAATAGACGTATATAGAAAATGAAATGCAGATAATAAAGTTTTTCCCTGAAATAGAATACTCTAAAATTCAAGTGCAAGAAAATATGAAACGACAACAATTTCCCATGATAGCTACATCAAGATGTTCTTCAAGTTGAAAAATATGTTCTCGATCGCGATTCGGTAGACATATCATAAAAAATTATATTATCACTTACAGTGCAATTGCAGAAAAAAGAAAAAAGAAAGAGAAGAAGATTAATTAATTATAGAGAAAATATTTATTCAATGTATAAGCACTACCTTGGCGCAATCTTTACATCTCCAAATCGTCACAACTTATTTCTTCATTGCACAACTGCTCATAATAAAAATTATATATTCAGAACTCAAATATTTAAAGCAAAACCTAAAAGTTTCTTAAAATAGAGCAAAAGACAAAAAGGCATCTCCGATGGCATAAATCACATAATTGTACAACTTTTACTTTATTCGAAAGCACCAAAAATCCATACCATTCCAGAGAACTCATAGAAGTGTTTGATATGCTAATCTCCCTTCCTAAATTTGTTTTCGTTGGTTGGTAATTGGTGCCTTAATATATAAGCCAAATAAGCACAAAACATCAGATGTTAATATATCAATTAATAGGCAATTATAGGGGAAGAAGAGAGGCTTGAAACGGTAGAATAATAAGGCTTAAGAATTTGACTTTTGGAGTTTTTAAACGGAATAGTTTAAAGAGTACAATAAAAGTGGGAAATCAAAGAGACTTAATCCATTATTGAGCTAATTTACTTAAATAAAAATAAGAGAAAAAGGCAGAAAAGGAGAAAAAAGATAAATAGGATCCTTGGCCAAAGAGAGGTGCCAAGTCATCTTGTCTACCCCCCCCCCTCATATATATATANAGGGTCTGGGGAGGATATATAGTGTGTACGCAGACCTTACCCCTACCTTATGAGGATAGAGAAGTTATTTCCAATAGTCCCTCGGCTCAGGAAATTAAACTACATTAATGGTGGAAAATGTCTTTACACTCTTGATAAAAACTTATTTAAATTCAAATAGAATATTAGTGTAACTGTTTTAGAAGTGTTCTGTTTTGTTGGCATTCAACACGTGTCAACTTCCTTCAAGTGTTGCCACTCGAATTTACATACATGACAAAATTGATCATTTGTGTAAATTTTGATGATGTCCTTTTATTTTAAATTCATGTATTATGCTAATGTAATAATATGTTTTGGCATTTGGATAATTTTTGTATTGTTATATATAAAATTTCTCTCATTCATTAAATTTGATTGTTCCTTCATATACATAAATGTTTAAATCATCACGTGCCATTATTAACGTGCATAGTAACTCATAATAAAAGGACATAACCAAAATCCTAGATATTAGCCTTATAATCATATTAGTTTTAGGACATAATACTACAAGTTTAGAATCCTATTAGTATAATAACTTTCAGGCTGTCTAATTCATATAAAATTGAACAAGTAAATATCTTTAGTCATGTAATCCTATTACTTTATACTTCTTAAAAACTCCTATTACTAATTTCATTTGAAAATGTATTGTAATGTCCTATTACTAATTTAATTTGAGAATGTATTATATTGTCCAAATTTATTTAGAAAAAGGAGAGCACATATTATTATAAAAGCATAAATACAATATTAATATACCAAGATAGACCTAAATTATTAAACGGAAGAACTCATAGGAAGAGGACATAACTGCAATAACCTATTTTTTGGACTACAATACCTTCTATGCTAATTTTTAATATTTAAAATTTTAAAATTAATAAAATTTTGTCTATTAAATTCTTATTAAAAATATGTAGGAAGGTTTAATAAAATCAATTTCATAAGAATCCTCCGTATCGACAATATATTACCGCTCCATAATATCTAATACCAAGAAAAAATAAAAGTAATATCTGCATAAAGAGTTGAAATTGAGAAAGAAATACCCCCACGATAATACATTTTTATTTTATATTTGAACTATTTTCCCACTCAAATAATTTTTTTATCATTTTTTCATGTAATATTGAAAATACCCAATTATTAAACTACAACTAAGAAAATATTTAAGAATATGAATGTGTGAGAAAGAGAAAAAAATGGTTGGTAAAAGTCAATACCACTAATGATTCTACAAACATAAAGATAGAAGTGAAATGTCATGTCAATCTTTTACTCTTTGAAAATAAAATTTATGGTGGATAGAATTATAATTATAATTAAAATTAAATATTCAACACAAGATATGAATTAATAATAGGATATAAATCAACATAGAATGAATTATTCTTTATGTTAAAACTAAATAACTAAATCTTTTTAATTAAATATTTAGCAAGAGAATCCAATTCAATTATTTTTTTTAATTCATCATATGAGTAAAATCCTTATTCAAGGTAAAAAAAAATCTTAGGGTACATAAATTAATACCATATGCATGCACGAATATATTGTTATAGAGTTTGAGTAATAGAATAAAAGGAATTTAAACAGTATATTGCATAAAGAATATCATAAGTAGATCATTTATAAAGTAATATATATAAGAAAGAGAAGAAGATTAATTAATTATTGAGAAAGTATTAATTCAATGTATAAGCACTACCTTGACGCAATCTTTACATCCCTAAATCGTCACAACTTATTTCTTCATTGCGCAACTACTCATAATAAAAATTATATATTCAGAACCCAAATATTTAAAGCAAAACCTAAAAGTTTCTTAAAATAGAGCAAAAGACAAAAAGGCGTCTCCGATGGCAAAGCACCAAAAATCCATACCTTTCCAGAGAACTCATAGAAGTGTTTGCCATGCTAACCTCCATTCCTAAATTTGCTTTCGTTTGTTGGTAATGGGTGCCTTAATATATAAGCCAAATAAGCACAAAACATCAGAGGTTAATATATCAATTAATAGGCAATTATAGGGAAGAAAAGAGGCTTGAAACGGTAGAATAATAAGGTTTAAGAATTTGACTTTTGGAATTTTTAAACGGAATAGTTTAAAATAAAAGTGGGAAATCAAAGAGACTTAATCCATTATTGAGCTAATTTACTTAAATAAAAATAAGAGAAAAGGGCAAAAAAGGAAAAAAATGATAAATAGGATCCTTGGCCAAAGAGAGGTGCCAAGTCATTATATATATATATA
>NC_031995.1:42947541-42959738 GCF_001879085.1 Nicotiana attenuata | reverse complement strand
TATATATATATATAAAATACTAGTAATTGGTTACACTATTATGATTGATTAAACTAACCTACTACGATTGATTACCTAATTAAACTACATTACAACAACAATAATAATAACATAGCCAGTAATATCTCACACTGTGGGATCTGGGGAGGGTAGTGTGTACGCAGACCTTACTCCTATCTTGTGAGGATAAAGAGGTTGTTTCCAATAGACCCTCAACTCAGGAAATTAAACGACATTAATGGTGGAAAATGTCTTTACACTCATGATAAAAACTTATTTAAATTCAAATAGAAAATTAGTGTAACTGTTTTAGAAGTGTTCTGTTTTGTTGGCATTCAACACGTGTCAACTTCCTTCAAGTGTTGCCACTGGAATTTACATACATGGGTCAACCTTGTCCGTGTTCGTAGCATTCGTTCCTAGACTCAGTTGCTGATCTATTCCCTCATTACCATCTTCAGCCATGTCATCCTCTTCACTACTTGAGGCTTCAGCCACAATATTGCAAAGACATTTGCAAAATGAGTTTTCGAGAAGATTCCATAAGCTCTGAGGAGGGGTTGCTTCGAAAGCCATTACTGCCACCAAAAGGGAAAGAGATTAATCCTAAAATGAGCTTTAGAGATGATTCAGCTAGCTCTGACGAAGGGCTTATTAGGAAGCCACTGTTGCATACTGGGAGTTGGTATCGAATGGGGTCAAGACAATCCAGCATGATGGAATCATCGGCCCAAATACTTCGTGAATCAATCTCCATTTATCTCTGTGTCCTCATTGTTGCCTTAGGCTCCATCCAATTTGGCTTCACCGTAGGGCTAACTTTTTTGTTTTTTTTCCTTTCTTTCTTTCTTCTGTTTGACTGGATACATATTTTAAGATATAAAAACATCTGACCCATGCATATGACATCGGATTTAATCTATTTACACGAATTAAGAGTGTACAGAAGTTAAATCTGTAGCATTCTCAAAGTTAATTCCTTTTTAGTACTTGTGGTTTGCAGAATATCATGTCATTCTAGTAAGAGTAAGATCTTTATGTACAAACTGAAATAGGTAAGATTAAAGAGTTGTTTAATGCAAAGGTGTTAACCTTTCTCAAAAGAATCATAGAAGAGTAGTAATGGTTAACAATCAAACATTGTTTTCTTTAAACACACCAGCTTCGAAACCACTAAAATTCGTTCTGGTCTACTTTATCTTTGTATTGATTACTTATGGTTGGCTGACTATTTATGCAGTTGGGGTACACTAATCCTACGCAGTCTGACATCATGGACGACCTCTTACTTTCAATTTCAGAGGTTATTATTCTCTTTCCAATAGTACATTATTGTTATAGTCATCAATTTAACTGTTTCTTTTAGAGGAAATGTGCTTAGTATCTAGAGAACACAGTGTTAAATCAAGCCTGGTATTTTGATAATGGTTAAAGTGTTACAAGGTTTCAGAGACTTTGAATATACCGGTTTTGATGTTATGTTACAATAACTTCTGTTATTCTCATGAACAGTTTTCAATCTTTGGATCTTTAGCGAATGTGGGTGCAATGGTTGGTGCAATTGCAAGTGGTCAGATATCTGAATACATTGGCCGAAAAGGGGTATAACACTAAGCATATTCAATTGTACATTCTCAAATTCTTACTACCGACCAAGAAAGTTTACTGTTTTTTTTTATATGAAATTTAAGTTATGTACACTAACTGTAAAGGAGCCTCGGAGCAATAGTAAAGTTGTCTCCGTGTACCTATAGGTCACAAGTTCGGTTATCTACATCATACCCCTTAGGGTGCGGCTCTTTCCAGGACCCTGTGTGAACACGGGATGCCTTATGCACCGGAGTGCCTTTTTTTTAACACTAACGGGTGCAAAAACGTTTTACACCATCAATGTATTTAACCTATCTTAGCAGTTACTTGCATAATATTCTAGGTTACTAATCCACTTATTACGGACAGTAACCTATAGTTATCGTTTAGGTGACTTGCCAGTATATATAGAAGTTAAATTCTTTATATTAGATATTTTTGCTTTTGTTCCTTTATTTTACGATTTACGCCCTCTTTTTATATTGCAATACAGACACTAATGATTGCATCAATTCCTAATATTAGCGGATGGCTTGCCATTTCATTTGCCAGAGTGAGTGGTTAGTTGTAACATGCTGCACATTTCAGTTGCATCTTATTATAGGAAGTTTACTTCAATCAATGCATTTTCTACTATTAACAGGACACGTCATTTTTATACATGGGAAGATTGATGGAAGGATTTGGTGTGGGCATTATTTCCTATGTGGTAAATTTTGCTTGTTTTACTTTTCTGGTAGCTCTAGTTGGAGTTATAATGGAAAACTCCTGCTTAGCCAAATTCTTCCTGTTTGTCATGTATAGGTACCTGTCTATATAGCGGAGATTTCACCACAAAACATGAGAGGAGTCCTTGGATCCATTAATAATGTTGGTTTTATTTCACTTATGACGCTAATCCATGCTCTTTCATCTATATCTTGATAAATTAATGTTTAACGGTTCGTTCTTTAATGTTTCTTTCTTGGTGTATAGCTTTGTTTAACAGTTGGGACAATGTTGGCATATCTATTGGGTCTGTTTACACCTTGGAGAGTGCTTGCAATTTTAGGTGAGCAACGAGTTCTTGTTAAAATTCTGTCAATTCCAAAAGAAAAGACTCTCAAGCTATCTGGTGTTTAGTTATTGACAGATAGATCGTTCTTCCCCTGGTTTGGTAGTAGAACTCACTGGAGGTTTTTGTGACATTCATCAAGTTTATGCCGTACCATTAACAGAAATAGTACCTTATCTGATACACGGATCTTCCTTAAAAACACATTTATCATCATATACATTATTGAAAGTTCATTAGGATACATATTGATGTGATGTCATATATTCTCAAGTTAATTGATACAGCATGTTTGAATGACATTATGATGCAATGCTTCTATGTTTATCAAACAGAATTTGTGTTTTTTTTTTTCCTCTCATTTTTGAGCAATTGAACTGTGACACTGCGTCACTCGTTTTCTTGAATAACATGTTGGTTTCAGTTTTTCTAGTAGTGATTTTTTCAACTTACAATTCCACTTTGCAGGAATGTTACCATGCACAATATTGATACCTGGTCTATTTTTTATACCGGAATCTCCTCGTTGGTTGGTACGAGTAACAAACTTGGGTTTTGTTGCTACTTGGTCTTTGGTTTTTTGTTATGCTGATATTCCCTAGTGCTATGCATAGGCTAAAATGGGAAATTTTGAGGATTTTGAAACTTCTTTGCAAGTTCTAAGGGGATTTGACACTGACATATCCTTAGAAGTGAATGAGATCAAGGTAATTAATTGAACTGGTAAACTGTTTGATGCTCAACTATTTTGAACCCTCAATTTGCATTCCCTAAGCTTCTTTGCTCCTCAAACTTATTAATTTTTTCGTACTTATTTGTTGTTTATATCTTTTGTCCAGAGATCTGTGGGATCATCAAGTAAAAAAGCTACAATTAGGTTCTCCGAGCTTAAGAGAAAGCGATATTACTATCCTTTGCTGGTATACTTGCGTATTGTAATTTTAAGTTTCAAGAGATGCTGATCTATGTAAACATACGCAACTTCAATACCCCTTACTCATCTTAAGGATCACTTCCGAGAGTTGGTTCTAATATGCAGATAGGTATTGGATTACTCACTCTCCAGCAACTCAGCGGAATAAATGGTGTCTTATTCTATTCCAGTAACATCTTCAAATCTGCTGGTCAGTTAATTCCTTGATTAGATAAATGTGCTTAGGAACTTTAAGCTGCATTTTCTTTCTCTTTATTCTATTGCTAGAAGCAGAAAAAGAGGACAATATAGGATAAATGTGCAGATTGCTCTAAGAAAATACCATGCTAACTTCTCTTTTATTTGCCAAATTATCTCGAGATGTTCTGTCATTATATTGTACTCGTAGCTCTTAGTCATAGAGAAGCTATGTAATGAGCAATTGGTTCAACACATGGGTTTTAATTTCAATGCTCTTAAACTAATAGGAGTTTCATCGAGTAAAGCTGCAACATTTGGACTCGGGGCTATTCAGGTAAGTGTAAGTCCACTATGGGATATAGTGTTCATTTTTGTGAAGATGTTGTTCTGAGTACTGATGGAAGAAGTACTTTTATAGGTCATTGTTACTGCTATAGCTGCATCACTTGTGGACAGGGCGGGTCGCAGAGTACTTCTTATTGTATGTCTTTCCACATTGCTATTAGCTACATATTAAAGGAAAAAAGAGCAAGCGAAAGATAACTTTTATATTGTCACAATTTTTTTCAGATGTCCTCGTCGTTAATGACAATTAGTAGCTTCCTTGTTGCAATAGCATTCTACCTGAAGGTAATGTGATCTCTTAAATTTTACATGCATGAAAAGTCATCAAGCAATTATTGGAGCTAAGGTTCTTGCTTAATATTGGGTTTGACCTTCCTTTATTTTCATTGAACAGGATCTTACGCCCGAATATTGGCATCCTGCCTTGGGAATATTATCTCTGGTTGGACTTGTGGTATATTCACACATCAACTTCCACTTGTCTCCCTTCTCTGGCATTATACGTTTTGTTAGAACCTTAACTAATGAAAATTCCAGGTTTTGGTGATGGCATTTGGTCTGGGATTAGGGTCCATTCCATGGATCATAATGTCTGAGGTATGTGAAGCTAACTCATAGTTCATGTGATGAGAAGAAAATATGTTTATGTTAATGTAACAAAAGATCCAACCAATAGAAGAACATTTTAAGAAGAACAATCAGGATTCGAGCATGATTCAAGTCTTGATGTTTATATCATATATGCAGATATTATAGTTTGTAAAACCATTTATGCAGATACTACCAGTGAACATTAAAAGTCTTGGAGGCAGTGTTGCTACACTGGCCAATTGGCTAACATCATGGGTTGTTACAATGACAGCAAACTTGCTTTTGACTTGGAGCGAAGGAGGTTTCACTTCTCTCCTATTTCTATGCTGTTGTAAGACTGCTTTGAAACACTCTAAAAGTTATATTTTTCGCAGGAACATTCATTATTTATGCAGTGATGTCGGCTTCTACAGTTGTTTTTGTTAGACTTTGGGTTCCTGAAACCAAAGGAAGAACACTTGAAGAGATTCAGCGTTCCTTCAGATGATCATGAAACCAACTATGCAATTAAAGAGTATCAAATAGAACGAGTTCTCCAAATAGGTTCGATTTCATGTATGATTACTGAATTTTACCTACTATAACACGAAGCTATTTTTTGCCACATTAAAGCAAGTGAACTTTATCCCTATATATAATGTGATTCTACTGTTATATATAGTGGAGTGACAATAAAATAGTTTTGTGACGTTACTGCTGCAGCGCGCTCACTAAAAAGTTATTGATTCTACTTCAAATATTGTTACCCTTTACACTATCATCTTGTTCAAAGTATCTCTCTTGTCAAAAGATCATTAATAAGCTGCAACGAATGCAGTTCGCTACATACTCTATTATCCTTCACTAACACATAAAATTTGACCTTTGAACCTCAAATAATATGACTAATATATTATGGACAGGAAGATTAAGTTTTTTGTTATAAATAGAATTCTATTTATGGTGAATGTCCATATTTAGAGAGATTCTAGGGTTTATTACTTGGTGGCTAAGTCAACCTCTCCCTATAAATAGAGGGTTCTATTCCATTGTAATTCATCCCAAAATCAATAAGAATTCTCTCTCTCTACTTTTCTCTGCAATATTGTTCTTATTCTTTTATTATTTTATAACACGTTATCAGCACGAGACTCTACCGTCTCAAGAAGCTCCTTGAGAAGATTAAGGTAATTTTTCTCCTCTTTTTAATTATGACTGACATTATGAAAAGAAAGTTCGTTGCCCTTGAAATTTCGGGCAAGAACTATATGACATGGGTGTTGGATGCTGAAATCCACTTAGATGCAATGGGTCTTGGAGACGCCATTAAAGACAGAAATAAAGCATCCGCCCAAGACTGTGCTAAGGCCTTGATTTTCTTGCGCCATCACCTTGATGAAGGGTTGAAAATTGAATATCTCACAATCAAAGATCCACTTATTTTGTGGAATGGCTTAAAAGAAAGATACGACAACTTAAAGTTGGTCACTCTTCCACAAGCACGATATGATTGGGCTCATCTGAGGCTCCAAGACTTTAAGTCTGTTTCTGAATATAATTCTGCGATGTTCAGAATTACTTCTAAATTGAAACTCTGTGGAGATACTATCAGTGATTATGATATGCTTGAAAAAACGTTTACAACACTTCATGTCTCCAATATGGTTCTGCAACAGCAGTACAGAGAGAAAGGTTTTAAGAAGTACTCTGAGCTGATTTCTCTTCTCCTTGTGGCTGAGCGAAACAATGACTTGCTCATGAGAAATCACGAAAATCGACCCACTAGGTCTACACCATTGCCTGAAGTGGATGAGGTGTATTCCCATTATGCTAAGCGTGGAAAAGGCCGTGACTCTATTCGTAGTCATGATCGTGATCATGGTCGTAGCCGTGGTCGTGGCCGTAGACAAGGAAGAAATTTTTCCTGGTGTTAATCATCCCCCAAAGAAGAAATAACCACCAAAAGTGGAAAGGGAAAGATGAGAAGCCAAAAGCAAATGGTTCAGAAACTGAATGCTATCGTTGCGGTGGAAAAGGGCATTGGGCAAATATTTGTCGTGTACCAAGACATTTGGTTGAGCTTTATCAAGCATCTCTAAAGAATAAAGGCCCTGAAGCCAATTTTGTCTCTGATAATGATTTTGACATCACCCACTTGGATGTGGCAGACTTGTTTGAGCGCCCTGATGGAAAAATAGACCACTTGATTGGTGATGGATCCGTGGTTAAAGATGATTGAGTAGTTTAATTTTTATTTTTGCCTATTCATAATAGTTAGTGAATAAATTTCATGTAATTATCGTAGTTTACATGAGTAGTAGTCATTAGTACCAATAAGTACTATTTATTTTATGAATAGTATTAGTTCGTTTTAATTAAATATGGTAATATTATTTCCAGTACATGGTTCAAAGTAAAATATTACCGTTTCCGCTGATGAGTATCGTCTTCCTTTGTGAATATTACCGGTCAAAAATTTGCAAAGTTAATTATTTGTCCAGTAGTGTCAAATCCTGTTAACTTCTCATTTTTTCAGAATCATGTTACTTTTATGAAAAACTAAAGAATGAGAACAATTATCACGTTATAGGACAAAGTTCAAATTGAATTGGTTCAAAAGACGCAATATTACGGCATGAGCAAGACTACAACAAGTGCTCGTTCAATTATATATCCGTTCTATTTCATTTGGTTGGATTCTCTAATCAATTGATTAACTTCGTTTCTTTTCCTTTTCTGTAAAAATACTAATGTTTATTCACATATTTCTTTTGTATGTCAAACCATGGGAAGCAAATATGGATATCCCACAAAGCAAACTTGGTTCAAAAGTTCAATTGTAAAAATATTTTGTTTAATTGATTCATGTACGACACATACATTATTTCAAAGAGAAGAAATATTTCTCTCATTTAAGTATGTGTAAGGCAGATGTTCTACAATTTCTGGTAGTAGTAATTTAATTGAAGGCTCTGGAAGAGCTACTATAACTCTGCCCAATGGAGCAATACTTATTATAGAGAATGCAATGTTCTCCTCCAAGTCGAAGAGGAACTTGTTGAGTTTTAAAGATATCCGCCGAAATGGATATCATATCGAGACAATAGATGAGAATAATCTTGAATATCTCATTATTACCAAATATGTCTCTGTCCAGAAAAGAGCTATTGAGAAGTTCCCATCTTTATCTTGTGGCCTGTATTGGACAAGAATTAGTGCAATTGAGGCACATTCTATTGTAAACAAAAGGTTATTGATTCCAATACTTTTGTACTTTGGCATGATCGATTGGGACACCCTGGATCAATTATGATGAGACGAATTATAGAAAAACTCAAATGGGCATCCATTAAAGAATTTAAAGATCTCTTTTAAATGATGAATTTTCTTGCACTTCTGTTATCAAGGCAAGTTAATTATTAGACCATCACCACAAAGGTTGGAATTGAGTCCCCTGCGTTTTTGGAACGTATACAAGGGGACATTTGTGGACCTATTCACCCACCTAGTGGGTCGTTTAGATATTTTATGGTCTTAATAGACGCATCTTCTAGATGGTCCCATGTGTGCCTATTGTCATCTCGCAACCTCGCGTTTGCAAAATTAATGGCACAAATAATTCGATTACGGGCACAATTTCCCGATAATCCAATTAAGTCTATTAGACTTGATAATGCTGCTGAGTTTTCATCCCAAGCATTTAATGATTATTGCTTATCAATTGGGATAAAAGTGGAACATTCTGTAGCTCATGTTCACACTCATAATGGCCTTGCGGAGTCTTTAATTAAACGTCTGCAATTGATAGCAAGACCTTTACTCATGAAAACGAGGTTACCCACTTCTGTTTGGGGTCACACCATCTTGCATGCAGCAATGCTAGTTCGTCTCAGGCCGACAAATTATCATAAATATTCCCCGTTGCAATTAGTTTTGGGTCATGAACCTAATATATCCCATTTAAGAATTTTTGGATTCGCAGTATATGTGCCTGTAGCACCGCCATATCGCACCAAAATGGGTCCACAAAGAAGGTTAGGAATATACGTTGGGTTTTGAATCGCCCTCCATTATTCGCTACCTCGAAACATTGACGGGGGATTTGTTTACTGCACGATTTGCAGACTGTCGATTCGATGAGACACTCTTCCCAAAATTAGGGGGAGAAGTTGGTGAAACCAAACGGGAAATTTTGTGGAAAAATCCATCATTATCTCATCTTGATCCACGCGCCTCAATTTGTGAAAAAGAGGTGCAAAAGATTATTCATTTGCAGAGAATAGCAAATCAAATGCCAGATGCATTTACGGATATGAAAAGGATAACAAAATCACATATCCATGCAGAGAATGTTCCAATCCGTATTGATGTCCCTATTGGACAATCTTCTAGTGTCATAGCTAATGAGTCAAAAGCACGCCTTAAACGTGGCAGACCATTAGGTTCCAAAGATCGAAATCCTAGAAAAAGGAAAACAAATGATCAAAATGACACTACGAAAGAATCTCATGAAGAAATCCACAATTTAATAAATTCTGAGATTCATGAGGAATCCACTGAGCCCGAGACTCAAGAAAATAAGGAACTATCAATAAATCCAATCGATATTGAGACAAATTTGAATCAAGTGGATATAGTGGTGGATTATGTCTTTGCATATAATGTTGCATCTAGCATTATGCAAGAAAGTGAGGATCTTGAACCTCAATCTGTTGAAGAATGTCGACAAAGACTTGATTGGCCAAAATGGCAAGAAGCAATCCAATCAGAGTTGAATTCACTTGCAAAACGTGAAGTTTTTGGGCCTGTAGTCCAAACACCTAATGGTGTTAAGCCTGTTGGCTATAAATGGGTCTTTGTACGCAAGAGAAATGAGAAAAACGAGGTACAAAGATATAAGGCACGCCTTGTTGCACAAGGATTTTCACAAAGGCCTGGTGTCGATTATGAAGAGACATACCCACCCGTTATGGATGCTATAACGTTCCGTTATCTCATTAGTTTTGCTGTCCATGAAAAGCTTGACATGCATTTAATGGATGTGGTTACCGCCTACCTTTATGGTTCACTTGATAATGAGATATACATGAAAATTCCCGATGGATTTAAAATGCCAAACGCACATAATTCAAAGTCTCGGGAAATATTTTCAATCAAATTGCAAAGATCTTTGTATGGTCTAAAGCAATCATGACGAATGTGGTATAATCGTCTTAGTGAGTATTTATTAAAGGAAGGCTATATAAATGATGCCATTTGCCCATGTGTTTTCATAAAGAAAACAACATCGGAATTTGTTGTACTTGCCGTATATGTTGATGACATAAACCTTATTGGAACTCCTATAGAACTCCAAAAGGCAATTGATTATTTAAAGAAGGAATTCGAGATGAAAGATCTCGGAAAGACAAAATTATGTCTTGGTTTGCAAATTGAACATTTGGCAAACGGAATTTTTGTTCATCAATCTACCTACATAGAAAAGGTATTGAAACGGTTTTACATGGATGGAGCACATCCATTAAGTACTCCGATGGTTGTTCGATCACTTGATGTGAACAAGGATCCATTCCGACCTCAAGAAGAGAATGAAGAGCTACTTGGTCCTGAAGTACCATACTTAGTGCAATTGGTGCACTAATGTATCTTGCCAATACTACAAGGCCTGACATAACTTTTTCAGTTAATGTCTTAGCAAGATATAGCTCTGCTCCCACAAGGAGACATTGGAATGGAATCAAACACATATTGCGGTATCTAAAAGGGACTACCGATATGGGCTTATTTTATGGCAACAATTGCAGTCCCGATCTTGTTGGTTATGCTGATGCTGGGTATTTATCTGACCCACACAAGGCTCGATCTCAAACAGGTTATGTATTTACCTGTGGAGGCACTGCCATATCTTGGCGATCGACTAAGCAATCAATTGTGGCTACTTCATCTAATCGTGCTGAGATAATTGCTATTCATGAAGCAAGTCGAGAATGTGTGTGGTTGAGGTCTATAATACATCTTATTCGAGACAAATGTGGTGTGAAATGTGACAAGTTACCCACAATTTTGTATGAAGATAATGCAGCATGCATAGCTCAATTGAAGGGAGGATTCATAAAAGGAGATAGGACAAAGCACATTTCACCAATGTTATTTTTCACACATGATCTTCAAAAGAATGGTGATATTAATGTGCAACAGATTCGTTCAAGTGATAATATGGCTGATTTGTTCACAAAATCTCTACCAACGTCAACCTTCAAGAAGCTAGTTTACAAGATCGGGATGCGAAGGTGTCACGACCCCAATCCCGGTCGTGATGGCGCCCAACACTAATGCTAGGCAAGCCCGACCAATTGAGATACTCTCAACCCAGATACACAATCCGTTAACAAATAATACGATTAAAATAGAAAATATCAAGGTTCCAATCCGAAACTAATAAAATAGTATGGAAAAATAATAACGAATATCCCAACATTCCCCAATAGATCTGGAGTCACGAGTCTAGAGCCTCTAAATGTAACAGAGTAATATATTCATAGTAATAAAGAAAGTCTAGGATAGGGAAAAGACAAATGCAATAAAGGGGAGAAGTCGGGTCCTGCGGACGTCAGGCAGCTACCTCAACAACTCCTAAACCGAAATCCAAGAAGACAGCAAACAGCTCCACTAAGTCTCCGGAGCACCTGAATCTGCACACATGGTGCAGGGAGTAAAGTGAGTACTTCCAACTCAGTGAGTAATAAACATATATAATGGCTGAAAGTAAGAAATCCCGAAATATTACAATATAAAGCTGTAATCAACGATTCAGCACGTTAAACGATGAAATAACAGCAGACAATGACAATTAAGACCAACAGATATAAAATGCATGAATGCAATGCAATGCACATGACCGCTGCGGCGCGCACCCCGATCCATTTGGGTACCCGCGCTCACTGTGGGGGTTCAGACTCCGGAGGGGCTCCTACAGCCCAAGCGCAATATCATCGTAGCATTCGTTGCGGCGTGCAGCCCGATCCACACTTAGTCCATATATATATATATATATATATATGCATGCAAGCCACTCGGGTACAGTCAAATTGTCTATTTTTAGTTTCAATTATTAGGAATTATAGAGCTAAGTGTGTAACCTTTATTTATTTACAAACGTTTCAAGGCAGTGTCTAACTCAAGACTGATATTATGAATTATGCTAAGTATCATGGGAACAGTGATAAGGATCCCTGAAAGATGCAAATGATAGGCACAAGGCCCCAAACATATTCATAAAACCCAAGTAACATGATTACTACCAATTTCTAGTCAAGAACACAGTACGAACATCAATCGGAATGGACTAGGTCAAATCCCCAGTCACAATCGACCCCGCACTCATCATAGAGTACGTGTCTCGCCTCAATATAGCGTCACAATGTGATATACCGGGGTTTCAAACCCTCAGGTCATCATCTACATCTATTACTCACCTCAAGCCGGCCACAAGTCTAGCTCGCTATGCCTTTGCCTTTCGAATCA
>NC_031995.1:42867246-42944417 GCF_001879085.1 Nicotiana attenuata | reverse complement strand
AAACTACACAAGACAACACCCTACTAGGCCCCGAAATATCTAACCTCACCATCCGATTGGCCAAAGCCTGAACATCAACTGCAAAGGGCCTCTCCCCAACTGGGATGTACGCCAAGCTACCCATACTGACCGCCTTCCGGCTCAAAGCATCGGCCACTACATTGGCCTTCCCCGGGTGATACAAAATGGTAATGTCATAGTCCTTGAGTAACTCAAGCCACCTCCGCTGCCTCAAATTAAGATCCTTCTGTTTGAACAAATGCTGAAGGCTGCGATGATCAGTATATACCTCACAAGATACGCCGTATAAGTAGTGCCTCCAAATCTTCAACGCATGAACTATAACAACCAACTCCAAATCATGTACGGGGTAGTTCTGCTCATGAGGCTTCAACTGAAGAGAAGCATATGCAATAACTCTACCCTCCTGCATCAATACACATCCGATCCCAACTCTCGAAGCATCACAATACACAGTGTAAGAACCTGAGGCTGATGGCAAAACTAACACTGGAGCTGTGGTCAAAGCTGTCTTGAGCTTCTGAAAGCTCTCCTCGCACTCGTCCGACCATACGAATGGTGCACCCTTCTGCGCCAACTTAGTCAAGGGCGAAGCAATAGAGAAAAACCCTGGACGAACCGGCGATAATAACCTGCCAAACCGAGGAAACTCCGAATCTCCGTGGCTGAAGACGGTCTGGGCCAACTCTGTACTGCCTCTACCTTCTTTGGATCAACTTGAATACCATCACTGGACACCACGTGTCCCAGAAAAGCTACAGACTCAAGCCAAAACTCACATTTGGAGAACTTTGCATAAAGCTCCTCCTCCCTCAACCTCTGTAACACCACTCTCAAGTGCTGAGCATGCTCCTCCTGGCTACGCGAGTACACCAGGATATCATCTATAAAAACGATAACAAATGGATCCAGATATGGCCGAAATACGCTGTTCATCAAATGCATGAACGCAGCTGGGGCATTAGTCAGCCCAAAAGACATAACCAGGAATTCATAGTGCCCATATCTAGTCCTGAAGGCGGTCTTCATAATATCCGAATCCCTGATCTTCAGCTGGTGATAGCCTGAACGGAGATCAATCTTCGAAAATACCCTTGCCCCCTGGAGCTGGTCGAACAAATCATCAATACGAGGTAGTGGATACTTGTTCTTCACTGTCACCTTGTTCAACTGTCTGTAATCAATGCACATCCTCATTGTGCCATCTTTCTTCTTCACAAATAGCACCGGTGCACCCCACGGTGACACACTCGGATGAATAAACCCCTTATCTAGGAGTTCCTGAAGCTGATCTTTTAGTTCTTTCAACTCTGCTGGTGCCATGCGATACGGAGGAATAGAGATGGGCTTGGTGCCCGGTACCAGATCAATACCAAAATCGATGTCCCTGTCCGGTGGCATGCCCGGCAGGTCTACTGGAAACACATCAGGGAAGTCCATTACGACGGGGACGGAGTCAAGACTAGGAGTCTCAGCTCCAATATCTCTCACGAAAACCAAATAAGGTCCCAACCATCCGTTGGGCCTTTAGAAAAGAAATTACCCTGCTGGGAATATAATCAGTCGTACCACGCCACTCGATCCTCGGAATACCCGGAATAGCCAACGTAACTGTCTTAGCATGACAGTCCAGAATAGCATGGTACGGAGATAACCAATCCATACCCAGAATAACATCAAAATCGACCATACTCAACAGCAATAAGTCAACTCGGGTCTCCAGACCCCGAATAGTCACTAAGCAGGATCGGTATACATGATCTACAATAACAGTATCACCCACCGGGGTAGATACGTGAACAGGCAAAGCAAGACAACCTCGGGTAGTACCGAGGTGATGGGCAAAATATGAAGATACATAGGAATAGGTAGATCCGGGATCAAATAAAACAGAGGCATCTCTATGGCAGACTGAGACAATACCTGTGATAACAGCATCTGAGGCAATGGCGTCCTTCCTGTCTGGAAGAGCATAGAATCGAGCCTGACCACCGCCAGTCTGGCCTCCACCCCTGGGGCGGCCCCTGGCTACCTGACCTCCACCCCTAGCTGACTGGGCGGGTGCTGATGAAACAGGAGCAGAAGATGAGGGTTGATCCCTCTGCTGAGACTGACTACCACGACGCCGAGGACACTGTCTCCTCATATGACCGAACTCGCCGCACTCGTAGCAACTACCCGGCGCTGAAGAAGGGGACTGATGGAAACCCCTCGCTGCTGAAGAACCCTGGGCTGAAGAGGCAGGTGTAGAGCTCTGAGCTGGAAGAGCACTAAGTGCAGTCTGGCCCTGCTGAAATCCCTGATGACCACGGCCTGAAGAAGCCCCACTGTACTCTGGACGACCTGACTGAGGAGTCCTGAAGGAACGGCCTCGGCCACGCTGGAACTGGCCCCTAGACGGAGCACCACTGAAACTACCTGAACCTCGAGGCCTCTTTGCCTCCCTCTCCTCACGCTCCCGACGGCGAACCGTCTCAATCTCTCGAGCCATGTCAACCACCTCCTCAAACGAGGCACCCAAAACCCTCTCTCTGGTCATCAAAATGCGGAGTGAATAGTTGAGGCCATCCACGAACCTCCTAATCCTTTCCCGATCTGTCGGGATCATCCAAGTAGCATGTCGGGCTAGCTGTGTGAATCTCAACTCGTACTGGGTCACAGACATGTCCCCCTGAACCAACCACTCGAACTGACGACGCAGCTCCTCCCTGTGAGACTGCGGTACGTACTTCTCCAGAAAGACAGTGGAGAACTGCTGCCATGTAAGGGGCGCTGCACCAACCGGCCTACGCCTCTCGAAGTCCTCCCACCAGGTGAATGCAGGCCCTGAGAACTGGAAGGTAGTAAAAGCCACACCACTCGACTCTAAGATCCCTGCAGTGCGAAGCATACGCTGACACTTATCCAGAAAACCCTGGGCATCCTCGCCCTCAGCACCACTAAACCTCGGTGGCTGAAGCCTGCCGTATCTCTCAAGGCAACGCTGCTCATCGTCCGGCATAACTGGAGCCTCATAGGCTGCAACTGGTGCAACTGGAGCAACTGGAGCAACTGGAGCAACTGGAGCAGCTGGCGGAGCTATGGCTGCTTCCGGTGTCTGAAGTCCCTGGGTAGCCTGCTCAGGTGTGTGAGCAACAGGGGTCCGATGTCCTCCCCCGGTCTGGGAAGCAGCTGCTGCAGTAGAAGCTGAGACTGCCTGAGCCAGGCCAGTGCAAACTGATAGTATCTGTGCCAAGGTCTCCTGGAGACCAGGAATAGCAATAGGCATTGCTGGTGCCTGTACAGGTGCTGCTGGGACATCGACAACTGGGGTCTGGTCCTGAATTGTGGTGGCTGGTGGGTCAGCAGGTGCTGTCTCTGCTGCCCTCCCTCGACCACGACCACGACCGCGCCCACGGCCTCTAGTGGGTGGTACTGGTGGTCGACCATCGCGTCTGGTAGCACGAGTTCTCTCCATCTGCGAGAGAATAGAATACAGGAATTAAGTTCTCGAATCACAAAGCCACACGACAAGAATTTCAAGAATATGGAATTTTCCTAAAGGTTCCGCAGCCTCTCGAGGAGAAGTACAGGCGTCCTCGTACCGTTCCGCGAGACTCTACTAAACCGGCTCATGACTCGCGAGGCCTAGTAACCTAGGCTCTGATACCAACTTGTCACGAACCCAATCCCGGTCGTGATGGCGCCCAACACTAATGCTAGGCAAGCCCNCTCTCCTCAGGCTCCCGACGGCGAACCGTCTCAATCTCTCGAGCCATGTCAACTACCTCCTCAAACGAGGCACCCATAACCCTCTCTCTGGTCATCAAAATACGGAGTGAATAGTTGAGGCCATCCACGAACCTCCTAATCCTTTCCCGATCTGTCGGGATCATCCAAGTGGCATGCCGAGCTAGCTGCGTGAATCTCAACTCGTAGTGGGTCACAGACATGTCCCCCTGAACCAACCACTCGAACTGACGACGCAACTCCTCCCTGTGAAACTGCGGTACGTACTTCTCCAGAAAGAGAGTGGAGAACTGCTGCCATGTAAGGGGAGCTGCACCAACCGGCCTACGCCTCTCGAAGTCCTCCCACCAGGTGAATGCAGACCCTGAGAACTGGAAAGTAGTAAAATCCACACCACTCGACTCTAAGATCCCTGCAGTGCGAAGCATACACTGACACTTATCCAGAAAACCCTGGGCATCCTCGCCCTCAGCACTGCTGAACGTCGGAGGCTGGAGCCTGCCGAATCTTTCAAGACGACGCTGCTCATCGTCCGGCATAGCTGGAACCTCATAGGCTGGAACTGGTGCAACTGGTGCAACTGGAGCAACTGGAGAAACTGGCGGAGCTATGGCTGCTTCCGGTGTCTGAAATCCCTGGGCAACCTGCTCAGGTGTGTGAGCAATAGGGGTCTGATGTCCTCCCCCGGTCTGGGAAGCAGATGCTGCAGTAGAAGCTGAGACCGCCTGAGCCAGGCCAGTATAAACTGATAGTATCTGTGCCAAGGTCTCCTGGAGACCAGGAATAGCAATAGGCACTGCTGTTGCCTGCCCAGGTGCTGCTGGGACATCGACAACTGGGGTCTGGTCCTGAATTGTGGTGGCTGGTGGGTCAGCAGGTGCTGTCTTTGTTGCCCTCCCTCGACCACGACCACGACCGCGTCCACGGCCTCTAGTGGGTGGTACTGGTGGTCGATCATCGCGTCTGGTAGCACGAGTTCTCTCCATCTGCGAGAGAATAGAATACAGGAATTAAGTTCTCGAATCACAAAGCCGCATGACAAGAATTTCAAGAATATGGAATTTTCCTAAAGGTTCTGCAGCCTCTCGAGGAGAAGTACAGGCGTCCTCGTACCGTTCCGCGAGACTCTACTAAACCGGCTCATGACTCGCGAGGCCTAGTAACCTAGGCTCTGATACCAACTTGTCACGACCCCAATCCCGGTCGTGATGGCGCCCAACACTAATGCTAGGCAAGCCCGACCAATTGAGATACTCTCAACCCAGATACACAATCCGTTAACAAATAATACGATTAAAATAGAAAATATCAAGGTTCCAATCCGAAACTAATAAAATAGTATGGAAAAATAATAACGAATATCCCAACATTCCCCAATAGATCTGGAGTCACGAGCCTAGAGCCTCTAAATGTAACAGAGTAATATATTCATAGTAATAAAGAAAGTCTAGGATAGGGAAAAGACAAATGCAATAAAGGGGAGAAGTCAGGTCCTACGGACGTCAGGCAGCTACCTCAACAACTCCTAAACCGAAATCCAAGAAGACAGCAAACAGCTCCACTAAGTCTCCGGAGCACCTGAATCTGCACACATGGTGCAGGGAGTAAAGTGAGTACTTCCAACTCAGTGAGTAATAAACATATATAATGGCTGAAAGTAAGAAATCCCGAAATATTACAATATAAAGCTATAATTAACGATTCAGCACGTTAAACGATGAAACAACAGCAGACAATGACAACTAAGACCAACAGATATAAAATGCATGAATGAAATGCAATGCACATGACCGCTGCGGCGCGCAGCCCGATCCATTTGGGTACCCGCGCTCACTGTGGGGGTTCAGACTCCGGAAGGGCTCCTACAGCCCAAGCGCAATATCATCGTAGCATTCGCTGCGGCGTGCAGCCCGATCCACACTCAGTCCAGATATATATATGCATGCAAGCCACTCGGGCACAGTCAAATTGCCCATTTTTAGTTTCAATTATTAGGAATTATAGAGCTAAGTGTGTAACCTTTATTTATTTACAAACGTTTCAAGGCAGTGTCTAACTCAGGACTGATATCATGAATTATGCTAAGTATCATGGGAACAGTGATAAGGATCCCTGAAGGATGCAAATGATAGGCACAAGGCCCCAAACATATTCATAAAACCCAAGTAAGATGATTACTACCAATTTCTAGTCAAGAACACAGTACGAACATCAATCGGAACGGACTAGGTAAAATCCCCAGTCACAATCGACCCCGCACTCGTCATAGAGTACGTGTCTCGCCTCAATATAGCGTCACAATGTGATATACCGGGGTTTCAAACCCTCAGGTCATCATCTACATCTATTACTCACCTCAAGCCGGCCACAAGTCTAGCTCGCTATGCCTTTGCCTTTCGAATCAACCTCTTCGCACGCCGAATCTGATTAACTCTAACTCACACGTTGATGATAATAAAACATGAAAGAGCAATAAATGGGGGCAACGGGGCTGTAATACATGAGACGACGGGCTGGGTCGTCACAGAAGGCTCAAGGATGTGAATTGATGCTCTCATCAGGGGGAGTTAATGCGCGTTGCACTCTTTTTCCCTTACAAGGTTTTGTCCCACTGGGTTTTCCTTGCAAGGTTTTTAACGAGGCAACCAATAGGTGCATTTCTAAACATGTGTACTCTTTTTCCTTTTCTAGAATTTTTTCCCATTGGGTTTTCTTTTAGTTAAGGTTTTAACGAGGCACATTATCTGTTGAATAGACATTCAGGGGGAGTGTTATAAATAAAATTCTATTTATGGTGAATGTCCATATTTAGAGAGATTCTAGGGTTTATTACTTGGTGGCTAAGTCAACCTTTCCCTATAAATAGAGGGTTCTATTCCATTGTAATTCATCCCAAAATCAATAAGAATTCTCTCTCTCTACTTTTCTCTGCAATATTGTTCTTATTCTTTTATTATTTTATAACATTCTTTTCCTTTTCATAAGAAAATAAAAATTACAAGAATACAGGGAATTCTGTGGTATCTAAAGGAGCAGAGTAAAGAGAAAAAAGTATGTTGTGCATCATTGATAATGTGCTCTTTAAATACAAGTGAATTATGTGGGAAGGAATCCCACAATATCAGTAAAATTAAATGAATCATATCAAAATCAAAGCAGTAAGAATCAGAAATATACAGTAATGAAATCAAGAATAAAAGATACTGATTTGGTGAATATTCTATCCTAATTTAGCTCCATTATGCCCCCGCAAGTTCGGGGGTGGTGGAACGACCCCTAACTTAGAGACAACACATTGGCTTTGTGCTTTGGATAAGGGCTTTGTAAGTGGATTGGCAAGCTGGCCAGCAGAGTGAACATGGACTACGCGGAGTTGTTGACGCTGAACTTGATCTCTAACAAAATGAAAATCAATGGCTATGTGTTTCATTCGACTGTGGAAAACTGGATTTCGGCACAAGTAGGTGGTGCCAATGTTGTCACAGTAGATAGTTAGTACATCCTCAAGAGAAATACAAAGCTCTTTAAAAAGATTGGTGAACTAATTTGTCTCAGCAACATCATGAGCAACAGCACGATACTCAGCCTCAGTTGAAGAACGTGCGACTGTTCCCTGTTTCTTTGACGACCAACGGATGGGTGTTGAACAAGGATAGATAACATAAGTAGAAGTAGAGGTGTGATCATCTTGGTCACCTATCCAATCGGCATCGGCATAGACATGGAGGGCAGTAGTCGAGTCACGGAGAAAAAGAAGTCTGCGATGGATAGTTGATTTGAGATATCGAAAGAGTCGCATCACTTCTTGCCAGTGTGTATGAGATGGATGATGCATAAATTAGGAGAGCTTATTGACAGCAAAACTTATGTCGGATCTAGTAAATGCAAGGTAATGGAGTTTTCCAATTGCACTTCGATATTGTGATGCATCTGTAGAAGAGGAGACATCATTCAATCGAAGTGAACTTGTGGAGGACAAAGGTGTAGAGACATCGTGACATTCCTGCAAAGAGAGTTCCTGCAAGACATTCATTATGTACTTGGTCTGAGAAAGAAATAAGCCATCCGGGGTGAGGAATTACTTCAATGCCCGAGAAAAAGTGTAGGGGGCCAAGATCTTTGAGAGAGAAACGGTTGGAGAGTGCCCCCTTAATATTGTTAATGGCCTATAAATTTTTTCCTGTAAGAACAATGTCGTCTACGTAGACGAGCAAGAAAAGAACGGTGTCCTGAGCATGTAAGGTGAATAAAGAGTGGTCAGAATGAGCCTTGCAAAAACTAGTAGAGATGAGAAAATTTGTAAGCTCAGTGTACCAAGCACGGGGTACCTGCTTTAGGCCATAAATTGCCTTGTTCAATCTGCAAACATAATTCGGGTAATTGGGATTCTCAAAACCTTTGGGCTGTTTCATGAAGACTTCCTCTATCAGTGTACCTTGTAAAAAGGCATTCTTTATATCTAATTGATGAAGGGGCCACCTGTTTTGTGTGGCGATGGCAAGTATTGTTCGTATTGTTGCTGGTTTGACAACAGGACTAAAGGTGTCAGCATAATCGATTCCAGGCCGTTGAGTGAAACCTTTTGCAACAAGGCGAGCCTTGTAACGTTCAATCAAACCATCACCTTTACGCTTGATATGAAATATCCATTTATTCTCCACTATATTTTGGTGATCCGATGGTGGGACAAGATTCCATGTTTTGTTGGTCATGAGAACTTCAAACTCACTTTATCTTTTCTCCACTGGGGGTCCTTGGATGCTTGTTTGACTGTAACTGGCGGTATTTGGGATGTAAGGATAGCCATGGACGCGTACTTTGGGTTGAGCTTAATTATTTGACATTGGGAGCGAGTGACATGGCGACGTGGTGGTGAAGGCCGGTTAGTCTTAGAAGAGATGTCAAGTTCAGTTGACTCGTGCTATTGGGGAATGGAATCTAAAGATGAGTATGTGTATTTGAAGTAGCATGTGGAGCACATTGAGTAGCAGGGGAAGAAGAATCATGAGGGGAGGAATTTACCTGATTGTGTTGGATACAATTGCATTCTGACTGAGGGCACACAGCTATTGACTGAGCAGTAGAATCATTTGTACGAAGAGGCAAGCTTGGATCTTTGTGTGGATGTGGACTACACAATTTAATAAGAGAAGATATGGTATGATCTGGAGAAGTTTTAGAAGAAGATAATGTATCTGAATTGGATGTGCAATTAAACCAGGAGATATTATAAGAGGATCCTATATATTTGGAAAAAATATTTTCCAAGAACTTGCCTCTTGGAGAAATATATTTTTGATTTCGGATTCAAAGCATTGATGACTGTGAAAGTGGGTAGAAAATCCTAAATAGACACATATCTTGGTTCTAGTTTATTTTTGGTATATGGTTTTAGCCAAGGATAGCATAGACAACCAAACCTAAAAATTGAGAAAATATTAGGAGAGGTACCGAAGAAAGCTTGATATGGGGAAATATTACCAATGGATGGTGTAGGAATAGAGCTGTCAATATGGGTTTGTCCCGTTGGGCCAGCCAGCCTGTAATTTAGCAGGGTTAGGCTAGAGTTTTTGGAGCCCATTTAAAAATGAGGCTTTTAAGCCCTGCCCGAGTAAGCTGGTGCCCGTGAGGCTTGACTGAGGCTGAGCTGGGCCGGCCCGTGGGCCTAATAAAAATATTTATTTATAATATAAAAAGTATACTGCCTCTAGCGATGGAAAGTCAACATTGGATCTTTACTTAAAGGAACCAAAGCTTGATCTTGAGAAGTTCCAATAGAAGGATGTTGTCATGTATTGGAAGGACCATTGTAGAAAATATCCCGATCTTTCAGTGATGGCGCGTGATGTACTTAATATTCCTATTACCACTGTAGCATCGGAATCAACATTTAGCATTGGTGGGTGTGTTCTGACAAAGTGCAGAAGTTGTATCCATCACGAAAATGTCCAAACACTTGTTACTACTCGAAATTGGCTGCACGGCTTTTCCCAAACTCAAACTGGTAATATCTTTTTATGTGAATTTGAATATTATTAGTTTTTATAATTTAATTATTCTTAATATTTTAACTAATTAATACTGCATATGAACTGTAGATGTAGATGAAAGTGAAGATGTTAAGGCAACCTTGTCACAAGCAGATTCAAATGTGTTTGATGGAGATGATGTATTGGATATCCCATAAATATCATGGACGTTCTCTTGAATAGTTTGTTTTGAGTTTTGACTTTTAGTGAATAAAATATAGTCTTGTCTTTTGCCCTTTTATTGTTTATTGTGATATACTGGAACAATATAAAAAGTTATTAAGTTTTGAGAAATTTCGAATAAGATATTTTTTAACTTTTAAATATTTATCTTATTTTAGGTTAGAATTTAAAGAAAAAATATAAAATTATATTTTTAAAAATGATGGGCCGGCCCATGGAGGCCCTCGACCCTCATAGGGCTGGGGTGGGACCATTATAAGGCCCCTCAAAATGGTGGGCTAGCCTAGTCCTACCCGTCAATTGCTAAAGCCTACATGGGCTGGGCTAGGCTAACCCTGTCCGACCCATATTGACAGCTCTATGTAGGAAATCTGTTAATTAGATAAACAGCAATTTGGCAAGCAAAACTCCAAAATTGTGACGGTAGAGATGCTTGGTGAAGCAGGGTTCGTGCAGTTTCAATAATGTGCCTATGACGTCTTTCAGCTAAAGGCAATTCTTTGAGGGGTATATGGCGGAGAGGATAAATGTTGAATACAAATTCAGCAAGAAGTGATTTTAGTCATTTAAATTCTCCTCCTCCATCCGAATAAAGGTGAGGATCTTAGTATTGAAAAAGTTTTCAATTAGTGGTCGAAATTCTGAAAAGAGATCAAAGACATCACCTTTTTGTTTAAGTGTATAGAGCCAAATGTATTTAGTAAATTGATCGACAAAGATAATGCAATAAAGCTTTTTATCTGGGGAGAGAACGGGTGAATGATCCCAAGCATCTGTGTAAAGTATTTCAAAGGGCTTTGAACTGCACAAAGAGTTCTGCGAAGAAGGAATCATGTGGCTTTTATTGCAATTGCATGAATTACAAGATTGAAAATTATCAAAATAAGACAACTGATGATTGTTTAAGAGAAAGTTCAGAAGACGGATATTAGGATGTCCTAAACGACGATGCCACATAGATAAAGGAACTTTTGAGGTATTTGCCGTGTAGGCTGTTGGAGATGAATGTGCTGAAGTTGTAAGCTTTGGCCATTCGTACAAATCATCTCTATTCCAGCCTTGTAATAGCGGTACCCCCATAGTCAGTGCCTTCACAACAAAAGACGAAGGAAAGAATTCAATAGATGTTTGGTTTTGTTGACAAAATTTTGAAACAGATATAAGATTCTTTTTAATAGATGGAGCACATAAAATGTTATGTAATGAAAAAGAACGAAGTTGAGTGTTTAGTGTAGTAGAACCAGTGTGGGTGATCAGAATATCATTACCATCACCCTATGAAACTTTTTCAGAACTCGTGTATCCATGCGAAGAGGCTATGCTCTGAGAATCAGTAGTAATATGATGTGAGGAACCAGTATCCATAATCCAAGGAGCAACGTTGGGAGAATTCCGAGAAGCATACATAGCCTTAGCTTCAAAATGGTTATGTGATTTTGAACGGCAAATATTTGGCGTATGGCCAAATTTTTGACATAACTAACATTGAATTGGAATTTTGGCCTGCAACGGAGTAGAGGGACGCCATGGCTAGGAAAAGTTTCCATTGCTTTGAGTGTTCTGGGAACACCATTGTTGTTATCCAATAGGAGTCGTTTGCGGACGCTATTGAGGCTGGCCAAACCAACGACGAGTTTGCATATTTCTATTGTTATTATTATAGATTATTGGCTGTGCAACTTGAACAGTCATGGGAGTTACTGGTTTATTCTATTCAGCTTGCTTGAGATAAAGTTCATGATCTGTGAGCTTGTGTGCCAATTCTTCATATGATATAGGCGAGTCCCTTGATCGAATAACAGTACTCAGTGCTTCATATTCGGGTGCGAGACCGCTAAGTATTTTCATAATCGATTCTTCATTAGAAATGAGAGCACCGAGAACATCTAACTCATCAGTGATTGTTCTTATTTCTCTGAGATAACCAGTGATGGACTTTTGATCTCGCTGAACTTTGGCTAGTGCATCTCGAAGACTATAGATCCGGGTTTGAGATCTATTCGTATGTGTGGTATGTAAATAATCCCATGCTTCTTTTGAAGTTTCAGCGGAGGCAACAGATGGTGCAATAGTGGAATCGACAGATGCCATTAAGGCATCGCCGATGAGATTATCTTTCTGAAACCAAATTTTGAAATCTGGATTGACAACGTCTTGAGTTCCTTGCTTAATGGTGTGTGGAGGTGGTGTTATAGATCCATCGAGATAACCCATCAAGTCAAAGTCATTCATGACCTTTTGAATTTGAGCTTTCCATGTTGCGAAGTTTGCACCACCAACAAGTTTGATAGGAAGTTGTGAAGTTGGGTTGATGTTAATAATCTGTGTTTTGGTTGCAACAACATCAATAACTGTGGGAGAGGTATTGTTTTGAAGAACAGAAGGATTGACTGGATCATTGTTGTTTGAATTAGTGCCTGAAACAAAGAAGTCGCCCATTGATTTTCTGGTGGTTTAGAGGGGAGGAAAAAAAAAGAATACTTTGTGAATAAGATGGAGAAGATGATTTTGGAGTCTATACTCGTTTGAGTATTTATTGCTCTGATACCATAAAGGAGCAGAGTAAAGGGAAAAAGACTTGCTGTGTATCATTGATAATGTGCTCTTTAAATACAAGTGAATTGTGTGAGAAAGAATCCCACAATATCAGTAAAAAATAAATGAATTATGTCAAAATCAAAGTTGTAAGAATCAGAAATATACAGTAATGAAATCAAGAATAAAAGATACTGATTTGGCGAATATTCTATCCTAATTTTGCTTCATTGGTATATATCTTGCTTAGTTTTGTGATTTTTCTGCTTGCAGGGAAGTAATTGAGCAAATGTTTGAGACACGCACGTACTGCAGATATAGATTGCTCTGGTGAATATTGCTTTAGGTCAACAATTCAAATTTCAAGTGGGTTATTATTATAATTTTTGAATTTCCTTATTAGAATTTCTTGAACATTTGTTTTTTGTGATTAAGTAACTTTTTTTTTGGCGAATACATAGATATCTCTTTAAGTTGTTTTCAAGGACGATTTAAACAAAGATATACTGTATAAGTTATTTTCTAATAACTAATATAGAGAAAAATAAAACAAAGAAAATAAAGTATACTCTATCAGTTGTATAGAAAAAAGAAAGAGAGAGTAAACGAAGATTTAAAGTATCAGTTATCTTTTTCATTGAATAAAGGAGTCGAAAAAGTGAATAAAATCAGAAGAAAATAATTTAAAAAATAAAATAAAAATATGAAGGAAAAAAAGAAAATTTGAATGAAATTAGAACTGGATAAAAAGAAAAGAAGAAAAAAATGACTGAAAGAAGATAAATAAAAATAAAAGGAGAAAAAAGGTGAAAAAAAATTTAAAAGAAATTAAAAGAAAAGGAGAAAAAAAATATGCATCAAGTGTCATAATATGAAAATATGGAAGAAATGTATTGAAATAAGTATAAAGGATAATTATTTTAATAGGCACCATTATAAATAAGAGAAAGTGGATATTAATGGTTAAATATTTTAAATTGTAAGATATTTTTGAATTTATTCCCTATTTCATATTCCCCTGGCTCTGCTTATTAAGCACGTTAAAATGGCATGACATAGTCATTTTTACGAGTGATTATCGAAAAATAGACATTATTTGCAAAGTTATCGAAAAGTAGCCATTATTTAAGGTGGAGATAAAATCTGGACAAAAATACCCTAGTTGAAATACGAAAAGTTCCAGCATAATATGCTGAATTATGGAACTTTTGTGTATAAACTTCTAGCATGTTTTGTTGAAGCTCCAGCACATTATACTGGAATCCCATATGTAAAAAAATCGAATTTCAGCATATTATGCTGGAATTTTTTCGGATTTTAAGCTGTATTGTTCAAATTTTATTTTCACAAGAAAAATTGATTAAATTTTAGTAATTACTTTTGGAATTATGAGTAAATCAGGTTGTTTTTGATTTTTTTCTCCATCAAACACTGAGCATAACCCAAGCAACCAAAGCCGCTGCTTGGGCCGCAGGTCTCGACTAGGCTAACCAGACAGTGGCCCATATAATGGTCACATATTGGTAAGTTTCTAACATTTCTGGCCCTGGTCAAGAAATTGCCAGAATAAAATTGAATTTCGGAAAATTAACACATGGAGTTATTGTTTCACTGGGGAATTCAGGATTTGGAGCTTCTACGTTGGGGGTTCATTTAAACTTACTGAATCTTAAATTATATATATATATATACACTTTTGAAAACAAATACATAATTTGGATCAGAACGAGCAGCTCAAACACATGTGTGGCCTAAAGCCAAATTTAATGTGAGGACTAAATTTTAAAAAGAAAGTTATGATATATATATACACTCGTAGAAAGTTGGGCAGACATTCGTTTAATTGTTTAATAACTTCTAGAGGAGCCCGTGTGTAAATTGATGAAGCAGAGGCACATAGATCAAAAGCAAACAAATCTACACAAATAACAAGAACAGACCACAAGAATACTCAGGCTGATGCCTCTGGTCATTATGCCTTCCAGAGGATTTTCATGGTGATTATCACCATATCTTATAAAAATATTACCACCTAAAATGCCGATTGTCGGGCACCTTTAACCTGAAAATATATATGATAAAGAAATTCACATAAAATAACTAAAAACTAGCCACATGAATTGATGGTTACGTCTTATATTAGCTCTAATTAACGTCATTAGAGTTTAACTTATACTCCCTCTGTCCTAATTTATGTGAAGGTATTCATATTTCAATAGTCAAACAAATTATTCTCTGATTGTAATTTTTTATACGCATTTTAAATATTTTAGATTATTAATTATTGTGACTTATAGTACTTTTTATGTAGTTTTCAAATATGTAAATCTTATTTCAAAAAATTAAAAAAAATTATGTCTAAATGCATGGTAAAAATTAATTGAATCTCGAAAAGCAAAAAATATCAATTGAGACAAAGGAAGTATATGCTGACGATGCAAAAAAATTTCAACATTAAAGTTATCTATAATTAAGTAACTGCCATAACAAATGAAATTAGTAAAATAAAAATTACGTAAGATATTTAATTTGCTAAAGCAAGTTAAATTATTCTACGAGTGTAAAATATATTTGTACTTTATCGATGTATGTAACTTTAAATTTAAATTCAATGGCTTGGTCCAGCTTCTGGTGCACCCTCACTTTTCTTTTCTTTTCATTTCTTATCTTTATTATTCAGGTTTCCAATTCTTTCGCTTACCAAATTATTGCACAAGGAAACTAATTTACGTTTACTTTTATGAGATAAAACATTAATGTTTTTTCCTTTAATAACACGATAAGTAAGCAAATGGACTTAAGTTTTGCAATAAACTTTCATGCCTCATGCTATAAATCATTAAAGCGGATTGAGAAACACATTTTTTTCATGACTAACAATAGTCCATTAGTCAAAGTACCCAAAGCTACATAATTCCTTTGCTCTTATCGTGAAGAAAATTAATTATTCAATTGTAATTAACCTATTAATTATAACGGTCCAAGAGCACAGATTGTTTTTAATTGAAGTGAATTAACACTGATCTATCCTTTCTAAATAGTTCTACCTACGATTAAAAAATACGACTGTCTTCTAACTATAGCAATATTGTAATACTACTACTATATAACTTCCCAAACTAGACAACAAACTACTTTGATTTTTAATCTAATAAAAATATAAGTTCCCAGGAAAAAGGGTACTCCAGTGTATATCAGGGCTAGCCAGCGAGGCAGACAAAACGTATGTGAAGAGTTGAGCGAAAAAGGTTGGGGCACAATCAAGGATTGTGGTGAGATAGAATTTTCCGTCATTAAAATTGACAGACTAAAGTTCTCGAGTTCAGAATCTTGAAAATAAAACAATTCTAATATAAAGCGTTTTCATTTAAAAGAGCTTGCACAATACGAATTCAAATTAATTAAGATTTCAATACGGTTATCGAATAGAGAAAAAAATAAAAATAAAAATAAAAGGTAGAAGGGAGAAATCCAAGTTTTCTTTGGCTACAAGGCTAGACCCCCTTATAGGAGACAATAAGAGGCTACAGTATTTATTCTTTAGAGGAAAGGAATGAACATAACAACTCACACAATGTTGACCAGAAACTTAACTTTCCATAGGTTGGCTTATCAAGGGTTTCTCTCTTTAGATCACTTTCTTTTTCTTTACTCCATCCATAGACCAATCCAAAACTTAGTCCAATTAGACAGAGAAAGCTAAAAAGAGAGACTGCAAACTGGAGTAAGTGAGATTCATTCCAGTTGTATCTCGTTGCTTTTGAGGAATGTTTTCTTTTCCTTTTTGTTTTTGTTTTAATTGTTTTTTCAATATAATATATACTTCTCTTCTTTTTTAGAAGTTCGACACTGTTCTTAGCTTTTCGTCGTTTGTAGCATAAAGTAGTATATGTAGTATTCAATAGAAGATTTGAATCTTGGTATTCAAAATCTTTATAATATACAGATTTTGTGTGTGCGCTTTTGCTTAGATTATTTGCATGGATAGTTGGACAAATGCATGCATGCAAATCGAAGGGCGACGGGGGATTCAAAGATAATTTACGCATGGCACGTGATGGGTTATATCGGAACCATAATTGCCACGCATGGCACATGATAATGTATAAGGATGATGAGTAGTTAAAACAAAATTTTGCACAATAAAATCGCACAAAAGATAAATATATTTGACATAATATATTGATAATGTGAAATTTTTATATTTTTGTGCATTCTTCCTCATTGGATTTCATAAGCCAGTGCTTGGAGTGCGAGAATCAGACCGCTTAATTTTCAATGTGTACTTGAATTTCATAATTTGAACTACATAAAAAAACATTACAAGTTATAATAATTAATAATTTAAACTATTTAAATTTCCAAAAGTTGTGATCTAAGAGAAATCTTTTGACTCCTAAATAGATAATAGTAACTATATTACAAATTGAAATGTTATATACAAAGATTGATTTTTTGTAATATAGTTGAACATCAAAAGTTGGATAAGATACGATTATAATTAGGGAAATATTTGAAAAGAAGCCAGCTGGGACCCATAAAATCAAAGGAGCCACGTAACATCATTGTCCTTGTATAATGTTAATGTATGAGGAAGCGTGAGCATATTTGTCATTCTCAAAGATTGTGAGAATTATGGGTGGTGTTACTGTTCGTGGGGGGTTTGGCTTCCATGATTAAGCAAATCCCTGAGTTTCATTTAACAGATTGCATTTACATTTACATATAAAATATAGGTATGGTGAGAGGATTTAACTTAATATTTTACACCCATAATGTAAAAGAACTACAATTATACTGTATCCGTTTACCTTGAAAATGGTAACTACAATTATATTTGATTTTGTGATTCTAAAAATACGTGATTTATTTTAATACTAGTTGTTAAGCAATAGATGCTAGGTATAAATAAAGAGAATAAGCTGTGCAAACCAATGGGGTCATAAAGCTGGGCCTCGAGCTGGCTGAAGCGGGACCTCGTGGTCTAGATGGGGTTAATAACGGTGAACTATTGACAAAGAATCAATGATAATGAGGGCTTTAAAGATGGTCTTTTATGATTAATAATGAGCAATAAATGATGGACAATGTAAAAATAAGCAATAAAAGTGTAGAGCAATCGTGTTAGCAAAGAGGGCAGAGAATGTTGTGTTATATTCAATATCAAGGTGCTTTACAAAATGACAAAGGTCCCCTTTATATAGGAGGGTTGAATCCCAACATAGTACATGTCTAATAAATGACGAATAAATGCTACTAGTACAGCTGTATAATGGCTTAGTGCGGATGTGTACTATTCTTGCAGATTCTGTCAGCCCTCATCGTGTGCCCTCGGGGGTTTCCCGCCTTTCCATGACGACCACCGACTCGTGCCGCTCCGAGATCGACCTTCGATGTGCCCCTCGAGGGGAGCCATTCGGGGTCCGCTGATCACGCCCAACTCTAGTCCTAAAAAGGATAAACGGTCGCTGCAAATATAATCCGGTCTATAAGTCCGGAGTCGAATCCCACAGAGAACTAAGGCTTAGCTATATCTGTTTAATATCACTAAGAAGACAAGTTTGAACAATTTTCTAAATTATATAGATTGAGATTTATATTTCTACCTAATTAACTAGCAAATACTACAAAATGATAAAATTATCAAATAACGAGACAAAGGGTTGGAGACTAAATTAAGTAGGTCTAGAGTTATAATTTCCCCAATTGTTGGAATCCTTCTAGCTATGTTCCCCACAATTTCGCCAATGTATTCTCTAGTGATCGTGAGCACATTAGGTGTCGTAATTCTATCTCGAGCAACTCAACAATTTACTAGACATATTCTCTCGAACTACGCTAGTTGGCTTTATCTAACCGCTCATATGACCACGTCAAGGCTTTGTTATTTCTAAACCTGCCTTTAAACCCACTGTATTGATTTCTCACATACGTTAGGAGTGAAGTTGTTCAACAACCACCTAAATATGTATCCTTTCTCAAGCAACACATAATAAATAGGCACAGTCAATCGATGACCATTCAATCAACAACAATAAACACGTAGTTGAACAAGTAGAGAAATCCAACGACTCAATTATATAAAAATATAACAAGAATTTATCTACAAAAGGTTCCATCAAAATCCTAGATAACAAATTAGCTATTCATAATAGTATGCAAAACTACAATACTAAAAGTCATAACCAACAATGAAAAAATAGGAAGAGGAAGGAAAAACTCGTAGAAGAATTCCCCGCCTTGCTCCTATTGTGTCTCTGCCTCCTTAGGTCGAATCTGTGTCAAAAGCGTGTCCAACCTGCTCAAAATACCATTTTTTCATGTATATATACCAAGTAGGGTCGGGACCAAACAATTATACCTTCTCCTACGCGAAAAAGGATAATTTTTCAGGTCTGGACGCTCGCGGTCGCGGTCCGGGCGTGGTATTTTTCCAGTGCACTGCCTCAGTCCGCGTCCAGGTCCTCTGTTGCAGTTTCGACCGAGCTTTTCACCCTGATTTATTTCGAATTTGGACAAACGTAAAACTTTAAAGTTGTAGCTCTTTGAGTTAGCTATCCAACCATGTATTATATAGCCCAAATGGAGTTCGGAGCAAAGAGTTATATCTATTTTACTAGACGGTACACAATATGCCTACTCGAGTCTTCGTTTGTTCTTAACTATCAAATTTGACCCCTGAACACGATCCCCGCTTAATTCCTTGGGCTTTTACTCAGACTTCAAAGCTCCAAATCACTTGAATTCATTCAATTACATCTATATAGCTCGAAATCACTCCTACAAGGCATAAAACACACAATTAGTGCAAAACACTAGCGATTAAAGCGCAAACTCAACTAAAGTGCAGTAAATTAGAGTGTAATAATCGACTAAAATACGTAATTATAGCCTATCATCAACACCCCACACTTAAACCATTGATCGTCCTCGACCAATCAAACTACACTTTATATAGACACGACCTTTTTAAACAATTCTCCTAACTCGTCACACCAAGAATACTTAAAATAGACTAAGCACAAAAGTGTAACATCTTCACCTCAAGATTTGACTCGCAAGTACCACGCATTATTCACAACTCACCCACTTACTCTAGCATAGAGGTCACTGGCATTACCTCTCCTTCATGAATCAAGTGCCCTCACACAACAAAATAGAGTAGTTCCACACAATAAAATTTAAGAACACTTAGGAACTCAAGATAGAAAGAATTCACTCACTCTCAGAAATAACATTCATATACCACAAAAGATGCACCATAGGCTTGCCCGTAGTGTACTACTCTACTAATCGAGCTCATTCAGTCTAGGATCAAGTAGGACTTTATTTGGTTGTAATGTAGGCCGCGGGACGGGTAGGATACATTTAGATATAAAAGTGACTACACCTCCCTAAGCATTTTAATATATATACTTTAACATTCAAACCCCATACTTGTGTCAAACCAAACTCCACCTTCACCTCAATGTATATTACCCCATACTTCTTTAAGCACAATTACATCAAGAGTCACCACTTATCAAGGAATATTTTTTTCTACAGCAATACAACTATTTTTTTTTCAATTCAAGTGGCTCTTACTTTTTCAAAATAGTACACCTTTCTCCTTATTTCATTAGTTCCACTCAAAAGCCAAACCAGCCACCCTACACTTTAACTTGTACACAGTTCATAAACGATCCAAGTGGTCATGAGAAGTTACAATGGTTCAAATAAATGGTTAATTCAAACAAATGGGTAAGGCTTATAATGTGGTTGCCAAAGAAACAGGATTATAGGCTCAAAGGGGTTAACTACGATACATAACAATTAAGCGGGTAAAATATACATATCTGGCTCAACAAAGAAACGCCTATATCACTTCCAAGACTGAAAAAAACTACTATTTCGCTTTGCAAACACGCGGGGCAAGCTCTAGGCATCAAATGCAATACACAGAATAATACCCAAACCTCACACACACATGGCACATAACTCACTCAGGATTGGTTTCATCCAGACACTCTAGTCAAAGTAGTTAAGCAAAGTTAAGATCATACAATTTAAGGTACTTATACAAGAGTCAAAACTGAGCCTAAGCGTCACAACCAGAGTACTTACTATTCTCAAGGCATAACAAAGTTAAGAGATATCGCTGCAATTCAATTCATCTCACACTAGTTCCTACTCCTAAAAAAAATAAAACTAACTACACCCGATTCAAATAAAATAAAACCTTTGGAAAAGAACCGCGGCACAAAGAAAAACCAAGGGGGAATTGCTACACTACCTAACAAAAGATTTTTTTCTTTAGGCTTAAATCCCTCAAGAAAATTGTCTAATAGATCCATCGTCGGGAAAAGTCCAATCTTTTCTATTTAAAAAAAAATTATTCAACTAAACTAACACAACTAAAATAGCATAGAAAGTCACCTAGACAATCTCCTCACCCCACACTTTAAATTGTGCATTGTCCCCAATGCACGTCCATACATACAAGAGGATAAAAGGAACTCCCTGGTAGGCCAAAGGCTGAAGCACTAGCATCTCATGGGGTACTCAGACTTCTCCCAGGCCTGGTCCTTCGTGCGGGTACCTCACACTTAGTTCCAACCATCTGGTTTGCTGTTGCATCCTTCCAATGGCTTTGCGTTCCATGATCCTAAAAATAAAAAATCGACACTACAAGAATAATACAATAATATTAATAAAAAAATAAACTAAATTAAAAAAATAAAATAAAGCTGGGTTGCCTCCCAACAAGCTCTTGATTTAACGTTGCAGCACGACGTGAATCACTTTTTGCCTCCACTTCGAGCTTATGAATTGAACCCCAGGTTTTGATTCAAGGTTATGATTATGGTCATGGGGCGATGGAATGAATCTAACTAGCCCAAGGAAATAATGTAGTATTCTGCACTCCTTGGCCTTTGTATGAGGTATGTAATCCTGACTTTCTGGCAAAAAGAATTCCAGAATATATGCACCTTGTTCCTCATTCCTTGACTCTTCAATTGGTCCGGATGACTCTATTTCCATATCATCATCCAAACATAATGTGGAAAAATACTTGGAGTGTGGACCAATACGCTCAAACACATGAACTTCAGGACTTTCAACATCCTCAACATCAATGATACTAGAGTCAACAAAATTTATGTCCTCAAAGTCCTTGGTTGGCTCTAGTCTCACTTTTTCAACATTGACATCCTCAAATTGTAGTTGGCTAGGTTGTTGATGTTCTACTCTGACCTCCCCAATTAACACCTCAAATTTATGCTCTTCTTGGCTGCTATCCTCAATATTGGCTTGTTGAGCATTAAAAGCTCCAACCACTTGACTCAATTGAGCCTCCAACTTGCGAATAGTTGCCTCTTGCCTTTCTATGTGCAATTGTTTCTCATTGTTTTTTTCCAGAAGACACTTTAGCATATCCTTGATCTCCTTTAGGTCCGCATTCCCAGGTTCTTTGTTCCTATTAACTTCACAAGAAAAGGTAGAACCATCATAGTAAGGGGTTGGGGGAAATAAGAAATATAAGCACAACCATGAAGGTGACCATTTTTACCACCACACACATCACACACATTCCACAAATAAGATTGAGTTGGTGCACATAACTCGCTCTCAGGAACGTTTTGAAAATTTTGCCATGGGTGATTTCCTTTACAAAATGTATGGAGATCAATAGTAGAATTATCTACACCTAAATTCCCATAATTCCAAGATGTCATGTTTCTCAAATCAACAGTTATAAAAAAAAAAAAATACCAAGAGAAAACAACACAAAATAAAAGTTCAAACTTAAACCCTAGCAATATATACAGCTACAACTACACCGTTAGTTCCCCGGCAACGGCACCAAAATTTGATCATGCCCAACTCTAGTCCTAAAAAGGATAAGCGGTCGCTGCAAACATAATCCGGTCTAAAAGTCCGGAGTCGAATCCCACAGAGAACTAAGGTTTCGCTGTAATTGTTCAGTATCGCAAAGAAGACAAGTTTGAACAATTTCTAAATTATAATATTAAGATTTTTATATCTAACTAATTAAACAACAAATACTATAAAACGATAAAATTATCAACTAGCGAGACAAAGGTTTGGAGACTAAATTAAGGAGGTCTAGAGTTATGATTTCCCCAATTGTTGTTTTCATTAGTTGTATTGTTTCTTATAGCTTTGACTTAGTTGCCTCTATCAATCATGAACTCTCCAGCTATCATAAATCTCTCTCAAGCAATTATGATAATTTACTAGACGCACTCTCTCAAGCTACGCTAGCTAGATTCACATTACAGTTCACTTAGATCGCACCCGAGGTATCGTTATCTCTAATCCAACCTCTAAACCCTCGGTTATGACTCTCGCCTATACTCCGGGAGTGATGTTGTTCAAACAACTACCTAAATATGCACTCTCTCTCAAGCAGATACATAATAAATAGGAACGGCTAATTGAGGATCCTTTCAATTAACCAAAATCAAAACGTAGTTGAACAAATAGAGATTAACAACTAACTCAAAACTATATTAAAATAACAACCAATTCATCCCCAAAAGGTTCCATCAAAACCCTAGAAAACGAATTAGCTATTCATAATAGTATGTGAAAAGACAATACTCAAAATCATAACCAACAATGAAAAATAGGAAGAGGAAGGAGAAAAACTTGTAGTTATATCTTCCTCCTTGCTCCTAGAGTGTTCTTGCCTCCAAGGGTGTTATCTATACCTAAAGTAGTGTCTCCTCCTCAAAATAGCATTTTTACATGTATTTATACCAAGTAGGGTCGGGCCTAGACGAAAAAACCCTTTCCTGCGCGAACTAGGACTTCGCTCTGTAAAAGTTGAACAGCCGCGCCGCAGGCTGCGCCGCACCATGCCGCGTGGTAGTGCATTTTAGCTGTAGCTTCATATTTTCAAGTCAGGCACCATTTTACACTGCTGCGCCGCGCCTTGTGGCGCCCCATGCGGCGCGGCAGTGTTATTTTCTCAGAGTGAACTTATTTCGTCCTCTTTTATCATCCGGACTTGGTACACGACCTCCGAACACGATCCCGACTTAATGTATTGGGCTTTTACTCATACTTCAAAGCTCCAAATTGATCAATTTAGCTCCAAATTAACTTTTGAGCTCAAGATCACTTCCTGTAAGGCATAAAACACGTACAAGTTCAATTCACTATCATTTGAACTCAAACGCACGTAAAAATGCAGTCATTGGAATGTAATACTACGGCTAAAACACGGGTTTCTAGCCTAACATCAACACCCCACACTTAAACCATTGCTCGTCCTCGAGCAATCAAACTTCACTTTATATAGACACGACCTTTTTAAACAACTCTCCTAATTCATTATGCCAAGAATATTTAAAATAAATTAAGCACAAAAGCGTAACATCATAACCTCAAGATTTGACTCACAAGTACCACACATTATCACTCGCCCACTTACTCTAACATAAAGGTCAATGACATTACCTTTCCTTCATGAATCAAGTGCCCTCACACAACCAATGAGAGTAGTCCCACACAATAAAATTTAAGAACATTTAGGAACACAAGATAGAAAGAATTCACTCACTCTCAGTAATAACATTCATATGCCACAAAAGATGCACCATAGGCTTGCCCGTAGTGTACTACTCTACTAATCGAGCTCATTCAGTCTAAGATCAAGTAGGACTTTATTTGGTTGTAATGTAGGCTGCGGGACGGGTATGATACATTTAGATATAAGAGTGACTACACCTCCCTAAGCACTTTAATACATATACTTTAACATTTAAAACCCCATACTTATGTCAAACCATAACTCCACCTTCACATCAATATATATTAGCCCCCCACTTCTTTAAGCACAATTATATCAAGAGTCACCACTATTACAGAATATTTTCACAGCAATACAACTATTTTTTTTTCTTTTCAATTCATGTGACTCTTACTTTTTCAAAACAATGCACCTTTCTCCTTATTTCATTAGTTCCACTCAAAAGCCAAACCAACCACCCCACACTTTAACTTTTGCATTGTTCATAATAATTCAAGTGCTCATGAGAGGTTACAATGGTTCAAATAGATGGTTAATTCAAACAAATGGGTAAGGCTTGTANTACAAGAATAATACAATAATATTAATAAAAAAATAAACTAAATTAAAAAAATAAAATAAAGCTGGGTTGCCTCCCAACAAGCTCTTGATTTAACGTTGCAGCACGACGTGAATCACTTTTTGCCTCCACTTCGAGCTTATGAATTGAACCCCAGGTTTTGATTCAAGGTTATGATTATGGTCATGGGGCGATGGAATGAATCTAACTAGCCCAAGGAAATAATGTAGTATTCTGCACTCCTTGGCCTTTGTATGAGGTATGTAATCCTGACTTTCTGGCAAAAAGAATTCCAGAATATATGCACCTTGTTCCTCATTCCTTGACTCTTCAATTGGTCCGGATGACTCTATTTCCATATCATCATCCAAACATAATGTGGAAAAATACTTGGAGTGTGGACCAATACGCTCAAACACATGAACTTCAGGACTTTCAACATCCTCAACATCAATGATACTAGAGTCAACAAAATTTATGTCCTCAAATTCCTCGGCTGGCTCTAGTCTCACCTCTTCAACATTGACATCCTCAAATTGTAGTTGGCTAGGTTGTTGATGTTCTACTCTGACCTCCCCAATTAACACCTCACATTCATGCTCTTCTTGGCTACTATCCTCAATATTGGCTTGTTGAGCATTAAAAGCTCCAACCACTTGACTCAATTGAGCCTCCAACTTGCAAATAGTTGCCTCTTGCCTTTCTATCTGCAATTGTTTTTCATTATTTTATTTCAGAATGCACTTTAACATATCCTTGATCTCATTTAGGTCTGCATCCCCAGGTTCTTTGTTCCTGTTAACTTCACAAGAAAAGGTAGAACCATCATAGTAAGGGGTTGGGGGAAGATAAGAAATATAAGCACGACCATAAAAGTGACCATTTTTACCACCACACACATCACACACATTCCACAAATAAGATTGAGTTGGTGCACATAACTCGCTCTCAGGAACGTTTTAAAATTTTTTTCACGGGTGATTTCCTTCACAATATGTATGGAGATCAATAGTAGAATTATCTACACCTAAATTCCCATAATTCCAAGATGTCATGTTTCTCAAATCAACAGTTATAAAAAAACAAAACAAAAAAAAATAAAATTAAAGTTCAAACTTGAACCCTAGCAATATATACAGCTACAACTACACCGTCAGTTCCTCGGCAACGGCGCCAAAATTTGATCACGCTCAACTCTAGTCCTAGAAAGGATAAGCGGTCGCTGCAAATATAATCTGGTCTATAAGTCCGGAGTCGAATCCCACAGAGAACTAAGGCTTAGCTATATCTGTTTAATATCACTAAGAAGACAAGTTTGAACAATTTTCTAAATTATAAAGATTGAGATTTATATTTCTAACTAATTAACTAGCAAATACTACAAAACGGTAAAATTATGAACTAACGAGACAAAGGGTTGGAGACTAAATTAAGGAGGTCTAGAGTTATGATTTTCCCAAATGTCGGAATCCTTCTAGCTATGTTCCCCACAATTTCGCCAATGTATTCTCTGCTGATCGTGAGTACTTTTGGTGCCGTAATTCTCTCTCGAGCAACTAAAACAATTTACTAGACATATTCTCTCGAACTACGCTAGTTGGCTTTATCTAACCGCTCATTATGACCACATCAAGGCTTTGTTATTTCTAAACCTGCCTTTAAACCCACTGTATTGATTTCTTACATACGTTAGGAGTGACGTTGTTCAACAACTACCTAAATATATATCCTTTCTCAAGCAACAGATAATAAATAGGCACAGTCAATCGATGGCCGTTCAATCAACAACAATAACCACGTAGTTGAACAAGTAGAGAAATCTAGCGGCTCAATGATATAAAAACATAACAAGAATTTATCCTACAAAAGGTTCCATCAAAACCCTAGATAAAAAATTAGCTATTCATAATAGTATGTAAAACTACAATACTAAAAATCATAACCAACAATGAAAAAATAGGAAGTGGAAGGAAAAACTTGTAGAAAAATTCCCCGCCTTGCTCCTATTGTGTCTCTGCCTCCTTAGGTCGAATCTGTGTCAAAAGCGTGTCCAACCTGCTCAAAATACCGTTTTCCATGTATATATACCATGTAGGGTCGGGCCCAAATAATTATACCTTCTCCTACGCAAAAAAGGATAATTTTTCAGGTGTGGACGCTCGCGGTCGCGGTCCGGGCGCGGTATTTTCCCAGTGCACTGCCTCAGTCCGCGTCCAGGTCCGCTGTCGAGGTTTTGACCGCATTTTTCACCTTGTTCTGTTTGGAATTTGGAATAACGTAAAACATGAAAGTTGTAGCCCTTTGAGTTAGTTTTTCAACCATATATTTTATAGCCCAAATGGAGATCGGATCAAAGAGTTATGTCTATTTTACTAGACAGTGCGCAATATGCCTACTCGAGTCTTCGTTTGTTCTTAACTATCAAATTTGACCCCTGAACACGATCCCGGCTTAATTCCTCGGGCTTTTACTCAGACTTCAAAGCTCCAAATCACTTGAATTCATTCCATAACATCTATATAGCTCGAAATCACTCTTATAAGGCATAAAATACACAATTAGTACAAAACACGAGCGATTAAAGTGCAAACTCAACTAAAGTGCAGTAAATTAGAGTGTAATAATCGACTAAAATACGTAACTATAGCCTATCATCATCCGCCCTCAAGTTCCACTTTGAGCCCCTCGAGGCCGGGCTGAAGTGACACAGTAGCCTCAGAGTCGAATTCTCCGATTTCGACCGCATACAGTATCTTAATCTCTTAATGTAGAACATGACTTGCCTTGAATTATAAATTACACTTATTAGGACGACAATTTTTGCAATTATTTTTATGTGACAAAAAAAGTTTTGTCCACACGGTTAATGGGTAATCAAACCTCATGATAAATTAGAGTTATGAACTTATTCTCGTTATTTAGGTATTTACTCTAAACCAATAAATATATGATATGTGAGTTATGCAATGCAATGTTCATAGTGTAGCGTAGAGATAGAATATCGGGCAAATCAAAGAAAGAAATGGGGGTATAAAGAGCATATTTTGGAAAGCGAATCGGGAAGTTTGGTCTGGTCTTCCCGTTTGTCGAACAAAAGGGGACGCCAATCTCAAGAACATCTTATTATTCTCTTTTTTGAATCTTGTAATCGAATCCAGTGGGGAGTTTTGTTTGTTCGTTTCGGCTTTGGACCCCATCATCATTCATATATATCATCATTGAGTACATAAGACTCGTGGGGTCCCCTTTGTTCTTTCCTGTTCCCTATACTCACCAAATCTCCATATTGTTTTGAGTATTATTTTTTTTATTTAAATAAAAGAAAAAAAAGGAGATCTAGTACTACGATTGAACACCTTTTCTTTTTTGTTTTCTTCCCTTTTTCACCATTCTAAGTTTGCATCTTCCCGAGTCAAAGATTTTCTCTCTTAACTTCTGATGAAAGAACATTGTTGCTTTGATGATTGCCTTCAGGCATTACTCCATCGCTTTTTGTCTACCATCCACCATACCCAAATTTAATACTTTAACTAAATGAAGCCGACGTACTATTATTAATTATATTTTTAAATCCATCCTTTTAGGAGTTTCTTACTCCTGATTCTAATTTGCTTCCAACAAATTGAAACATTACTAATATTTTTGAACTCAACTTACCATTGTATCACTACTTACTTAATGAAAGTTGAGAGTTTTCAGTCTATTTTGCACCATCCAAATTTACATATTCAAATGCTGATTATATTATTATGGTTACGTATTAATTTTTTGAATATTCTTGTGATAATATGATTTGACAAATTACTGGCTTGTGTAAAATTAAATCAATGTCGGAACTTGGAGTCAGACCAATGACGAAAGAATAAGATTAGCTAGCTGCACAATATATAGATAGATTCAATCAGTTCACGTGAATCCAGGGTACGGCTACTGACTAGTACTGATATATTATGGACATGCAATGCCTGAAAGTACTGCTTGTTCTTGTGATGTGTACCTAATTAGATATGAAAGGAGGAATGGTGTAAATCAGACTATTAGGCACACTTACTCTTATCAGTATCACTTCGATATCTGCTTCGATGGATTTGTTGAATTACCTACCTCGGAATGGATACCTAACTCCGTCTTACACTTCTGGGTCCAAAAAAATCTGGGTCCACAAAAATGTGAGACCAAAAAGATGCCTCATATAACTAGTGTCAGTTGTATGAGACACAAAATAACCCCTAAAAATTAAACTCACCAAACCTCAAGTACGGGGTCACATCACATAAAATAGATTAATTCCGATAGACATTTAGAATTTGATCTGATTAATTAAATCGTAGAGAAGGTTCAGTAACATTATCTAAGGATGTTAGACGAATTGAGGAATGAGATATTTGCACTTAGATTGGAAAGTGTAATTAATTATTTGGCTTGGGAACGGTTTAGACTTGGATTAGTTCCTAGCTAGCTAATATCATTGGCATGCATCCACCTGATTAAAGGACTAAGGCAAAACGACAATGTTTACTTGTGACAGTGTTTGGAATATGACGGTTAGAGAACACTCTTAATCAGTGGCGGATCCAGGATTTTAAATTTATGGGTGCTCGCCGATAAAAACTTCAAAAAAAGAGGAAAAATGAATTTACTTATTAGTGCTCGCTCAATATTTATCTAAATATTTGTAAAGTTGCCTATATAAATTTATTAATATGGTCAAAGTTAATGGGTGCTTAAGCACCCACAACTTCCTATGTGCATCCGCCACTGCTCTTAATATAATGTAATAATACTATATATATCTGTTTTAAGTTAAATTTATTTTTTCAAAGGGTGTCAAGTTATTAAGGGTATTTCTACATCGACTACTTGCAATTATGTGAGGTAGCATTCGCCGAATTGATAGTGCCATAAATATTCTAACATGGAAAGCCTTTTCCTTTAATAGGTTTTATGCAACGCGAATTCAATTTAATCAAGATTCCAAAATAAATATCGAACATTCAAGGAAAAAAAAAACATTGTGCCATGAAACGATTAAAATGCAGTCATAATAGTGTTGCAATTCCTTGGGAGGGTGGGAGTGATAGTGGAAAAAAGTTGGGGGAAGGGTCGGGGCAGATATATAATACGGATACCGACACAAGTTGTTGGATGCAATATTGGGTTTGAGAATTGTGGCCTCGTGATCGGAGAAGGCAGATCCATTGAAGACTGTTCCTCCTAGTCACGTGTATTTCTTTTGACCAATTAATTTATCTTTCTCAGATCTCCTCTCCAAAATACTACTCCTATATAGTAGTAGTAAGCATTAGTGTAATTATTTAAATGTGATAGCAGGTTACATGACTCATGCCCAATTAATTTTTTTTTGTTTTTGTTTTTATCCCAAAAAAGTTACTCCTATTAACTGATGAAGTACAATATCATATCATATTTAATTACTTTATCAGAATATCACAAAGATAATTATAAGTAATTGATTATAATATATAAAAGTAATTATCTAATCAATAAGGCAAACAATCTATTATAACATATTAAATTATGGATGACTGGTTATGAAGGGATTTGTTGGTTGATATGGTTTATTGCTTTTCTCCTTGCGCCTATTTTGCTTAAGGGGTTGGTTCACATGTATCATTGATAGTATAAATTATTTACATTATAATCAGTGTTCTAAATTAACCCAAAAATAATTTAAATTCTCAAAGTTCAACTATCATATAACTGCCAGTATTATTCAGGTATTAAGAAATCATATACTCCTACTAAAGAACTACTCGGACTTTAAATCGTTTCTTTACTCTTCTCCAGTCGACCACTTTGAGTCTTTTGCTTTAGCTTCTTCCCCTCTCTTTGTTCTCTTTCTGACATGTTCACTAACTAACACATAAATCTGGGGCCCTCTCTTCATCTGCAAACAAAGAATAATCCAAAAACCAAAATTTAAAAAACATTTGACGACAACATGGATTCTTGCACCTGCTGACTGGGTATTTTTTCCAATTTAATACTAAGCTTATAAAGCTAACAAACTAGCCCCCACTCCTTCATATATTTCTCTCTTTCGTTCTCTACAAATAGCCTAAGCTCTCTCCCCTAAATTCATTTCATCCCATCAATCGCTTTCTTTCACACTTCTTCTAAAACTCTATAAATTCATTAATTTCATAGAGCTGAGAAAACTAACACGATGAATAGTTGCAGTAGCACTTATTGTCATGGGGGTCATTGCACTTGTGGTATGTTCTACAATCAAAACAATAGTAGTACTACTTCTGCTGCCTACTCAATGCTCTATAACCAGTATCAGACAACTCCTTATGAAGAAAATTATTCTGATCAAAACACGTATTCGTTTGCTTCTTCAACATCATCTAATTCAGTGGATTGTACACTTTCATTAGGGACACCTTCCACTCGTCTTAGTACCAGCAATGACAATAATGAAAAGCGACTTCAGTCTAATGAACGTCGCTCTAATTCTTACATGTCCAAATGCTGGAATATTTTACAGCCCAAAAATCACAAGTCCAGTCGCGGCAGTAGCAATGGCAACACTAACTCAGGCGGGGCTGATCCTCTTGTTGCTCGCCGATGTGCTAATTGTGACACCACTTCAACACCTTTGTGGAGAAATGGTCCTAGAGGCCCCAAGGTAAATATATTTGAAGCTTAACAATTACATTTTTTATACAATCAAGTCATTTGAAAATCAATTGGAGTTAACTATATGTAATAAACATGTTTTGGTAACATGCAAAAGATTTTAAACCATTGGTTGCAAGTATAAAGATATACTAATAATGTAAAGTGAATTTGTATTGTTAGTCTATATAAGTTAATTAATTTAATTTGGTGATGTAAAGAATAATGAATATATTTTCATTCTCTAATGGAGTATAATATTGAACAATGTGCAGTCACTTTGCAATGCGTGCGGAATCCGTTTCAAGAAAGAAGAGAGGAGAGCCAATGCGGCGGCGGCCACCGCAAACGGTGGCGGAATGGATCATACTCAGCACATGATAAACGGTGGCTCATGGGTTCATCATTCACAAGCACAGAAAATGCCGAGTTATTCTTCAGCCGCCTATGGAAATCATGAATTCAGGTTCATAGAAGACGATGATCGTGATTCCGATAATAGCATTCCCTTCTGGCCTTTTATGGCGTCTCAACGTTGCTGATCAGCTTTTAGAAGAAGACTGAAAAACAGGATGGCCGCAGCATTTAGCAAAGTTTAAACTACGAGCAAAGGAAAATTTGCTTTTTTGGTCCCTCAAATATTAACATATTCTTATTTTTGTCGTTATGATATATTTTAAAGCACATTTAACTTTCAGTTGATTGAGATGTGCACTTTTGATCATGTTAAATTAAGTGACTAAATTTTTAATTCACAGATAGATATGTTATCTTAAATTTGTTTGTCAGCGTAATGTATTTCTTGAAATAGTTTAAATACAAATATTTCCTATATGAACGACCAATAGCACACGTATTATAATGGTCTCAACTTAGGTTTAAACATGTGCATCGGTTACAAGGACCAAAATTAGAATTTACCAATGACCAAGAGACAAAAATATAATTATCTCAAAAAATAAAGTCGTCCCCAGCATCGTGTCAAGATGATGTTATAGTTCTGACATGATAGCTATGGTTCAGTTGGTAATTTTCTTTTTAGTCCATATATATCTTTTGAGTTAATTCTATGTTTTTGTTTAGTGGCTTTTGCTTCTTTTAGTAACAGAATTGTAGTTACTTTAACTTTTCACTTTGATGATCAGTCAAACATATAGACTAAATAGTAACATTCCTTTTTTGTTAGTCTGCTTCATAAGTAGTGGAGTATATACTTTCTTGAATATGATGATCGGCCACTTCGCTTTTTCAACTGAAAGTTTACTGCTGTTTACGTACGCTATACTAAAGACTGAACAGTTACTGCACAATTCTTCGTTTTCTATATGTATATGAATGATCAAAATATTGCCTAAAACGCGGCATCAGTCATATTCAGCTCCTTTAATTTCATTTCACTGGGCAATAACTGACAGTTCATTAAATTGTTTTACTCATAGATTATCTACTTATTTATCTTCATAGGGAGAGATATATAATTACTCTGTCTTTCTTTTTCTAGTCTGCAGCTGAACAGAACACTGTACTCAGCGTGGTATGGTGGATATGAAATCGTTCGGTTCAGCTGTGACAAAAAACCTAGTGGCTGCATACGTCACCAGTCAGATATAAAGGGGATAAAATTTGGTATTTAAATGAAGATATAAAACACTGAATCTATTGGTTATAGATGTTTTTATTAACAAACAATATATCAGACGCGGAATTAATAGGACATATAATGATTCATATTTTCTGAATATTTTGTTAGCTTCGAATAACATTTTCCTGAGTGATCTAGGACTCTTGTTATTTCTGTTAGTTAGGGCTCTTTTTATGAGTTAAAACTCTAGCTATTTCTTATTTAATAAGACTCTTGCTATTGTAACCCTCTTTAAATTAAAGGAGTTGATGCTTATCAATAAAGTTGCTGAATTTCTATCATGTTACATAAATTTGAAAATTTTCTCAAACAAGTTCGTAGATCTCCATTCTCCTGATTGAATTGCATATTAACCAATCACAATCAGATATATTTAGAAGTACCTGACTACCTTAAAGATGATGTGCGGGCTGATAAAGAAAGAATCACTATTACTAGGACTACCACCACTAATACTGTCGTGTTAAATAATTTGGCTATGTTTGGGCAACCCTGTAATGTCCTCTTTTGGTTGTAATGCTACTTCTAATGGTATGCCTTCGTCTGCTCCCAATGGGAGGAACAAGCCATGTAACTATGCTACTTAGTAATGAATAAACGTCTATCTTCCTTGCCAAAAAAAAAAAAAAAGGAACAAGAACAAGGGCTTAGACCTTTGTGTTGGGCCTAGCTTTTCTTTTAATCGTCCGGCAAGTCAATCCAAAATTAGGGACCATAACACTATTATCAACTGAACTATGCCTAACTTATGATCTTCAAGAATTTCTTGATGATTAGAAAGTTGATGAACTCAAAAGAAAATTTTCGGATTTGAAGTTTATGGGTTCTTATAGCGACATCAAATTAATATAATATAATAATTAGATCATTTGCAATAAAATATTTATAAATATTAAGTGAATTTCTTAATACATATATAATATTTAAGCAAAAATTATTAAATTCACGTGAACTTATATGTTAGATGTTTGTATCCAAAGTAAATTCTCCAAAATCTATTCTTTTTGAGACTAGCTCGAATAAATAGCAATTAAGTTTACCTAAAGCAGTCGTTCCTCTCATATATCGATTATAGGGGAATATAGAGAGCTTTCACTAACTCTGTTCTTTTAAATTCGAAAACTACCATTCTCCCAAAAGCCGCTCCTCTAAAAACCCGCATTTACTAGTTGAATCCGCTATATGCATGAGTTGACTCGATATCGCTCTTTTACAAAAAATAAAATTAGTATCACAAAAATACCATAGAGGACTATAATTTGCAGTATTTTATCCAAGTAACACAAAATTGTTACGTACATTTTTTAAGAGTTTAGCAGAGTATTTTGAATTTCGCCAAACCATTCATGCATGTGATTTTAATGTAGTTCTCACCCATGGCGACATCATGCTCTCAAACATTAAACTAGAAAATAGACCCCTCAGATTTGTGCAGTGATTTTGCATCTCATAGCAAATGGCAATTGCAATGTTGAAGAGAAGTTGACAAGTAAGAGAATATTCGAATATTTTCATGAATTTTAGTACACACACCAAAAAAAGAAAAAAATTGTCCCTATTAAAGCAAAAAACAAAGTACATAATTAAAATACTTGCTCTATCACTTTATGCCTTCATAGCCCCCAACACTTTCTTTTAAATCTGTTGTGATAATCAACAACTTGTTTTCTGCAAAAGTACCTCATAGGCATGTGTAGTAACCGCTAACATTCCATTCTTGTCATCGAAGAACTTAACTTCCAAACCTTCACAAGAAACTTGGAGCGTTACACAGTTTATGTGACGATGTGTCTCATGGTGGCTTATTTGCTGATCAAGAAAGTGAGTTTCAAATTGCCTGGATTGGGCGTATAATCTTGGATGATAGCCCTTGTTAGAGAAAAGGGTGAAGGTGAAATCAACAAAATATGAAATTTAGGATTTTGGAATTCTTTAGTAACCTTAGGGAAGTACACATTTGTTTACCCTTAAAATCGAATAACAATTAAACTTATAAGTGGTTTTAAGGATACGTAATTTCAGCTAGTACTAGTTGATAAATACGATGATTAACAATAGAAATTAATAGTAAAGTGAAGCAAACCAATATTGAAATGCAATTAAGCCTTCGAGCTAGATTGCGCTCGAACTAATTGAGAATAGAGTTATGGAATATGGAATAAACTGATGAACAAGAGATTATAAGAGAGAAAAAGTATTGTATTGCTTTGATATGCCAGAATGAGGTCGTTACAAACGATTAGAACCCCCTTTATATAGTAGAGGAATTCCACTTATGGTACAATTCTAATTACAGAAGAAAATTCCATGATTAGCTAAACAATCGTTCTTGATTTGATCCGTTCCGGGATTTTCGCCATAATTCTCGTCCAGTCACGGCTGTCTCGCCTTTCCGTTATTATTCTATCTTCGATCCTGCTCGATGTCTATCCCGTTTGATCTCGATCATTGTTGGTCTCGATCTTGACAGGTACTTTGAATCCCGAACTTAGTACCTTATCCTCATGTCTCGGTCTGATAAACTACGGGGCCGTTTTTTGATCCATCCCCTGGTCTCGGTTAATCAGTGAAATCGGGTGGGCCCGATTTTAACCGTATACAATATTGAAATGGGAAAAGAACTTGCTTGAAAAGGTTGGCAAGTTTGTTTGGATGGTTGTTATATATCGTATTGAGATTAGCTATTCATTTATCTCTTGTATTTATTTTCTTCTTCTTTTCCTCTTAGTTCTTTTCCAGCTGGTTAGTTTTGTTAATAGCTGTTAGTTGTTAATAGATGTTAGTTGTTATTAGTTAGTGGACAGCTGTTGCCAGCTGTCAAGTGAGTGAGTAGGAAGAGTTACGTGTATATATAGAGTATTTGGACATTCTTGTAAAATGGAATATTCAATTACATTTTCCCCAATTATGCTTCTCGAAGCATCTCATTTCTCTCTTCTCTCTTAGATAGGGTTACTGCTTTTCCTCCATTGGATCTCGTCTGAGCTCAATTTTATCTCTTTCATTTACGATTTTGTCATGGTATCAGAGCGGAGGTTCTAATCTCTAGCCCAATTTCGTTTTTGGTCCAGAAAAATCAAAGTTCAGTGTTGTTTCGTTTTGAGGTCTGAGGTCAGCTCTAAAGTTTAGAACGGCATAGAAATCCAGTGATTGAGCTTCTTCTGCGCACACACATCGATTAAAATCATGGCGATTGAAAACACATCGGATTCCACCAATTCGCTGCTTGATTCAACTAATCCACTTTACATGCATCCATCCGAAAACGCTGGTTCCATGCTTGTACTAGTAGCTTTTTATGGATTGGGGTACTGATCATGGAGGCGAGGAGTACTTAGGGCTCTTTTTGTGAAAAACAAAGTAGGCTTCATAAATGGTAAGTGTGGGAAACCAGACTCAAAGGACCCTACTTTTGATCAATAGGAACCGTGTGATAATGTAGTGACTTTGTAGATTTTGAACTCTCTATCAAAGGACTTAGCAGACAGTCTGCAATATGTAAACGATGCCAAAGAGCTTTGGCAAGAGTTGGAGGACAGATATGATTAAACCAATTGGGCAAAACTATATCAATTGCATAAAGAAATCAATGATTTGAGTCAAGGAACACTCGACATTACTGGATACTATACTAAGATGAACAAGCTGTGGGAAGGGTTGAATAACCAGAATGCTCATGCTCAATGCAAATGCCAGTGTACATGTGGTGCCAAGGCGAGTATGCATAAGGCTGAATAGGACAGGAGGTTAATTCAGTTTCTAATGGGGTTAAATGAAGTTTACACTGTTGTCAGGGGAAGCATTCTGATGATGAACCCCTTACCTTCCCTAGCACAAGCATTTGCCATTCTCATCCAAGAGGAGAAACAAAAGGAGTTGAAGCCAAACAATCAATTGATGATTGATTCCAGTGCTTTGAGTGTGAACAGGGCAGCAAACAACAACTTCAGAACAAGTTATGGTCAACAAGGAAATGGATCTGGACGGAGTCCCTACACGAACTACAACCAGTCAAGTGGTACTGGCGGCAATAGCTTTAGAGGAAATTACCCTACAAATAGGCCACGACCAGTTTGTGATTATTGCAAGAAGCCAGGGCACACCAAGGATATGTGCTACAAATTCCATGGTTATCCACAGGACTCTAAGTTCAATAAGGGAATACGAGTAGCTGCAAATGTGTTTGGAGATTATGGTGATAAGGTTACAAGCATAGGAGATGGGGAAAGGCTACAGTCTCAAGAAGAAGGATGAGTGATGAAAAACTTGACCAAAGAGCAGTATAATAAACTAATCAGCATTCTAGAAAATTTTTAGACTAGAAGCACAGAAGACAATTCTGAAATGAAGGCTGGAGCAGTAAATTTTGCAGGTATTTCAGCTTGCTCTACTTCTTCTGATTCTAGTGTTCATTCATATGAATGTTTTAAACCAAATGCTGACTCTTGGATACTTGATTCCGGGGCCACAAATCACATGACATACAACAAATCCATTCTAACTAATATCAAAACCTTAGTCTATCCTTTCCTAGTCACACTGCCTAATGGAAATAAAATGAAGGTGACACTGGTGGGTGATGTGGTTTTGAGTCCTAAATTCACCCTCAAAAGAGTTCTTTTTGTACCCAGTTTCAAATTCAATCTAATATCTATCCATTGTTTGACATTTTAGTTTGATTGCTATGTTATCTTTACCTAATTTTCATGCATTCTTCTGCAGGCCCCTTCACTGAAGAAGGCCTCTGGAGATTGGTAAGGCTTCTGATGGCCTATACTATCACATTTCAGAACTCTGCAAGAATGTTTCAACACCTACTCAAATTCCTACTCAAGTTTCATCTAGAATACCTGATAAGAATAATGCACACCCTCATTCACATCTTGTTTCTCCTGTTGCATCTAGTTTACATGTTTCATATCATGCTTGTAATAAGAGGTGTGTTGATTCACATGAATACTCCAGTGTTAGTACTTCATCCTCAAGTAGTAAAGAAAATGTTTCTCTGTCAAATACATCTACCTGTCTCTACTTTCACATCTGCATCTGATAGAAACATGGTTGAACTTTTGTGGCACAATAGACTAGGACATGTTCCATTTGCCAAGATGAAGGGAACTAATGAGATACCTGTCAAATTCACACCGACACAACCTTTTCTTTGCCCTATATGCCCAATGGGTAGACAAAGTAGACTACCTTTTCCTGAAAGAACCACTCTTACAACTAAATTTTTTGAAAAATTACATGTTGATTTGTGGGAACCATATCACATTGCAACTCATGATAGACACAAGTATTTGGAAACTACAGTAGGTGCACATGGACACATATGTTGAGTTGTAAGAGCAATACTCTACAAACTATGAAAGCTTTCTTTGCTATGGTGAAAACTCAGTTTAACACCTCGGTCAAAACTACAAGAACAGACAATGGAACCGAGTTCATCAATTTGGAAACTACCACTTTATTTCAATCTTGGGGAGTTACTGACCAAAGAACCTGTCCATACACACCCTAACAAAATGGGGTAGCGGAGAGAAAATATAAGTACTTGCTAGAAACAGCAAGAGCACTGTTTTATTAATCAAAACTACCCTTACAGTATTGGGGAGAGTGCATTCGTACCTCCACTTACATAATAAACAAATTACCTTCTTCTTCTCTCAAAGGCAAATGCCCTCTTGAGCTACTCTATAAGAAAAACGCCTCCTATTCACATCTCAAGAGTTTTGGTTGCCTATGCTTCCCTACCACTCTTAAGACTCATAGGGACAAATTTGAAGCTAGAACTCTGCCTTATGTGTTTGTGGGGTACCCCTTTGAGACAAAGGGCTACAAGGTGTTAAACCTAATCACAAAGAGGATTCATGTTTCAAGAGATGTAGCTTTCCATAAGGACGCCTTTCCTTTCACCTTGCTTTCTAAGTCAAACAAATTTTTTCCTTCATTTCCCCAAGGCAATACAGACTTAGCTTCTGATTTCTTTCCTCCCAGAGAAACAGTTTCAAACCCATCAAACCAACATCACAACGAGTGTCACATGAACCTTCACACAGGCAGTTTTCACCACAATCTAGCTCCAATAGGACATAGTTCACAGAGTTCAACCACAATGAATATATGTCACCTAACAATCCATACCAAGAATCTCCACCCAATACAGACAGTCCAAGCATTGCAAACCAACAAGAACATCATTTAGGCCCCACACAAACTAGCCCTCTAGAACACACAAAATTCCTACATACCTAAAGATTATAACTATTCTCTTCCTAAGCGACATGACCTACAACATGAATCTTCTCCACAGACTAATTTCTCAAATGACAGTAACTCTTCTCTTTCTTTTGCCACTTATGTACCTAATGCACAATATATCTCTCTTAATATGTTATGTTCTGATAGTCAGCAATTGGTAAGAAATATTTCACATGAATGTGAACCTTCTTCTTTTGAAGAGGCAGCTGTAAGCCGTGCATGGCAGTCAGCCATGAATCAAGAGTTTGAGGCTTTAATGGTTAACAATACATGGATTCTTGTACCACTACCAGTTGGTAAAAGTTCAATAGGGTGTAAGTGGGTATATAAAATAAAGTATAAGTCCGATGGTAGTATTGAGAGGTTTAAGGTTAGATTAGTGGTAAAGGGATACACACAGAAAGCAGGGATAGATTATACAGAAACATTCTCACATGTTGTAATAATGACAACTGTGAGAGCACTAATAGGAACTGCTGTGAAGAAGTGTTGGCAGATGTTTCAACTAGATGTAAACAATGCCTTCCTTCATGGAGATTTACATGAGGAAGTATACATGAAGGTGCCTCAGGGCCTAGTAGTAGACAAGCCAGGTTTAGTATGCAAGTTGAATAAGTCTCTATATGGACTCAAGCAAGCAAGCAGGCAATGGTATGAGAAGTTGACTGCAGCTATATGTTCCAAAGGATACACACACTCACTCTTGGACTACTCCTTATTTCACAAAAAGAAGGGACCTTTAGTGGTGTTTGTGACTGTATATGTAGATGATGTTATTGTAACAGGGACTCACCAGGAAGAGATTGATTCTCTGAAGAGTTTCTTGCATGAAACATTCAAGATAAAAGATTTAGGAAGGTTGCACTACTTTTTAGGAATGGAAGTACTTTACAAAAAAGATGAAGTGTTGATATCTCAAAGAAAGTTCACTATGGATCTGCTGAAAGAGTTTGAGTATGCTGAATATTCTGGCCTAACATCACCTCTTGATCCTTCGACAAAGCTGAAGGCAGATGAACGTCCATTGTTGATTGACCCTTCCAACTACAGAAAACTGGTAGGTAAGCTGAAACTTTTGACAAATACTAGGTTTGATATATCCTACAGTGTCCATCATCTTAGTCAATACATGCAGTCACCTAGAGAAACTCATTTGAAAGCTGCATACCATATTCTGAAATATTTAAAAGGTGATCCAAGCCTGGGGATATTCTTTTCCAACAGCAAGGACTATGGAATAAGAGCTTTTTGTAACTCAGATTGGGCAACATGCCCTGAGACTAGAAAGTCAGTCAGTGGCTACATTGTGTTGGTTGGAAACAGTCTATTAGTTGGAATCAAAGAAACAGTCCAGCATATCCTTATCTTCAGCTGAAGCAGAGTATAAAGTAGCTAGACAAGTTGCGGCTGAACTAGTTTTGTTGGTTACACTTCTTGAAGAGTTGACTCTACCCATGAGTCTTCCCATTCCAGTGTTTTGTGACAGTCAAGCTGCCTTGCAGATAGCTAGAAATCCAGTGTTTCATGAATGCACAAAATACATAGAAGTTGACTGCCATTTCGTTAGAAACAAGCTGCAAGAGGGACTGATCTCTTTACACCATGTGTCCACCAATGACCAACTTGCAGAAATTTTCACTAAGTCCTTAACTGGGATCAAACATTCAGACCTACTCAGCAAGTTGGCAGTGCATTCCTCCCTTCCAACTTGGGGGGGGGGGGGGGGTGTATTGAGATTAGTTATACATTTATCTCTAGTATTTATTTTCTTCTTCTTTTCCTCTTAGTTCTTTTCCAGTTGGTTAGTTTTGTTAATAGCTGTTAGTTGTTAATAGATGTTAGTTGTTATCAGTTAGTGGACAGCTGTTGCCAGCTGTCAAGTGAGTGAGTAGGAAGAGTCATGTGTATATATAGAGTATTTGGACATTCTTGTAAAGTGGAATATTCTATTATATTTTCCCCAATTATGCTTCTCGAAGCTTCTCATTTCTCTATTCTCTCTTAGCTAGGTTTACTGCTTTTCCTCCATTGGAGCTCGTCTGAGCTCAATTTTATCTCATTCATCTACGATTTTGTCATATTGTATTGTATTGTTTTGTATTGTATCGTTTTGATGTATATAATGTTTGGATATATTGTATCAGTTTTGTCGTTTCATGATGTCAAGCATCAACAGTATGAAGAATAAACTTACAATATTATAAAGAAAAAGTAAGGTACGAGGTAATATTTAATACGATAAAATAGGATTATGTAATAATAAAAAGGTAGGGTAAAGGATAAAATATGATTATTTAATAATAAAAAAAGGCAAGATGATAGAAAAATAAGGAAACGAAGCGACCACACCAAATCAGCCCTTTCATAAAGTGGCACTTTGCGTTGTTACGTAACGACAGATTTAAACGATACGATACAATAAAATTTAAGTAACAATCAAAACAAACATTGTATTTAAAAAAATATAACACCATCCAAACAAGCTGTTTAATTTTTTATACGATAATTGTTAAATATCAGTTGCTAAATTTGGACTCCAGATTTCTTGAGCTAACTACCTAATAACCAGCCCCATGCTAGCGATTAGTGAACACAAGCTCTCTTTCTCATAAATGGCTACTTGGCCAGAAAGATTTGGCCATTTGATTTCATTCATAACCCCATGTAAATAACACTAGAAAGTCAACTACTCAAGTAACGAGCCACCAATAGTATAATTATTTGAGGGTCCAATATTATTGTCGTCACTTTTTTATGCGAACGTGAGGATATAGCGGAAATGAAAAGGGCATCTTGCAGCAAACAATGGTGATTGTCATGTGTTAACTTAAGGTGCACAAACGCCCTTAATGGTATCTTTATCTAGAGAAATCCCAACAAATTAACGAACTTAATTATCATAGTGTAACGATCAGATCGGTCATTTTGAGCTCTAGCATGTCGTTCGGCGGTTTGAGACCTCGAGTAGCTTCACTTCATGTATTATGACTTGCACGTGTAGACGGATTAGGTTTTCGGGAAGATCAGAGTTGGTTTGGAAGAATAATTCTCAATTATGAGCTTTAAGTTGGAAGAGTTGACCAAGGTTTGAATCTTGAGTAACTACCTCAGATCGGAGTTTTGACGGTTCTATTAGGTCCAGATGGTGAATTTTAACTTAGGCATATATCCGGATTTGAATTTGAAAGTCTGTAGGTTGATTTGATGCTTTTTGGCAAAAGTTGGAAGAGTGAAGGTTTAGAAGGTTGATAGGTTTGATCGAGAGTTGACTTTATTCATATCCGATCCGGATTATAGTTATGGGAGTTGGTATAGGTCTGTTGTGTCATTTAGGACTTGCATGCAAAATTTGAGGTCATTCCGGGTTGATTTGGTATGGTTCAACATGAGTTTTAGAAGTTTAAAAATTCATTAGTTCATTAGGCTTGAATTGATGTGCGATTCATGGTTTTGATGTAGTTTGGTATGACTTGAGGCCTCAAGTAAGTTTTTGTTATACTTTGGGACTGTTTGTGTGATTGGACGGGGTCCCGGGGGCCTCGGGTGTATTTTAGATGTATTTGGGTTGTGTCGCGCTCTTATTTGATGTTTTGGCGTCGTTTCTTTGGGCATAAAGGGTAATATATTTAGTAAACAACCTTTGATTTGTAATTAAATTGAACCATTATATCAATATCGTAATTATGGAACCATAGCAATAAGAATCATTAAATTCCGAGGTCATATGAGAGAGTTATGCCCATTTCCGTGTCGGGAAAGATTGCTGGTTTTTGGTGCAAACTTTTGTTCTTTGCGAACGTGAGAGAGGTTCCGTGAACGCGAAGAAGGATTTCTGGGATGACAGGTCAATGCAAATTTTTTTTCTTTACGAACGTGAAGGTCTCCCGCGAAGGCGATGAACAAAAATCATCTGGGTAGTGTTTTAAACCAAGTATTTTAGTATTTAGAGCATATCTTGAGTTCTAGAGCTCCGTTTGAGGTGATTTTCACGGCGTTGTTCTCATCTCAACAAGGGGTAAATATATGACCTTTATTTTTATATTTTTTCGTTGATTATTATTTTATCCGTATTTGAATTGTAAAAATTGGAATTTTGAGTCCCAAAGTTAAGAAATGGTAAATCCTTGATTTGAGGGTCAATTCATGGATGTAATTAGATGATTTTCTGGATATATATTATATAAGTTAAGGGTCACATTTATTTATGATAATTTTTGTAATTTGGGCATGCAAGCCCGGGCGTTGACCTTGTTTACTTTTCGAGCGGAGTTGGGAATTGTTATAAATTATTAAATTACGAGTATTGGAGTATATTTTGATTGTTTTTCACGTTATTTGATTAGTTTTGGATCGTTTGACATCGGTTTGAGGAGTTAGAGAGGCATTGGAGTGCCGGTTATCGGATTTCGAAGAAAGATAGTCTCCTGTCTAACCTTCTAATGAGGAATTTACCCCGTGAGTATTATACTTACTATGTGCTACATGTTGTGGGGCCTACACACGTATGAGGCGACGAGTGTCCGTGCATATGCTAGAGTTCATGATTAGGTTCGGGTAGACTTAGACTCACGCCATGCTTTAATTGTAATACTTGAGTTATTCCTGCACGTTTAAGTTCTTTAATATACATATTGCCTAAGACTAGACTTCCGTAAAATATTGAACTTACAATTTATGATATATGGTGAGCTACTTGATTAGCAGTAGAGATTGCACATTTTTTATGGATTTTCTCCGAGTTGTACGTATTTGTCGAAAAGTTTTTTGAATTTCACAACTCACACATATATTCGTGGGTGGGGCCAGTGTCCCGTCTAGTCTTCACTATTCCTATGGGATCGGGTTGAACGCCTCAGCAGTATAATTATGGGATTGGGTCGTTCGCCTCAGTAATATTATGAGATGCATCTATGATTCGTGCTGGCGAACCTCGGCAGTGTACACGATTATCGGATTGGGATGAATGCCTCAGCGGTGCTATTATGTGATCGGGCCGTATGCCACGACATGAATTCCTGCATTTAATCTTATAGGATCGGACCGCTCGCCTTGGTAGAATCGTGCGAAATAATTAAAGAGGTGTCAATGTACTTATTAGTTTTCCTGACTTGAGATGTGACTGTTTATTTGGTGTTGACCATTACGTATTCTATTTGAGGAGGTATCTGGTAATTGAGGGCTTTGTGTCCACTGTTCACTTGTAGACCGTATTATTTGCCTATATCTATTCTCAGTGTTTACTTACCATGTTTCATACTTGTCTACTTTATTATATTTGATCTATTGGACTACTAGTAACTGTCAATGTCAAGCCCTCATTATTACCTATTCGGGGTTAAGCTAGATACTTACTGGGTACGTATTGATTTACGTACTCATGCTACACTTCTGCACTGAATGTGCAGGTACTGAGGCATGCACATTAGATGGTCATCTTGGCGCAGTTGCTGAGGGGACTTTATAGTGAGCTGCATTCTATGCTACAATTCGCAGTACACGTAGTCTCCATCATGTTCATTTATTTTATCCTATCTAATTCACATTTCGAGACAGATGTTGTAGTAGTTTTGTATTGTTCTTGTAACGACCCGATCGGTTGTTTTGAGCTGTAGCGCATCATTCGGCAGTTTGAGGCCATGAGTAGCTTCAATTCAGGTATTACGACTTGTACATGTGGTCGGAATTGAATTTCGGGAAGTTCGGAGTTGATTTGGAAAACAAATTAATTTCGGAAGCTTTAAGTTGGAGGAATTGACTAAGGTTTGACTTTTGAGTAAACGACCTCGGAATCGGGATTTGAAGGTTCCAACAGGTTCGTATGATGATTTTGGACTTGGGCGTATGTTCGGATAACCCGGGATCATTTCGACACCTATTGTGAAAGTTGGCATTTTGGAAGGATTTCATAAATTTGGGTTGAAGTACATTTCAACGTTATTGATGTCCGTTTGAGATTTCGAGTCTAGGAATAGCTTCGTATGGTGATTCTGGTATTGGGAGCACATCTGGATGTGGACTTAGAGGTTCGTATGTCATTTCGGGGTCATTTGGCGAAAGTTAGAAACTTGAAGGTTTTTGGGAAGTTTGACCGAGAGTGGACTTTTTGATATCGGGGTCAGATTCTGATTCCGGAAGTTGGAGTAGGTCCATAATGTCGAATGTGACTTGTGTACAAAATTTGAGGTCAATCGGGCATGATTTGATAGGTTTCGGCATCGAATGTAGAAGTTTGAAGTTCTAAAGTTCATTAAGCTTGAATTGTGGGGCGGTTCATGATTTTGGTGTTGCTTGATGTGATTTGAGGCCATGAGCAGGTCTGTGTTATGTTATGGGACTGGTTTGTGTGATTGGACGGGGTCCTGGGGGCCTCCGGTGTGTTTCTGGGTGGATTCGGATCAATTTGAGAAGTTTTGGAACTGCTGTTGCCGGTATCAGGTTTCCTTCTTCGCGAACGCGAAGGGAGTCCCGTGTTCGCGAAGAGGAATTTTGGCACTGCTGAGATTTGGCCTTCGCGAACTCGAGGCAGTGGACACGAACGCGAGGCAAAAGCTGTGTAAGCCTTCGCGAACGTTAACACGAAGAAGGATGAGGACTGGGGGACCTAGAGCCTTTTAGCCTTCACGAACGTGGATCTCCAACTGCGAACGCGAAGAAGAAGGCTGCTGTGCTGGACTAAATGTTTTAAAAGCGGGGTTTGAGTTTATTTCACCCATTTTCACACGGCTTGGGCGGTTTTGGAGAGGCTTCAAGGGGATATTTTTATTATCTATGTCAAGGTAAGTGATTCCCACCTATTGCAAGTTAAATACTTGGATTATATAGATTTCAACATGGAAATTCATGGAAAATTAGTGAAAATTTGGGGTTTTGGTAGAAAAATCTAAAAATTGGTATTTTTGGATTTTGACCACGAATTTGGGCATGGTATTGAGAATAAACTATATATTTGAGTTCGTGAGGCTATGAGTAATGTTTTTCTTCGAAATTTTTCGGAATCCGGGCACGTGGGCCCGAGGGTGATTTTTATCGACTTTTCGAGCGGAGTTAAAAATTGTTGTAAATTGGATTATAATGAGTATCAGAGCATATATTTATGAATTTTCATATTTACTGACTAATTTTGGAGCGTTGGGCATCGGTTTGAGTTGTTGGAAAGGCTTGGGAGCCGGTTATGGAACTTCAGAGCGAGGTAAGTCTCTTTTCTAACCTTTTAAAAGGGAATTAATCCCATAGGTGAATTGATTTAGTATGTGCTTCTATTTGTGGGGGCTACGTACACACGAGGTGACGAGAATCCGTACGTAGTTACTAATTATGCTTATGTCCGGGTAGTCTAGGGCCCAAATCATGTTATACTTGCGATATTTGCACCCTACTTGTTAATTTAATTGCTTAAATCCTATTGAAACTTGATAAAAGAATTGAAAAAGGTTAAACTTTATTTACTTGACCGATAATGAGAATTGACATTTCTTTGAATAATTGTTCCTTAATCAAACTTGAATTGATTCTTTTAGTGTATTTTCTTTTCTTGTTGAGCGGGCCGAATGCCTCGGTAGCAGATGATGCATCTATGGTTCGTTCCGTTCGACCCTCGGCTGTGCACAATTTATATTTATATGTTGGATCGGGCCGTACGATCTCGTCATGACTTGCGCATGAAAACTCTTTGGAACTAATAATAATTGACATTGTTGCATTGGCTTGAGATATGAATTTTTAAATGATGAAAATAAAATTTGAATTTTTTTTAGTAAAAGGATTATTTATTATTTCTGGTTATTGAGTTTTCAGCCATATTATGTAATCCATGCTTAATTATAACATCGGTATATTATTGTTAGCCCATTGTAAGTGTCGGAGTCGACCCCTCGTCACTACTTCTTCGAGGTTAGATTGGATACTTATTGGGTACGCGTTGATTTACGTACTCATACTATACTTGATGCATATTTTTGTGCAGGCACATATATGTTTAGTGGCCTTGTGGGCGCAGAGGCGTGGTTAATGCAGGGACTTCGGTGAGCTCTATCCTATGTTACGATCCGCAGCCAGTAGAGTCTCCTTCAGAGTTATGTATATTTTTCCTGTCTAATTGTATTCCGGACAGGTGCTGTATTTTATTTACTTCCTAGTTGATGCTCATGCACTTGTGACACCGCATTTTGGGGGGTATTTATTAGTTGTTCAGTGTTGTAGTGGTGAAAACATTATCATTTACTCTGTAAATTTTATCTATCATTATTTAATTGAAGAAAAATTATGATTTCAAAAGTACTAAAATGAGTAATCAAGTTAATCATTTATTGTGCTTTCTGACAACGGTGTTAGGCGCCATCACGGCCTTTAATGGATTTTGGGTCGTGACAGTTCTAGTAAATGTTCATGCACTTGTGACACCGGATTTTGAGAGGTTCCTAGTGGATATTCATAATTGTAGTTCACGTTATTATTATTACTTTACTTTATGATTAATTTATATTCGGAAATTTGGTAAAGAAAATCATAGGTTTCTATGAGTGCCAGATTTTATTCTATTTATTTAATGAAATTTCTGATTTTAATAATTAAAATGGATAATTTAGTGGAGGTTTGTGCGTGTTGCCTAGAAACACAATTGGGCGCCATCACGACCTATTATGGAATTTGGGTTGTGTGACGACCCAAAGGGTCATCACCTGTTTTCTTACCCATTCTGTACATCCGAGGCCTTGAAAACCTCATTTAGGATTGCTTCGATTTACGTGCGCAGTCCGGGCACGTAGCCGGAAAGTTTAAATATGAATTCTGTGAAAAAAATGCTAAATTTTGATATTAAAATGAATAAATTTGACTTCGGTCAACGTTTTGGGTAAACGGACCCGGACCCGTGATTTGACGGTCCCGGAGGGTCCGTAGAAAAATATGGGACTTGTGTATGCCCGGAATCGAATTCTGAGGTCCCAAGCCCGAGAAATAAATTTTTGTGTGAAATTATTTTCTGGAAATAATTAAGGAAATTGGAAATGAAATTTGATTAGAACGTGATGGTATCGGGCCCGTATTTTGGTTCCGACGCCCGGTACAGGTCTTATATATGATTTAAGCACATTCTGTAAAGCTTGGTTGAAAACGGACGTCGTCTGACGTGTTTCGAACTTAAAATGGAAATTTGATGTTTTATGAAAATTTGGAAGGAATCAAGGATTTTGAGGCTTAATTCGATGTTTATGATGTTATTTTGCCGATTTGATCGCGCGAATAAGTTCGTAGGATGCTTTTGAGATTGTGTGTATGTTTGGTTTGGAGCCCCGAGGGCTCGAGTGAGTTTTGGATAGGCCGTGAGTGCATTTTTGAACTTAGAGAAAATCTGGTATCTTCAGTTCTGCAATTTTCGCATTTGCGAAATGCGAGCTCGCAGATGCGAGCCTGGCATCGCAAATGCGAGGAAGGGAAGTCCTGTAGCTGGGTCGCAAATGTGACCATTTGGTCCGCAAATGCGATGAAGAGCCTGTCGCAAATGCGACATTTTAGCTCGCAAATGCGAAGCCCGGAATTCTGGGCAGTGTTCGCAAATGCAAACTTTATCTCGCAATTCCCATACCTGCAGGGTTCGCAATTGCGAACCCCAGTTCGCATTTCCCATATCTGCAACCTGCATTTTTCATACTTAGTCGAATTTTGAACTATTTTCACCATTCTTTCAAAACCCAAACACACTTAGGCGATTTTCCAAGAACAAGGCTTCTTCCAAATCATTTGTAAGTTGGTTTTTACTCATTTCTTTCAATCTTTAACATCATTTAACATGTTTTCAACTTAAAATCAAAGATTTCCATGGGTGAAATTGGGGGTTTTGGGTAGAACTTAGATTTTTTCTAAAATTGGGGATTTGGACCTCAATTTGAGGTCCGATTTCAAAACAAATCATATATTTGGGTTCGTGGGGGAATGGGTAACCGGATTTTGGTTCGAACCTCGGGTTTTGACCACGTGGGCCCGGGGGCAATTTTGGAATTTTTGGAAAAAACTTTGGGAAATTCATTTTTATGCATTCAAATTGATTCATTTAGTGTTTATTAAAGTAATTAAGTGACTTGTGACTAGATTCGAGCGGATTGGTGGTGGAATCGAGGGGTAAAGCTATAGTTGAGGCTTGAGTTGAATTCAAAACATAGAGGTTATTGTTTGGTCTAACCTTAGCTTGAGGGAATAGAAGTTGAGTCTTATTTGCTACTTGCTAATTGTCGAGTACGATGTATAGGCATGGTGACGAGTATCTATACATTGGTGTCTAGTATGACCGTGAGTCCTTATATTGCGAATATCCTGGTTTTGTTATAGCTTCCATACTTAATTGATGATTACTATATGTTGTAAAGAGTATGTGAGAGGAAATTGTGATCTTTGAACTTCGTGGAGCGTTGGCTCGAGTTGAAATACAAATTGTGAAGGTATATGAGATATTTAAATCCTTGGAGTGTTGGCTCAAGTGATAATGTGAACTGTGAGATGAAAGTGAAAGAAAGAGAAAGAGTTATTGATTATCTCCCTTGCCGGGACATGGAAATTTATTGATATTGTTCCCTTGCCCCGATTTAATTGTTTAATTGCATTCCCTTGCCGGGATTTCTATCATTATCTGTTTACTTTATTTCCCTTTATTTGTGATTGTTGTTTGGGTGAGGAAGAGTGATAAAGCACGAAGGGTGATGCCGTGCATTGTATGATAATTGTGGATCGGGTTGCGCGCCGCAACAATGCTAAATGATAGGGATCGGGTTGCACGCCGCAACAATGATATTTGTGGATCGGGTTGCACGCCACAACAATGCTAAATGATATGGATCGGGTTGTACGCCACAACAGTGTTGTTATATATATTGGGATCGGGTTGCGCGCCGCAACAATTATTGATGCAAGTGTGTTTATTTTGGATATTAGTTTCTTTGTTCGCTGTAAATTCTAAGCTGCCCTTAGACTGTTACTCTGGATTCACTGTTAATACTGGTATACCCCCGCAGCCTATTTCCCCCTCCCATCTTTACTTGTTTATTTTTGTTTTACTTTCCGCTGTATATTATATAACTGCACAGGTTTAATTGGTAGTCCGGTCCTAGCCTCGTCACTACTTCGCCGAGGTTAGGCTAGGCACTTACCAGTACATGGGGTCGGTTGTGCTGATACTACACTCTGTGCTATTTTGCACAGATCCAGATTTTGGACAGCAGCAGCAGTAGCGTGGGAGCAGGCCTTCAGTCCAACGAGACACCGAGGTAGCCTTGCAGGCATCCGCAGGCCCGACGTCTCCCCTATCTTTTACTTTAGACTGTTATCTCATTGTATTTGAGACAAACAGATATATTTCTTTCAGATATTGTATTTAGTATTCTTAGATGTTCGTGAGTATTGTGACACCAGTCTTGGGTAGAGGCTTATATTGAATTCTTCCGCATTTCCATTCAGTTTTTCGTTAATTTAAGACTTCCGCTTATTTAGTTGAATCAGTTGCTTTTATTTTAATGCTGATAAATTATTAAAAAGGATTATGTTGTTAATGATAAAGTAATTAATGTTTGGCTTGCCTAGCTTCCAATAGTAGGTGCCATCACGACTCCCGAGGGTGGAAAATCCGGGTCGTGACAGGTTGTGACACATAGAATCTCTTTTTCTGTGAAGTATATATCATGTCATTAATAGAACTATTTTTTATATTTCAAATATATTTATTATTTGGAAAACCTTTAGAGTCCTCTTGTTTTTATTATTAACCTATTATTTGAAAAAATTATTAATTATTTGATAATAACAAATATATAATGGTGTCCAAGCCATTTATAGGACGAAAAATATTCTTAGTGAGAACTTGCTGAAGACTGGTAGGACTTTCCTTGTGTCTACCCTATTTTTAAGATTTCAACACAAAAAGTAATAATTTTGAGAATGGATTTTCAGTTATAGGCTTATATCATTGTCTTTTTTTCTAGTACTTGATTCATGGATAAATGAGCTCAACTCAATTTCCCTAAGAGAAAAATAACATGTGATATTTTGAAAATTTCAAAATACACAATTGAGACGTTTGGAGTTTAGTTTTGTAAAATATCAATATGATTAATACGATTTATCCAACATAAAAATTTATCGTTCATCTTTAATATGGCCAAACAAATCAATAGAACAACTTAAAATGTTAAATTCAAAAAGAATATTTCATACAAATGCTTTGAATATAAGCGTCACTCTAGATGATCGTACACTTAAATTATAAGAAAGGATAATCATTCGAAAGAAATAAGTTCTTTCACATTATTTGAATGGACTAAAACAGCCACAAGACGGGTTGTGATAACATTTGATTCACTGGCACTGATTTCTAGCTGATAAACTGTACCATCAGGAATTACATCAGTTCCTCCTGCCATCACTCTTACCAGTCGAAAGTTGCTTTTAGTCTCCTTGTTGTGCTCATTCACAGCAAATGTTGCGATTCCCACAACTTTAGGGTCATTTGGATTTTTAATGGGTTGCTCGCCATCAAGGAAAGTATGTCTCATGGCACTCCTTGCGGAGGAGACATGAAAGAAAGAAAAAGCAACAATAATGATTGAAAGACTTGAGAGGAGGAGAAAGTTGAATTGTTGGGCCATTTTCTTTTACCTAGAATTGTTAGAGGAGTGATTAACACCAAGTAATGTAGGACTTATTTATAGGAGACGTACCGTGAAATTAGTTTAGCAAGGCAAAATTAGATATGAACATAATTATTATTTAAGTGTTATAATTAGGTTATTTTGGTAAGATATTCATAACAAAAAACTATCTTTGGAATTGAAAAGAAATAGAATTAATTTAGAGAATACATATTTAGAAGATAATTATATATTTTACTACTTAAAGGAATTACTATGTGATTCTAATAAATATTTCACTATTTAATATACATTCGAAATAATTATCCTACAACCAAAATTACATTAACTTTTAGATTATTTTATTGTATATTAAGAAAAATCTTATATTTCCTGCTATATGATAACAATTAAACTATATAGTTACATAATATAAGGAGGTATACGAAATTTTGGGTTACGATAATTGAATATGAGCTTTTGTTCGATAATATCTAGTTAAACTTGCTTATTAGACAAACATAAATTATTTTATATTTCATATCTCCTTTACTTCATTACTTACATTATAAAATGAAAATACTAGTAGTAAGGTTTTAGGTAGCTTACAATAATTTACTCCCACCCTTATATTCAATTCTAACTAATAATTTGAAAAATTAAAATTGGACTGGGTATAAGTTGTATGTCTAACCTCTAATGCAATTTTAAAAATGCATGCTAATTGATTCACCATTATAAAATATTGATTTTTCTCTAAATGACACATTGATCTTAGGAATAATGTTAAGACTTTTAACCGGCGATTTCAGAGAGAGATCAAATATTTACATGAATATATATATATATATATATATATATATATATATATGTGTGTGTGTGTGTGTGTGTTTTCCACCATACGTGCATGCACACACCGAATTCAAGTGAATAAAATTATATAAATTGGGTTCGAATTAGCCGAGTCAATCGTGTACATAGTACCGTAATGATTATATACATAAAAAATATGTTCGGAGAGGCATTAGCCAACCTCAATATTTGAAAAGCTGACATACAAAATTAAAATGTGACACCTCCAAATATTATGTGATATTTTTATTAGGAAAAATAAAATATGCATTACTCTATTTTCCTTAACAAAGATTTTATTCCATTGGGTGCGAGTTCCCTCGCATATAGCTCAAGTGGCTAAGGCCCTTCTCTTTGTACTTGGTAAGAGTGATTGTCACGATCCAAAATTCCAATCAAAAGGGTTGTTATGCCGCCTAACACGCTGCTAGGCAAGCCAACACCATACAATATTAAGAGGTAAAAAGTAACTTTAAACATCATAAATAAGATAAAACATAGAAATTATATAGCAAGTATAATATATACAACTGGCTAATAAACTTCCTAATTAAAATTAGGTATCACCGAGTACATGAGCTACTAAGAGTCCTACATACAAAGTTAAAAATAAAATGTAATATTGTCTGATACAAGAAAACAATAATAATTATGAGAGTTAAAGTGACTCTGGAGTCTATGAACGGGAATGCAACACTACCTCAAGTCTCCCCAATATCCAAGATATGCCCCCCTCTGAACATTGTTACGTCTCGCACCAGAATCTGCACAACGAGTGCAGAAGTATAGTATGAGTACAATCTACACCATGTACTCAATAAGTATCGAGCCTAACCTCGATAAGGTAATGGACAAGACTATGACAAAATGCTTACCATACAAGCATGTACAATTAATAAGAAGTAGAAATAGCAAGAAAAATAACAATAGTAATAATAGGATTAAATACAAATATTAGTAAAACAATCAAAGACTTTCTCAAAAGCTCAAATTAACGAAGATAAACAACATCCTGGAACAATGTAGCCAACCACAAAGGAGGGCAACATCTTAAGTCAAAAACCCAAATTCATTGCATTTATGTTGTGGCACACAACCCAATCGAACATACAAAACTGTTGTGGCGGCAATCCGATCCCATGGTCATAATATCTCTGCGAGCAACCCGGGGCTCTATCATAATAGTCTCGTGGCGGCGACCTATACCATCATAATAATGTTACGGCGTAGCCCCATCAAACATACCTATTCATAAGGAAACACCCAATGAGCAAGCAAGTATGGCTAAATTCACAACATAGCACTAATGTCTCGACAGGCAAGCCCACAAGCGAAACTACTATTTATTTACTCCTTTTTAACAATTTTAAAACATAAGTTTTCCTTTTTAGCAAACAGTTTAAACTAGATTTCATGCAACCGTAACATCTCTTTGAAACAAAGTAGCATCATAATAAGAACATCCATAGTGGTGAAAGAAATGATTAATACAACAGTACATAAATGCTAAAGATCCCCCAAAACCGGCATCGCAAGTGCTGGATCATTCTAGGAAATATACAAAACTACTACAACTACTGCCTGAAAGTGATAGATAGAATAGTAAATAAGGTAGAGGGAGACTCTGGTGCTGCGGATCATAGAAAGGCAAGCAACTCACCACTATGTCTCTGTGAATGATCGCCTACGCTCCCGCGTGACCAATAGTAGTACCTGTCTCAGTACCTACATATTAGTGCAGAAGTGTAGCGCGAAATCAAAAAATAATGTGTACCCAGTAAGTATCTAGTCTAGCCTCGAAGGAGTAGTAACGAGAGGTCGACTTGACATTTACTACAGGTCAAATAATAATAATATAAGTGCATAAAGTAGACATGGTGAGCATACTACAAGTATCAATGAAGCAAATAAGAGCAACTACAATAAATATAATCAGGAGTCCGTATCACATCACCAACATATCATAACTGTCTGTGAAGGAGCTAACTCAATTATACCCAAACCGGAATTCGTTTCAATTATTAAGAACGAAGTTGCCGAGGTGAACGGCCCGATCCCATAAGAATAGTGGTACTCAGTACTGCATAGGCGAACAACCCGATCCCATAAGAATAGTGCTACCATCATACTGCCGAGGCGAATGGCCTGATCCCATAAGAGTGGTGTTATCATACTGTCGAGACGACCGACCCGATCCCATAAGAGTGGTGTTATCATACTACCGAGGCGAACAACGCGATCCCATTAGAGTAGAGCAATATACCTCGCTCGCGGAAGTACTTGCGAGACGAGAAGACATGGATTTTCATAATTTATTTAGTATTCCCCAGTTTTCTGAAATAAGAAGCTAAGTCGATAATTGCAATTTAAACCCCCAATCTCAGCTCTAATAAAGACAATTAATACGCATGAAAGGTATAAACAGTACAATTGAAATTTTGATGTGAATCTAAGTCTACCTGGATATATCATGAATATATAGCTACGTACGGACTCTCGTCACCTCGTGCATACGTATCTCCCCACACAAGTAGCACACAACAATAATATGCCTAAGGGGATAAGTTTCCTCTTACAAGGTTAGGCAAGAGACTTACCTCGATTCCAAGTCCTCAATCCCGGCTCTCCAACCTCACTAGAACCTTCAAACGATGCCGAGGACTCCGAAACTAATCAAAAGTCATATAAACTAGTAAATATATGATCAAAAGTTTATATTTTAGCTTTTATAGTAGTTACCCAACTCAATTTGGATGATTAAAGAAATTCACCCCCGGGCCCACATGCTAGATTTCGAAAATTTTCGAATATAATTGTTACCCTGAACTCCCCAACTCAAATATATAATTTGCTCCCATTTTCACCACCAAATTCTTGATCAAACCCGAAATTTACCAAAACCCTAGGTTCTTCACAAATCTCACAAGTTTTCACAAATTTTCCATTTCAATCTACTTATAATCCGCGTATTTAACTTGAAAGTGGGTGGAGTTGACTTACCTTGTATTGTAGAAGAGAATCCCCCTCTAAAGTTCTCTCAAAATCTCCCAAGACCAAATGAAAATGTGAGGAAAAAGGCCTAAGTCCCGTAATAAAAGCCCTTGCACCAGTCGGAGATGTCGCATTTGGTTCGCAAATGCGACAAAAGTATCGCAAGTGCAAAGCCTGATCATCTCTGCCAAGGTCGCAATTGCGACCAAAAACTTCGCAAATGCGAAGTTGGGAAGATCGCAAAAGCGAAGAAAAGGTTCGCAAATGCGAATCCTGGCTCGACCAGGTTTCATCGCAAATGTGAAGCCCACCTCGCAAATGCGAGGTTCGCAAATGCGAACAAAACCTCGCATTTGTGATACCTGAAGCACCAGGAAAAAAAACCTGAAAAAATTAAAGTTCTTCCAACTCTCCGAACGCGTCTGAAACTCACCTGAGTCCCCAGGGCTCCACACCAAACATCCACTCAAGTCCAAAAATATCATACAAACTCGCTCGCGTGATCGAAACACTGCAATAACATCGAGAATCAAGAATCGGACACCGAAACGCATGAATTAAATCATGAACTTCAAGCACTTCTAGAAACACTTACGCGCGTCAGATTCCTATCAAATCAACTCAGAATGATGCCAAATTTTGCGTACAAGTCATAAATGGCATAACAGACGTATTCCCACTTCCAGAATTGAAATCCGACCTAGAAAACTCCAAAGTCTACTCCAAACCAAACCTAAAGAACTTTAAAAACCTTCAACGTGCCAATTATCAATATTAAGCGCCGAAACGCTCCCGGATCATCCGAAACCCGATCAGAACACACACCCAAGTCCAAAATCATCATACAAACCTATTGGGACCGTCAAATCCTGGTTCCGAGGCTGTTTACTCAAAACGTTGAGTCAAGTCAAACTTGATCGTTATAGGCCACCATTAAGGAACCAAGTGCTTCAATTTCAACCCGAAACACTTCCAAACCTAAACCAACCATCCCCGCAAGTCGTAAAGCAGTAAAAACACATACAAGGAGTCTTATTTAGGGGGACGAGGATCTAGAAAGTAAAATGACCGGTCGGGTCGTTACATTTCCACCTCTTAAGCAAACGTTCATCCTCGAACGGGTTTAGAATTATACTTGGAGTGCTGAATAAGTACGGATATATGCTCATCATGTCCTCCTCGGCCTCCCAATTCACTTTCTCGACTGGCTGACCCCTCAACCAAACCTTTACCACATCAATCTTCTTGGACCTCAACTGGCAAACCTGCCGGTCAACAATGTCAACTGGCTCCTCCTCATAACCCAAACTCTCATCTAGCTGAACCGTGCTGTAATCTAGCACGTGCGACCTATCAGCATGGTACCTTTAGAGCATAAATACATGGAAGATTGGATGAACTCTCGATAGACTGGGAGGCAAAGAAAGCTCATAAGCAACCTCCCCAACTCTCCTCAATACCTCAAACGGGCCAATAAACCTTGGGTTCAGCTTGCCCTTCTTCTCGAACCTCATGATTCCCTTCATCGCGAGACTTTCAGGAGAACCTTCTCGCCTACCATGAATGATAAATCACGCGCCTTCTGATCCGTGTAACTCTTCTTCCTGGACTATGCTGTGCGAAGCCGCTCCTGAATCAACTTTACCTTCTCCAAGGCATCCTTCACTAAATCAGTACCATATAACTTAGCCTCGCTGGGCTCAAACCATCCGATGGGCAAACAACATCGCCGACCATATAAAGCCTCAAATGGAGCCATCTCGAAGCTGGAGTGATAACTGTTGTTGTAAGCAAACTCAACCAACGCAAGAATCTATCCCACTGACCTCCGAAGTCGATGACACATGCTCTGAGCGTATCGTCCAAAATTTGAACTATCCGCTCCGACTACCCGTCATTTGGGGATGAAATACTGTGCTGAGCTCTACTGGGGTACCCAACTCGCTTAGCACTACCCTCCAGAAATACGAAGTGAACTGAGGGCCTCTATCCGATATGATGGAAACAGGCACACCATGCAACCGATTGATCTCCTGAATGTAAATCTCGGCCAACCTCTATGAAGAGTAAGTAGTCATCATCGGAATAAAATTTGTCAACTTGGTCAGCCTGTTGACAATGACCCAAACGACATCATACTTCCTCAGTGTTCGCGGTAACCGAACAACAAAGTCCATAGTGATGCGCTCCCACTTCCATTCTGGTATAACCTTCTCTTGGAGTAGTCCACCTGGCCTCCAGTGCTCATACTTGTCCTGCTGGCAGTTTAGACATCTCACAACATACTCAACTATGTCCCTCTTCATCTGCTGCCACTAATAATGCTGCCTCAGATCGTGATACATCTTCGTAGCCCCTGGATGAATAGAATACCGAGAACTGTGCGCCTCCTCTAGAATTTTTTTCCCTTAAGACATCAACATCAGGAACACATAGGCGACCCTGGAGCCATAAGACACCATCCTCACCGATAGTAACCTTCTTGGCACCACCCTGTAGTATCGTCTCTCTGAGAACCAATCATCATACTGACAAGCCTTGATCCGCTCAAGTAATGAAGACTGATCTATAACGCATGCAAGAACTCAACTGCGCTCTAAAATATCCAACCTCACAAGTCTGTTAGGTAAGGACTGAATGTATAAAGCCAATGGCCTCTCCTCTGCCGAAACAAATGCCAAACTACCCATACTCTCAGCCTTTCTGCTCAAGGCATCTGCAACCACATTCGCCTTTCCCTGATGATAGAGGATGGTGATATCATAGTCCTTTAGTAACTCAAGCCACCTGCGCTGCCTCAAATTAAGGTTACTCTGCTTAAATAAATGCTGCAAACTGTGATAATCAGTGTAAACTTCACAGGACACCCCATAGAGATAATGCCTCGTGATTTTCAGATCATGAACTATTGCGGCCAATTCCAAATCATGCACAGGGTATTATGCACAGGGTAATTCTTCTCGTGGGACGTCATCTAACATGAAGCATGTGCAATAACTCGCCCCCTGCATCAATACACAACCCAAGCCAATGCGTGAAGCGTCGAATATGCGGTATACATCCCCGAACCGGAGGGCTACACTAGCATTGGTGCTGTAGTTAAAACTGTCTCGAGCTTCTGAAAGCTCGCCTCGCAATCATTAGACCATCTAAACGGGGCACCCTTCTGGGTCAACCTTGTCTAGGGAGCTGTAATAGACGAGAAGCCCTCCACAAATCAGCGATAATAACCTGCTAACCCTAAGAAACTCCTAATCTCGGTAGCTGTGGTGGGACGAGGCCAACCCTGGACTGCCTCAATCTTCTTGGAATCCACCATAATACCTTCACCTGATACAATAGGCCCCAAGAAATCCACAGAATCCAACTAGAACTCGCACTTGGAGAACTTAGCATAAAGCTTCTGTTCCCGCAATGTCGGAAGCACTAATCTAAAATGCTGCTCATGCTCCTCCATACTACGCGAGTAGATTAATATGTCATCAATGAATACAATGACAAATGAATCAAGATACGGCTTGAGCACTCGGTTCATCAAATCCATGATCGCCGCCGGGGCGTTAGTCAAGCCGAAGGACATCACCAAAAACTCATAGTGGCCATATCTAGTCTAAAAACCCATCTTCAGAATATCCGAAGCACGAATCTTCAACTGATGATACTTAGATCTTAAGTCGATCTTAGAGAACACCCTGGCACCCTGCAACTGGTCGAACAAATCATCAATGCGCGGAAATGGGTATTTCTTCTTGATGGTGATTTTGTTCAACTGGCGGTAATCAATGCACATCCGCATACTCCTATCCTTCTTCTTCACGAAAAACACAGGAGTGATCCAAGGCGACATACTAGGTCTAATGAACCTATTCTCCAGCGACTCCTGAAGCTGCTCCTTTAACTCTATAAGCTCCTTGGGAGCCATATGATAAGGCAAAGTAGAAATATGTTGGGTTCCTGGCACCAAATCGATGATGAAATCGATATCCCGATCCGGCGGCATACCAGGTAGATCAGCAGGAAAAACATCGGAAAACTCTCGTACCACCGACACTGAATATAACACGGGAGTCTTTATGGTAGAATCCCGAACAAAGGCTAAGTAGTCCAAAAAACCCTTCTCGACCATACATCGAGCCTTCAAGAAAGAAATAACCCGGCTAGAAGTACCAAAAGACAAACCCCTCCACTCTAATCTGGCAACTCAGGCATCACCATGGTGATAGTCTTGGCATATAAATCAAGAATGTCATGGTATGGGGACAACCAGTCCATGCCCAAGATAACCTTGAAATCAACCATATCGAGCAATAGAAGTTTTTCTCGGGTCTCATACCTAGAGAAAGTCACCACACAGGGCCGGTAGACCTGATCCACAACAACAGAATCACCCACTAGTGCGGACACATGTACAGGAACACCCAAGGACTCGTGGGACATATCCAGATAAGGAGTAAATAGAGAGGAAACATAAGAGTAAGTAGACCCTAGATCAAATAATACAGATGCATCCCTACCACAAACAGAAATAGTACCTGTGATCACTGCATCAAAGGCGATTGCCTCTGGCCTGGAGGGGATAGCATAGAATCTACCCGAAGCGCCACCTGACTGGCCTCCACCTCTAGGATGACCCCTGGCCACCTTCCCTCCGCCTCTGGCCCGGGGGGGGGGGGGGGTTGTGGTAGCTGGTACGGTAAGCATGGGTAGTTCTGCTGCTTGGCCTTGCCCTGAAGTTTGGGACAAAACCTCTTCACGCGGCCAAGATCCCCAACAACCCCTCGAAATGGTGGACTGCTGACCTGAAGTTTGACCTTGATGGCCTGAATACCCACTGGAGGAACCCTAAATAGCTAGCCAGCGGAAGTACTCTCTGGAATGTCACTGAAATAGGGTCGTGTTGGGGCACTCCGAGCAGGCAGTGGTGCTGACTACATGGGCCTGCTGGGCTGACCCTTCATGAATAGACCTTTGCCCCTAGGTGGGGCGCCACTTAATCCTCGAAAATGCCGGGGCCACTTATCCCTTGGTGCTAATTCTCCACTGCAGTTGCGGATATGCTCGATCCTTCGAGCTATATCCACGATCTGAAGAAAAGAAGTCCCCATCTCTGCCTCACGGGCTATAGGAACCTGAATATCAGGGTGCAGACCTACAATGAACCTCCACACCCTCTCTGCGTCTGTGGGGAGTATAATAGTTGCATTAAGAGACAAGTTAGTGAATCTTGCCTCATAGTCGCTGATAGACATGTGACCCTAATGGAGTCACTCAAACTTACCCCGAAGCTCCTTTCTCCTAGAAGGTGGTATGTACTTCTCTAAGAACAAGCGTGTAAACTGATCCCAAGTCTAAGGAGGTGAACTTGCTGGCCTGCTAAGAAGGTAATGCTGCCACCATATGCGGGCCTTCCCCTCAAGCTAAAAGGTGGTGAAGTCCACCTCGTTGGACTAAAATATCTGCATGTTCCGAAGCCTATCCTTGCACTGGTCAATGAAATAATGGGGGTCCTCTGACCGCTCACCCCCAAAGGTAGGCGGCAAAGTCTAGTCCATCTGTCCAACCGCTTCTGCTGATAAATGGTTGCGATTGGTACAGCCTCTGGCATAGCCGTTGCAATAGGATAGGCTCCGCCTTCAGGTAGTGCACCTAGGGTCTAATAAACAGCAGCGACGGTCCCTGGAGCCTGAGCGGTAGGGGTATGTGCTCCCCCTCCCGCCTGAGATATGGCAGGGTCTGCTGGAAATAAACCAGCCTGCGTCATAGAGTCCATGAACTGCAGCATACGACCCATGACCTCCTGGAATCCCAGCGCAGTCATAGAATCTGCTGGGGCTGGCACAGCTGCAGGCGCCTCATCGCGCTCCTCAACAATAGGATCCTCCACTAGATCCGCTGGTGGTACAACAGGAGCAACCCTAGGGCGCCCTTGTCCTCTGACTGTAGCTGGAGCCCTCCCCCGGCCTCTGCCTCTAGCAACGGGGGGAGCAACCCCTCGACCGCCTGGTACATCCGCCGCGCACGTTCAAACCATCTGTGAGAGATCAATAGAAAGAGACTTAGCATAATATCAACTGCACGATATGATATGAAGAAAGCAAAGTTTCCTAACACCCTATAGCCTCTCGAAAATAAGCACGCACGTCTCCGCATCAATCCGCATGACTCTACTATGCCTGCTCAAGACTCATGAGACCTATGTGAACCTAAAGCTCTTATACCAAGCTGTCACGACCCAAATCCGCAATAGGTCGCGACTGAACCTAATGCTGTCGTTAGGCAAGCCCACAAGTGAAACTACTATTTATTTACCCCCTTTTAAAAATTTTAAAACGGAAGTTTTCTTTTTTAGAGAACACTTTAAACTAAATTTCATGCAACCATAGCATCTCTTTGAAACAAAGTACCATCATAATAAAAAATCCATTATGGTGAAAGAAATGATAGATATAGCAGTGCATAAATGCTAAAGATCCCCCAAAACCAGGCGTCACAAGTGCATGAGCAATCTAGGAATATACAAAACTACTAGAACTACTATCTGAAAGTGATAGGCAGAAGAGTAAATAAGGTATAGTGGTACTCAGTACAGCCGAGGCGAACTGTTACACCTGTCACACCTCCCTTTTTTACTACACCCGTGAGGGTGTAAAGGAGTTTTTCCAATTAAAGGGCAATCGGAACGGGATTTATTAGTAATATTCAGAGTCGCCACTTGGGATATTAATGGTGTCCCAAGTCACCGGTTGAATCCCGATCCGAGGAAATTATGACTCTGTTAACAGTCCGCGAACCAGAAATCCGAGTAAGGAATTTTGTTAGCCCGGGAGAAGGTGTTAGGCATTCCCCGGTTCCGTGGTTCTAGCACGGTCGCTCAACTGTTGTATTTGATTTTTTCTGATTTCAAAACATGTCCAAACTCATGTGCTTTTATTAGTAAACCGCTTTTATTATTTTTTATTTTTAATAAGAATTGCAACGTCGTGAAAATGCATCTTGAACCACGTCGCACCAGTGCACCCGTGATTGTTAACACATTTCGACTTCGTTGAGATTTGGATTTGGGTCACATAAATGTGCACCCACTTTTAGGAAGGTAATATTATTAAAATACGCGCCTACAGCAACTACGCGTTATCATCTTTGGGGAAAATCGTGAAATTCGCTAAACGGCTCGTCCCGGAGTCTAAAGATTAATAAAATATTTATTGAGGGCCTCGTAATATGTGTATTTTGCTTGGCGAGGCTCATCTCATTTATTATTTAAAGGCAAACCTAAAAACAACTATGGTTCTCTATTTACTTGTCTCTAGTAATGGAGGAAAAAGTCCTACTTAATTCATTATTGGGCTAAGTGGTAATTATGCATCGCAGTCCAGCCATTGGGCTCTAAGATACGCCCAACGAGGGGAAAATATACTCAGGTCTGCACGCTTTCAACTGGTCCATCAAACGCCTTGGTCCAGGCCCAAACAAGAATGGAGTCAAAGCTGGGCCTGGGCCTATGCCAAACCAATCAGAACCTCAAATCGACAAATGTAAATCTGCTGAGTTACTTCAGGCTATTTTAATTGTATTCAATGACTTATACAAGGAAGAACAAAGTATACTTATTTATTTGCCTACTGGTGCGTTCCTAGATGTCACTAACGGTGAAAATCACACCAGAGGAAGCATCAAATTGCATGTTAAATGCAATGCACGTGACTGGTACACTAGAGTGGCCACCAATTACACCAGACTGTTAGAGTTGTGTAAGCTCAGCATGAGTAGTGCAAATACCTGGCTTAATATTAACAGGCCTATTCGAATTAATACAACGGGGCTGCAGTTTTACAATAAAACAGGCTCATATTCAGGACTTCTAGTTCTTAACCTTTATATGCAGTATTCAGATATTGAGAACGTGAACTACAATCAATTCCAAATGTCTCAACAGTATCGAAAACAGTCTGATCCGGTCTTAATTACACAGTCCAGATTTATACACATACAAATCGATTCTAAACTATGCTGTACAGTTAAATTTAACGCCTATGTAACTACCAACACCCCACAGTCCAGGCAGCATATTTCAGGATCAAATAGGTGAGTAATTGTATTCCATTTCAATCTCAAAGTTACAGCAGAGTAGATTCAAGCGTGTACCTGGAAGTCAGTGATCAATAAGAAGAAGAAAAGATCAGCAGCAGTAACAGTTCTCAGCAGCAACCCAGGAATAAGTTCAAAATTCAGTAATAAATCAGTTGACACAACAAATTCAGGAACAGATTTGAAACTCCAGCGATAGATCAAACGCAGCAACAATTTCTATCACTGAAGCAACCCTAAACCAGCTCGAATACCCAGAAATGAACACAGGAAAGCAAAACACTCAAACTAAGATCACAGTTGACTCGAATCTCCCAAATCCACTGCCTAGATGACTCAAACTGTCTTCAATCCTCAAATATTGAACAAAACACAAGGAAATTCAAGTAGCTTTCATCCTATATGAGCTAGAGAATTGAATTCAGTGATCGAATCTGAAAATGACCTAAGTAACACTAATGTAACAGTAATTTTTTGGGATTTTTCTATTAGATTTCTATTGTTTTTGGATTTTTGAAGGTTTGAATTTCAAATCAGATCTGAAATTGGAGAGGAAATTTTTGGAAAGAAATTTTGGAGCTGAAAAACCTTCTTGTACAAGGCAAATGAATGCCTATTTATAGGCAAACTTAGGGTCCAATTTCAGATTTTCACTTTACCCATTAGTCCCTATCTTAATTCTATTTTCTACCCTTTGTTTCATGACTTGTTACACAAGTAACTACCCTAAGTTTACTGAAATCTGCACTATAGTCCATCCTAGAAGGTTCTATACCCATTACAATTCCTATTCTACCCTTACTTTACTTCAACAATTACCAATCTGATTAAACTACCCTTTTCCCATGCCTAAACTACCCTTAGCACCCCCTGAAATTACTACTCAAACCCAAACAAAAACCCCTGAATCTATTTTGCAATTATTAACCTTCGATCTAGGTCTCAATTCACCAAATTATCATTATCAGCTATAACCAAATCAACTTAACCTAAGTACTGAACTAAAGAAGCACTAATTACTGACTAAACACAGAACAAATCCTACAATTGAATTAACTATCTAACCACAGAATCGAAGTGACGTATCAGGAAGATCAAGGAGCAACAGTTTTCAAACAGAATTCAACTGAAACTAATCGTTAAAACTGAATTAATACCTAACAATTATACTAACGAATGACTAACTAAAAACTGAACAAGACAAAAACAGTGTAAACAAACAAAAAATAAAAATTAAACTAAGAACTAACAGAAACATGTATCACCGACAATCTAATCGACAAACAAATCACTAATTAAAATATTCAGAAATTAAAACTGCACTTAGTTAAAAGATAGAACAAGAAGCGAACTAAATCGAAACTGAAAAGGGGAAAATGACTTACTGAATTAATCTTCGAGCTTATTTGATTTCTGGGAACGAATTTAATTGATATTATGGGTTTATCTTTGTCGAAGTAAACTCATAATATTAATCAAAATCATCCGAGAGTGAAGCCTTCCAATGGCAGAAAACTTGAAACCCTAGATTTGAAATCCGGGTGCTTCTACTCAGATTCGAGGAGATTTGGTTGGGGATTAATGATGAGGGAGGTCAGGGGGGTATATGGTATGAATTTGGGGCCCTTTGGACAAAACAGGGTTTTGGCCGGAAAATTTATATTCCATATTTGAGCAGTTCCGGCCAGATTTGAGGGAGTTTAAATAATTTAGCAGTTAAATAGTTTAATTAGGTCTTTATTGTGTAGCTTTTATAAAATCAGAAAATATATAAAATACAAAATGAAAGCAAAACAAAAATGAAAAGGGAACAATTAAAATAAAAGAAAGTGGGGCTTGATAAGAAGAACCAAAATTGGGCCAAAATTGGCCTAGCCCAAATCAAAAACCCCCCAGATCCGCCTGGTAGCCCAAAACCCACACCATTAACCCGATCCTGGTCCGCCCCCCCCCCCCTAAACGACGTCGTTTAGTAAACTTTCAAATCAGGACCGTCGAGGTTTTTTTAATCTACGGTCCTGAAGCCTAGGTTACTAAGTATATATATGTCCAAACGTGCCCCCCTACCCCCTCTCGCCTCCCGTCTCTCACCCCCAACCCTAGAGAAACCCTAGCCGCCATTGATTCCCTCACCGTCTCCGTCGTCTGCCGCCGCCGGAAATCGCCCACGGCGGCGGCGATTCTCCAATCTCTCTCAAATTTACACCGCATACTCCTCGTAACTCCTCTTTCCAAACCCCAAACTCCCATGTCTCAAATCCCCTCCCTTCTCCTCGAATCTTTGAATCTGTGGACGCCGCCTCCGCCGCCCACGGCAGCGCCGCCCCCAAATCCTCCCAAATCGATACCCCTTTAACCACCAGACCTCCCTCATCCTATATCTGTCTTCCTTCCCTTTCGAATATCGACCAAGCTTCCCAAATTTTGAATCTAAGAATTGAATTGAGGATTGATCCGAAACTCAAGCATGCAAGGCCCTTCTCCAGTTTCCTTAGTCCTAAGTCTGTCCCAGGCTAACGTTTTTATCCATGCCTGGACAAAGAAAGGGTGATTGACATTGTAGCAGGGGTTAAATTAGAAGTTCAACCTTGAATCCGAGTCGGTGGGTGAGCTCTTATTTTTATTTCATCTTCTTTTTCTCTCTTCTTTGTATTTGTTTCTTGTTCATATACTTGGCCTTTTGCTTCATCTCTTCTTTTTGTTTGTACAATCGATTGCTATTCGAACAGGCTTCAGATTAAATTGAGTGTTGTCAACTCTGCTGTTTTGGTTGTTCGTAGTTTTGCGTTCAAATCCTGATTTCCTTACCTTTTTAATTACCTTCATGATTAAATGATTTAGAGTGTTAGGTTTTGATTAATTTTTTTTAATACTGTCCTGTCTTGATCTTTTCTAGTTTGATTTTGTGTTGATTCATGAGCCCTTTTGATAATCTGATTTAGTTTCAATTGCCTAATTACCGGTTCACTGATTTCTTAAGTTTAATTGCATGATTGTTTAACTAGTTTAATTTTTAGGATCTTCTGTTATAGCTGAATGGGATAGGATCTTGTTTAACCACGGTTAGTTCTTGACCAGTTACTAGGGTAATAGGGGAATGGTCTGGTTTTAGCTCAGTAATTCTCAGAATAAGTCAAGGGTAATTGGGGCAATGCAAAGAGAGGAATCTGGCATTTAACTGATTTGGAAACCCCTAGAACATTCTAGATGGGGTTCCAATCAGAATTTTAGGACCTTAATGTAGTACCTAGAGACACAAGTCAATAAGTAGGGGACTAAATGAGTAAATAAAGAGGGACTAAAAGGCAACTGCAAATCTGAAATATTCCTAAAACTCTGCCTATAAAAGGCAGTGTATTCTGCCTTGAAGAAGAGGTTTTCAGCTCCAAAATTTCTTCCCAAAATTTCCTCTCCATTGCAGATCTGATTGAAATTCAAAACCTTCAAAAATCCAAAAACAATAGAAATCTAATAGAAAAATCCCAAAAAATTACTGTTACATTTAGTGTTACTTTAGGTCATTTTCAGATTCGATTCATTGAATTCAATTCTCTAGCTCATATAGGATGAAAAGCTACTTGAATTTCCTTGTGTTTTGTTCAATATTTGAGGATTGAAGACAGTTTGAGTCATCTAGGCAGTGGATTTGGGAGATTCGAGTCAACTGTGATTTAGTTTGAGTGTTTTGCTTTCCGGTGTTCATTTCTGGGTATTCGAGCTGGTTTTGGGTTGCTTCAGTGATAGAAATTGTTGCTGTGTTTGATCTATCGCTGGAGTTTCAAATCTGTTCCTGAATTTGTTGTGTCAACTGATTTATTACTGAATTTTGAACTTATTCCTGGGTTGCTGCTGAGAACTGTTACTGCTGCTGATCTTTTCTTTTTTCTTATTGATCACTGACTTTCCAGGTACACGCTTGAATCTACTCTGCTGTAACTTTGAGATTGAAATGGAATACAATTACTCACCTATTTTGATCCTGAAAATATGCTGTCCTGGACTGTGGGGTGTTGGTAGTTACATAGGCGTTAAATTTAACTGTACAGCATAGTTTAGAATCGATTTGTATGTGTATAAATCTGGACTGTGTAATTAAGACCGGATCAGACTGTTTTCGATACTGTTGAGACATTTGGAATTGATTGTAGTTCACGTTCTCAATATCTGAATACTGCATATAAAGGTTAAGAACTAGAAGTCCTGAATATGAGCCTGTTTTATTGTAAAACTGCAGCCCCGTTGTATTAATTCGAATAGGCCTGTTAATATTAAGCCAAGGGTATTTGCACTACTCAGCTGAGCTTACACAACTCTAACAGTCTGTTGTAATTGGTGGCCACTCTAGTGTACCAGTCACGTGCATTTGCATTTAACATACGATTTGATGCTTCCTCTGGTGTGATTTTCACCGTTAGTGACATCTAGGAACGCACCAGTAGGCAAATAAATAAGTATACTTTGTTCTTCCTTATAAGTCATTGAATACAATTAAAATAGCCTGAAGTAACTCAGCAGATTTACATTTGTCATTTGAGGTTCTGATTGGTTGGCTTAGGCCCAGGCCCAGCTTTGACTCCATTCTTGTTTGGGCCTGGACCAAGGCGTTTATGGACAGTGTGAAAGCGTGCAGACCTGAGTATATTTTCCCCTCGTTGGGCGTATCTTAGAGCCCAATGGCTGGACATGCGATGCATAATTACCACTTAGCCAATAATGATTAAGTAGGACTTTTTCCTCCATTACTAGAGACAAGTAAATAGAGAACCATAGTTGTTTTTTAGGTTTGCCTTTAAAATAATAAATGAGATGAGCCTCGCCAAGCAAAATACACATATTACGAGGCCCTCAATAAATATTTTATTAATCTTTAGACTCCGGGACGAGCCGTTTAGCGAATTTCACGATTTTTCCCCAAAGATGATAACGCGTATTTGCTGTAGGCCGCGTATTTTAATAATATTACCTTCCTAAAAGTGGGTGCACATTTATGTGACCCAAATCCAAATCTCAACGAAGTCGAAATGTGTTAACAATCACGGGTGCATGGTGCGACGTGGTTCAAGATGCATTTTCACGACGTTGCAATTCTTATTAAAAAATAAAAAATAATAAAAGCGGTTTACTAATAAAAGCACATGAGTTTGGACATGTTTTGAAAATCAGAAAAAATCAAATACAACAGTTGAGCGACCGTGCTAGAACCACGGAACCGGGGAATGCCTAACACCTTCTCCGGGCTAACAAAATTCCTTACTCGGATTTCTGGTTCGCGGACTGTTAACAGAGTCATAATTTCCTCGGATCGGGATTCAACCGGTGACTTGGGACACCATTAATATCCGAAGTGGCGACTCTGAATATTACTAATAAATCCCGTTCCGATTGCCTTTAATTGGAAAAACCTCCTTTACACCCTCACGGGTGTAGTAAAAAAGGGAGTGTGACAGGTGTAGAACGAATTGTTACTGAGTACCCTGATAATTTTATATCTACTTCCTGCTACTCATCTGCCTAGTCTTAGTGTAAGTTCATAGTAGTTTAGTAGTTTTGTATATTCCTAGATTGCTCATGCACTTGTGACGCCTGGTTTTGGGGATCTTTAGCATTTATGCACTTGCTATATCTATCATTTCTTTTCACCATAATGGATTTTTTATTATGATGGTACTTTGTTTCAAGAGATGCTATGGTTGCATGAAATTTAGTTTAAAGTGTTCTCTAAAAAGAAAACTTCCGTTTTTAAAATTTTTAAAAGGGGGTAAATAAATAGTAGTTTCACTTGTGGGCTGCCTAACGACAGCATTAGGTTCAGTCGCGACTATTGCGGATTTTGGGTCGTGACAGCTTGGTATAAGAGCTTAGGTTTCACATAGGTCTCATGAGTCTTGAGCAGGCATAGTAGAGTCATGCGGATTGATGCGGAGACGTGCGTGCTTATTTTCGAGAGGCTATAGGGTGTTAGGAAACTTTGCTTTCTTCATATCAATCGTGCAGTTGATATTATGCTAAGTCTCTTTCTATTGATCTCTCACAGATGGTTTTGAACGTGCGCGGCGGATGTACCAGGCGGTCGAGGGGTTGCTCCCCCCGTTGCTAGAGGCAGAGGCCGGGGAGGGATCCAGCTACAGTCTAGAGGAAAGGGCGCCTAGGGTTGCTCCTGTTGTACCACCAGCGATCTAGTGGAGGATCCTATTGTTGAGGAGCGCGATGAGGCGCCTGCAGCTGTGGCCAGCCCAGCAGATTCTATGACTTGCGCTGGGATTCCAGGAGGTCATGGTCGTATGCTGCAGTTCATGGACTCTATGACGCAGGCTGGTTTATTTCCAAGCAGACCCTGCCATATCTCAGGCGGGAGGGGGAGCACATACCCCCTACCGCTCGTGCTCCAGGACCGTCGCTGCTGTTTATTAGACCCTAGGTGCACTACCTGAAGGCGGAGCCTATCCTATTTGCAACGGCTTATGCCAGAGGCTGTACAATCGCAACCATTTATCAGCAGAAGCGGTTGGACAGATGGACTAGACTTTGCCGCCTACCTTTGGGGGTGAGCGGTCAGAGGACCCCCATTATTTCATTGACCAGTGCAATGGATAGCTTCGGAACATGCAGATATTTTAGTCAACGAGGTGGACTTCACCACCTTTTAGCTTGAGGGAAGGCCCGCATATGGTGGCAGCATTTACCTTCTTAGCAGGCCAGCAAGTTCACCTCCTTAGACTTGGGATCAGTTTACACGCTGTTTTAGAGAAGTACATACCACCTTCTAGGGAGAAAGGAGCTTCGGGGTAAGTTTTTGAGTGACTCCATTAGGGTCACATGTCTATCAGCGACTATGAGGCAAGATTCACTTAACTTGTCTCTTAATGCAACTATTATACTCCCCACAGACGCAGAGAGGGTGTGGAGGTTCATTGTAGGTCTGCACCCTGATATTCAGGTTCCTATAGCCCGTGAGGCAGAGATGGGGACTTCTTTTCTTCAGATCGTGGATATAGCTCGAAGATCGAGCATATCCGCAACTCAGTGGAGAATTAGCACCAAGGGATAAGTGGCCCGGCATTTTTCGAGGATTAAGTGGCGCCCACCTAGGGGCAAAGGTCTATTCATGAAGGGTCAGCCCAGCATGCCCATGTAGTCAGCACCACTGCCTGCTCGGAGTGCCCCAACACGACCCTATTTCAGTGACATTCCAGAGAGTACTTCCGCTGGCTAGCTATTTAAGGGTTCCTCCAGTGGGTATTCAGGCCATCAAGGTCAAATTCAGGTCAGCAGTCCACCATTCGAGGGGTTGTTGGGGATCTTGGCCGCGTGAAGAAGGTTTGTCCCAAACTTCAGGGCAGGCCAAGCAGGCAGAACTACCCATGCTTACCGTACCAGCTACCACACCCCCCCCCCCCCCCCGGCCAGAGGGGAGGGAAGGTGGCCAGGGGTCATCCTAGAGGTGGAGGCCAGTCAGGTGGCGCTTTCGGGTAGATTCTATGCTATCCCCTCCAGGCCAGAGGCAATCGCCTTTGATGCAGTGATCACAGGTTAACTATTTCTGTTTGTGGTAGGGATGCATCTGTATTATTTGATCTTAGGGTCTTACTTACTCTTATGTTTCCTCTCTATTTACTCTTATCTGGATATGTCCCACGAGTCCTTGGGTGTTCCTGTACATGTGTCTCGCACTAGATGGGTGATTCTGTTGTTGTGGATCAGGTCTACCGGCCCTGTGTGGTGACTTTCTCTAGGTTGAGACCGAGAAAAACTTCTATTGCTCGATATGGTTGATTTCAAGGTTATCTTGGGCATGGACTGGTTGTCCCATACCAATGACATTCTTGATTATATGCCAAGACTATCACCATGGTGATGCCTGAGTTGCCAGATTAGAGTGGAGGGGTTTGTCTTTTGGTACTTTCTAGCCGGGTTATTTCTTTCTTTGAAGGCTCGATGTATGGTCGAGAAGGGTTTTTTTGGACTACTTAGCCTTTGTTCGGGATTCTACCATAAAGACTCCCGTGTTATATTCAGTGTCGGTGGTACGAGAGTTTTCCGATGTTTTTTCCTGCTGATCTACCTGGTATGCCGCCGGATCGGGATATCGATTTCATCATCGATTTGGTGCCAGGAACCCAACATATTTCTACTTTGCCTTATCATATGGCTCCCAAGGAGCTTATAGAGTTAAAGGAGCAGCTTCAGGAGTCGCTGGAGAATAGGTTCATTAGACCTAGTATGTCGCCTTGGATCACTCCTGTGTTTTTCGTGAAGAAGAAGGATAGGAGTATGCGGATGTGCATTGATTACCGCCAGTTTGAACAAAATCACCATCAAGAAGAAATACCCATTTCCGCGCATTGATGATTTGTTCGACCAGTTGCAGGGTGCCAGGGTGTTCTCTAAGATCGACTTAAGATCTAAGTATCATCAGTTGAAGATTCGTGCTTCGGATATTCTGAAGATGGGTTTTTAGACTAGATATGGCCACTATGAGTTTTTGGTGATGTCCTTCGGCTTGACTAACGCCCGGCGGCGATCATGGATTTGATGAACCGAGTGCTCAAGCCGTAATCTTGATTCATTTGTCATTGTATTCATTGATGACATATTAATTCTACTCGCGTAGTTATGGAGGAGCATGAGCAGCATTTTAGATTAGTGCTTCCGACATTGCGGGAACAGAAGCTTTATGCTAAGTTCTCCAAGTGCGAGTTTCTAGTTGGATTCTGTGGGATTCTTGGGGCCTATTGTATCAGGTGAGGTATTATGGTGGATTCCAGAAGATTGAGGCAGTCCAGGGTTGGCCTCGTCCCACCACAGCTACCGAGATTAGGAAGTTTCTTAGGGTTAGCAGGTTATTATCCGCTGATTTGTGGAGGGCTTTCTCGTTTCTATACAGCTCCTAGACAAGGTTGACCCAGAAGGGTGCCCCGTTTTAGATGGTCTAATGATTGCGAGGCGAGCTTTCAGAAGCTCGAGACAGTTTTAACTACAGCACCAATGCTAGTGTTAGCCCTCCGGTTCGGGATGTATACCGCATATTCGACGCTTCACGCATTGGCTTGGGTTGTGTAATTGATGCAGGGGGCGAGTTATTGCACATGCTTCATGTAGATGACGTCCCACGAGAAGAATTAACCCTGTGCATAATACCCTGTGCATGATTTGGAATTGGCCGCCAATAGTTCATGATCTGAAAATCACGAGGCATTATCTCTATGGGTGTCCTGTGAAGTTTACACTGATTATTCACAGTTTGCAGCATTTATTTAAGCAGAGTAACCTTAATTTGAGGCAGCGCAGGTGGCTTGAGTTACTAAAGGACTATGATATCACCATCCTCTATCATCAGGGAAGGCGAATGTGGTTGCAGATGCCTTGAGCAGAAAGGCTGAGAGTATGGGTAGTTTGGCATTTGTTTCGGCAGAGGAGAGGCCATTGGCTTTATACATTCAGTCCTTACCTAACAGACTTGTGAGGTTGGTTATTTTAGAGCGCAGTTGAGTTCTTGCATGCGTTATAGATCAGTCTTCATTACTTGAGCGGATCAAGGCTTGTCAGTATGATGATTGGTTCTCAGAGAGACGATACTACAGGGTGGTGCCAAGAAGGTTACTATCGGTGAGGATGGTGTCTTATGGCTCCAGGGTCGCCTATGTGTTTCCTGATGTTGATGTCTTAAGGGAAAAAATTCTAGGGAGGCGCACAGTTCTCGGTATTCTATTCATCCAGGGGCTTACGAAGATGTATCACGAATCTGAGGCAGCATTATTAGTGGCAGCAGATGAAGAGGGACATAGTTGAGTATGTTGTGAGATGTCTAAACTGCCAGCAGGACAAGTATGAGCAACTGGAGGCCAGGTGGACTACTCCAAGAGAAGGTTATACCAGAATGGAAGTGGGAGCGCATCACTATGGACTTTGTTGTTCCGGTTACCGCGAACACTGAGGAAGTATGATGTCGTTTGGGTCATTGTCAACAGGCTGACCAAGTTTGACAAATTTTATCCGATGATGACTACTTACTCTTCATAGAGGTTGGCCGAGATTACATTCAGGAGATCAATCGGTTGCATGGTGTGCCTGTTTCCATCATATCGGATAGAGGCCCTCAGTTCACTTCGTATTTCTGGAGGGTAGTGCTAAGCGAGTTGGGTACCCCAGTAGAGCTCAGCACAGTATTTCATCCCCAAATGACGGGTAGTCGGAGGCGGATAGTTCAAATTTTGGACGATACGCTCAGAGCATGTGTCATCGACTTCGGAGGTCAGTGGGATAGATTCTTGCGTTGGTTGAGTTTGCTTACAACAACAGTTATTCACTCCAGCTTCGAGATGGCTCCATTTGAGGCTTTATATGGTCGGCGATGTTGTTTGCCCATCGGATGGTTTTGAGCCCAGCGAGGCTAAGTTATAGGTACCTGATTTTAGTGAAAGGATGCCTTGGAGAAGGTAAAGTTGATTCAGGAGCGGCTTTCGCACAGCATAGTCCAGGAAGAAGAGTTACACGATCAGAAGGCGCGTGATTTATCATTCATGGTAGGCGAGAAGGTTCTCCTGAAAGTCTCGCGATGAAGGGAATCATGAGGTTCGAGAAGAAGGGCAAGCTGAACCCAAGGTTTATTGGCCCGTTTGAGGTTTGAGGAGAGTTGGGGAGGTTGCTTATGAGCTTTCTTTGCCTCCCAGTCTATCGAGAGTTCATCAACTCTTCCATGTATTTATGCTCTAAAGGTACCATGCTGATATAGGTCGCACGTGCTAGATTATCAGCACGGTTCAGCTAGATGAGAGTTTGGGTTATGAGGAGGAGCCGTTGACATTGTTGACCGGCAGGTTTGCCAGTTGAGGTCCAAGAAGATGATGTGGTAAAGGTTTGGTTGAGGGGTCAGCCAGTCGAGAAAGTGAATTGGGAGGCCGAGGAGGACATGATGAGCATATATCCGTACTTTTCAGCCTCCAAGTATAATTCTAAACCCGTTCGAGGATGAACGTTTGCTTAAGAGGTGGAAATGTAAACGACCCGACCGGTCATTTACTTTCTAGATCCTCGTCCCCCTAAATAATGACCTCCTTGTGAGTCTTTTTTACTGCTTTACGACTTGCGCGGGCATGGTTGGTTTAGGTTTGGAAGTGTTTCGGGTTGAAATTGAAGCACTGGTTCCTTAATGTGGCCTATAACGATCAAGTTTGACTTGACTCAACGTTTGAAGTAAAACACCCTGAAGCCAAGCTCGGAACAGTGATATGCCCCAATAGGAGTTTGTATGATATTGATTTGGGTGTGTGTATCTGATCTGGGCTTTGGATGATCCGGAATCCGGGAGTCTTTCGGCGCTTAATATTGATAATTTGGCACGTTGAAGTTTTTAAAAGTTCTTTAGGTTTGGTTTGGAGTAGACTTTGGAGTTTTCTAAGGTCGATTTCAATTCTGGAAGTGGGAATACGTCTGTTATGCCATTTATGACTTGTACGCAAAATTTGGCATCATTCTGAGTTGATTTGATAGGAATCTGACGCGGCGTAAGTGTTTCTAGAAGTGCTTGAAGTTCATGATTTAATTCATGCGTTTCGGTGTCCGATTCTTGAATTCTCGATGTTATTGCAGTGTTCGATCACGCGAGCGAGTTTGTATGATATTTTTGGACTTGAGTGGATGTTTGGTGTGGAGCCCTGGGGACTCAGGTGAGTTTCAGACGCGTTCGGAGAGTTGGAAGAACTTTAATTTTTTCAGGTTTTTTTTCCTGGTGCTTTCAGGTATCACAATGCGAGGTTTTGTTCGCATTTGCGAACCTCGCATTTGCGAGGTGGGCTTCACATTTGCGATGAAACCTGGTCGAGCCAGGATTTCGCATTTGCGAACCTTTTCTTCGCTTTTGCGATCTTCCCAACTTCGCATTTGCGAAGTTTTTGGTCGCAATTGCGACCTTGGCAAGATGATCAGGCTTTGCACTTGCGATACTTTTGTCGCCATTTGCGAACCAAATGCGACATCTCCGACTGGTGCAAGGGCTTTTATTACGGGACTTAGGCCTTTTTCCTAACATTTTCATTTGGTCTTGGAGATTTTGAGAGAACTTTAGAGGGGGATTCTCTCTACAATACAAGGTAAGTCAACTCCACCCACTTTCAAGTTAAATACGCGGATTATTAAGTAAGATTGAAATTGAAAATTTGTGAAAACTGTGAGTATTTGTGAAGAACTAGGGTTTGGTAAATTTCGGGTTTGATCAAGAATTTGGTGGTGAAAATGGGAGCAAATTATATATTTGAGTTGGGAGTTTCAGGGTAACAATTATATTCGAAAATTTTCGAAATCTAGCATGTGGGCCCGGGGGTGAATTTCTTTAATCATCCAAATTGAGTTGGGTAACTACTATAAAAAGCTAAAATATAAACTTTTGATCATATATTTACTAGTTTATATGACTTTTGATTAGTTTCGGAGTCCTCGGCATCGTTTGAAGGTTTCTAGTGAGGTTGGAGAGCCGGGATTGAGGACTTGGAATCGAGGTAAGTCTCTTGCCTAACCTTGTAAGAGGAAACTTATCCCCTTAGGCATATTATTGTTGTGTGCTACTTGTGTGGGGAGATACGTATGCACGAGGTGACGAGAGTCCGTACGTAGCTATTAATTCATGATATATCCAGGTAGACTTAGATTCACATCAAAATTTCAATTGTACTGTTTATACCTTTCATGCGTATTAATTGTCTTTATTAGAGCTGAGATTGGGGTTTAAATTGCAATTATCGACTTAGCTTCTTATTTCAGAAAACTGGGGAATACTAAATAAATTATGAAAATCCATGTCTTCTCGTCTCGCAAGTACTTCCGCGAGCGAGGTATAATTGCTCTACTCTAAATGGATCGCGTTGTTCGCCTCGGTAGTATGATAACACCACTCTTATGGGATCGGTTCGGTCGTCTCGACAGTATGATAACACCACTCTTATGGGATTCAGGCCATTCGCCTCGGCAGTATGATGGTAGACACATTCTTATGGGATCGGGTTGTTCGCCTATGCAGTACTGAAGTACCACTATTCTTATGGGATCGGGCGTTCACCTCGGCAACTTCGTTCTTAAAATTGAAACGAATTCCGTTTGGTATAATTGAGTTGCTCCTTCACAGACAGTTATGATAGTTGAGTATGTGATACGACTCCTGATTATATTATTGTAGTTTGCTCTTCTTTGCTTCATTGATACTTTGTAGTATGCTCACATGTCTACTTTATGCACTTAATATTATTATTTGACCTGTAGTAAATGTCAAGTCGACCTCTCGTTACTACTCCTTCGAGGCTAGACTAGAACTTACTGGGTACACATTATTTTTTGATTTGCGCTACACTTTCCTCTGCACTAATATATTGTAGGTACTGAGACAGTATAACTACCTAATTTGCGTCTACGCCCTTGTTGGTACTTGTGTATTTCAGCGTGTATAGGGGCCATCATTCACAGAGGAATAGTGATGTCAGTTGCTTTTGCCTTCTATGAT
>NC_031995.1:42838054-42866892 GCF_001879085.1 Nicotiana attenuata | reverse complement strand
CTAAAATTATTTAAAACTCTATTTAAAGATAAATGCAACAATTAACAATTAAAAGTGCAAAGAAACTATTTTTTTGCAATTTTCTTTAAATTTTGTTCTAAAACTAATTAATACCTAATTAATACTAAAATTGTGAAACTAAATCCCTAAATGCAAGTGCATATTTTGTATTTTCATATGAATAAAAATGCAACCAATTAACACAAAAATTTATCAAAAAATTCACAAAAAATTTTAAAATAACAAAGAAATCAATTATTTGAAGCTTTTGGAATTAATTTGCTTAGGGCAAAAATCACGTGCTCACAACACCCCATGTTTTCGTACGTTAAAGTTTCTTCGTAAGTTAATCGACGTAAGTTCGGGAATGAGATTATTTTGGAATTATAAGTATTATACTATTTCAAACAAGTGATGAGTAAATTCGTGAAGGTTAGAGGGTAATTAAATCGAAGAAAATGAATTTCATCTAAGCTTGTCATGTTGGGATAAAATACGGCCCGAGCTAAAATACCCGATATTTATGGACTAGTGCCATACAAGGTACCACATGACCATGATAGTAAGGTATATAAGGTGTGTTAAAAGTGAGTAGTATTTTAAGTAATTTGAGATAATCCTTAATTATGTGAATTATTGGATAATGGGGGAATTAACTATTTAATTAATAATTAGGGGTTGACTAATTAAAGTCTTTGGATAAGATTAATGAGCAAAACGTAGCAGACACAAGGAGACACATTAAGTGACTCTTGAATCACCTTGCAAGGTGGCAACAATTCAAAGATAAGCACCTTATCTCTTTGGATAAAAGAATGGCATCAAAACACTTCTTTAATTCACAAAAATGAAGACCTTTTACATCTTAAAAGTGATGGATAGATTCTGCAAGAAAGGATATTCAATATTGTGATCAAATTCATTAAGGGAGATGGATTAAACATTCAGCAAACTAACGGTCTTAAGCAAAAAAATTCGTACGAAATTATACTGCGTAGTAGCAACGGGATTTTGCGATTCTAAGGGAGTACGGTGTAATCTTTCTCAAGAATCTCATATGGATTTTTTCCTACTCCGATCTTGCCATTTCGTGTTGTCGCAATTGACGTGTGTTATATGGATAAAGAATCGACCCAAGTATGTTAAGGCTATCCCTTCTTTCCTTTTGGCATAATCCATACGATACAAATGAAACGAGAAAAATATGCAACTTTTATAAATGACTCTACTCATAGAAATACTAGGGGTGTCTATATTCTTGATTCCCCATGCGAATTATTATTATTATATCTTATGTTCATGGGTCTCAGAAAAATACGTATTTGATAAACTTTATCCGAAAAGCATATTGATTTTTATGGCATTCCGAGAAAATCTTATTGATGTATTTCTTATGCATTTCATGCATCTATACATGTATACTGACCCATGACCAGATGGTGTTATATACGCGTATATATGTATATTATATTTATATGGGATATGGAAAAAGGTTACGGCATTATATATGCACCACCACCTGATAAGTTGGTATACTTCATGATTTTGCTCACAGTGGCCGAGATGATATGATGGGATGCCCTCAGAGGCTTGATGATGTTATGAACACATGTTCCTATGCACGACATGACATTCATACGCATATGCATGACACTCTAAGTATTTCATAATTTACAAAGTTATCCAGACTTACAGGTTGAGTCATTTACTCTATATTTCTTCCATGTCTTTCATGTACTTATTTATGTGCCTTACATACTCGGTACATTATTCATACTAATGTCCCTTTTGCCTGGGAATGCTGCGTTTCATGCCCGCAGGTCCCGATAGATAGGTCGAGAGTCCTCCAAGTAGGTTGTCAGCTCAGCGGAAGATGTTGGTGCACTCCATTTGCTCCGGAGTTGCTTGTTTGATCAGTATGATTTAGACGCGTATTATTTGGTATGGCATGGCCCTATCCCGACCTTTATGTTAAGTATGTACTCTTAGAGGCTTTTGACAGATGTCATGTATACGAATGCTTGTATGGCCTTGCCGGCCTATATTTTGAGTTTACAAATGATCATATTGGTGTTATAGGCCCGTATATCACATGTATAAGTTTTTATACCAGGTTGGGTCGCCCTACATTCAGTGCTCCCCCGTGTTTATTCTAGTTAGCCCATGATGGCCCGTTTGACCCATTTGCCAATGAAAGTACAATAAGAAAGATATGTTATGTTGGTATTTGACTAAGTAAGGTACCAAGTGCTCGTTGCGGCCCATAGGTTTGGGTCGGGAAAAAAGTGGTATCAGAGCAGTTATGTCCTAGGGAGTCTACAAGCTGTGTCTAGTAGAGTCTTGTTTATGGGTGTGTCGTGCACCACACTTATAAGCAGGAGGCTACAGGGCATTTAAGATTGCCAATTTTCCTTCTTACTCTAGATCGTGTGGTAGAGCTCAGTTGTAAGAACTCAATTTCCTAAACTCTATCTTATTCGTAATACAACGATGCCTACATTCAGAAAGACGGTCGGTAAGAGATATAGCTGTGGAAGTGTTGAGTCAGAGGAACTCGATTTTGCATCATGCTTATGATGAGTAAATGTGAGGTCTTCAGCAGACCATGCGTGTACTAAAAGGTGTAAGGTTATTGATAAGGACTTTTAAGGCAAGAATATTTATCCACTCTTACGGTAAAAAGGAATAATAGAATCAGAAGGTAGACACAAGTTTCAGCAAGTGAAAGAAGCAAGGTGAAGAAGGGTACGAGGTACCCAGTTAATAAAGATTATCATTATTTACCATTCAGGAAGGGAGATATAAGCATTTTGAGTTACCTTTAACAGTGACAGATGTATGTACAGTCGGCCATACCTATCTCAGTTATGCCCTATGGGAGCAAACAGATATAGCTTAAGAGAAGGACGGGTTATCAAGATCCTGCTGCAGTTAGAGTAACCCAAAATGGTGGTTGGATTGGTAGAGTTAGTTAACATTTCCAAAGGATAGTGCAAACGTGGTAATGGATATCCTTGTGAGACACCTAGATGGTGCACTCTAAAATAGTACAGCTAGATATGAGTGCTACAAAGATAGGCACTGGAAGCCTGGAAAGGATAAATATTATCTTAGTATGGCTCCTGTCCCTAGCAGAGAGATAATGCTAGGACAACCGAAGAGCCAGTAGATGGAGCAAAGGGGAGCTAAAAGCAAAAGAATATCTTATTGAAGTTTTCAGAATAAAGTGATAGACAGAAATGTTAGCAGGAAATAAGAAGAGAGCTAATGAAGCATTAAGAGTAAGATGTGATACATGGATCACAACGATAGTTCAAAGAGATGACAGTACTACAAAATCTATAGTTAAGTGAAGGAAAAGATGAGAGGTGACAAACCTTGAGACAACAAAAGAGTATAGGCCATAAAGTCATATCCTCACTTTGAGATATAAGTTCGTGACTCCAACGCAACTATCGGAAGGAAAAGTTAGACCCCAGAATAATAGAAATCAGTATGGGCTGGTGAACAGGATAAACTAAACGTGAATTAGGGACTGAGTGATTGGATAATAGTCGGCATCATGAGAGTTTCAGATTTCATTCTGGCGATAATAGAATGGACAACAGAAGCAGATTCATGAGAATTTCAGAGAATGGTCATTCAGGAAGACGATTCCCTAAAGCAAGCAATGTGAGCAAAGTTAAGCTTAAGGGTCTATGTGTGCCAGTTACACTAAGTGCCACCCTCGCGAGTAAGGAATTTCGTTATCCTTGGTACAGAAGGATTACCGCAAGGCGAGTGAGGATCATCGATAATGTGAGAAGACGCCAATGATGAAGAGGTAAAACATCTATAGGTAGATCGTTGTAGCGCTAAATATTAGTACTTCCCTAAAGGGGGGAATATGGAGTGATGTGGCATTAAGTCAGAATTAAGCGGTTCTAGTAATTTTGGAATGGTAAAGGAAGAATTCGATAAAATGAAAAAAGGATGAGATTGCACTTATTCAAAGCCTACAGATATGCTACGATACCAGAGCATTATGCAAACACGACATCAAGGAGAGGAAGTAAGGGTTCCTGCCCGAGATGTTATTGATTAATAAGGAGACAGTGCAAGAGGTAAGTTAAGACAAAGAAAATAACCCAAGAAAGACTACACGGAATATTGATATAGGAATGGGCCAACAAGTAGTTAGTAGTTGATTCAGGAAGAGCCTAGCTATGGCTAGACAAGAGGATATAGACAAATAAACAGATCATGCAAGTTAAACATAAGGAAGCCCAATATGGGGAATTCAGCCTCGCAGTTATGACATCGTGATCCTTGAGAAATATTCTGATAGGAGTTGGGGTAGATAAATATATCGTATGAGTGTTACGGAAATAAAAGAGGGTACTACTGGGAAGTCAGTCAAAATATTAGTTCAGAAGTAACCCTACAAGCACAAGGGCCTGGAGACAAGTAACTACGGGTAATTATAGGAGAGGAAGAACATCAAAAATTCTGTCAGGCATACGATGTGATAAGCTCGCAGCCTTACAAGAGTCAGAGGATCCCCCCCTAAGTACTACAATGAAAGACTAGCTGAGAAAATAAGAAAGAAGATGTCAACTAAAGCACAGTGACCTAAAAAAGGAAATAGTTGTGTAACAACAATCTCACTATAAAATTATATGCACTCCAAAAGAAAGTGGCACCTACCATGGCTAATGAGCGGGGAGTAAAACCAAAAGTAATATTCGATACCATATCAGTTGCACAAAAATTTCGGCATGCGCGAGAACTCAGATAAGCTAAGTATGCACGCAACAAGGGGGCAAAAAGACCAGTAAAAGCAATTGTTTACGTTTGAAGAAAGCCGAAATGGAATGAAAGGAATTATTCGATTAATGGTCAGCCGTAGAAGACTCCGTTATAAGTTAAAAGAAGGAAACTAAAGAGTTACATCAACTAAGTAATTTAGGAGTCTGCTTATTGGACCCAGAAAGTTATAGACATCATGATTGAGAACATTGTAGAATCACTCTTAATATCAGAGGTACAAGAGATATAGTACAATAGCCATATTCTATAACGGCTCTACGATAAAGCCAGTTAGAAGTGTCCCAATCTCATAAGAAGTTAGTATGAAGCTCTCACGAGATTGTGTAAATAGGTGCATGTATTATAATAGAAGTTCAAGACGTGGATGTAAATTATACCTATGTGGAGGGGAGGTCATGAAAGAGACAGAAGATGTGATGTGAGACTTTAAGGTAAGTAAGGTAAAGGTGAACAACGTACGAGATACTCAAAACAGAAGGTTGAGAATAGTCCATACTTCGGATAGAAGGCTAGAAGCGCGGGGATTCAAATTCAGGAATGATAGCGGCGTCGTTAGTGGCATATCTTCCAGCCTATGGTTTCTAGGTACCGAGAAATCTATCCAAGAGAGTAAAGAAGAGTTAGAGATGGTGTGATGTCTCGCTTGATGTTCTAGAATAACATAAGGGAATCTATGGTGCAAGCAAGTTGAAGGAAGGTTGCTAATAGTATAAATAGATACGTAGAGGTCGCAAGCTAAAGTATAGTAAAGCGACGAGGTTTTATGATAGGAGTAACGATGAGAAAGGGCGAGTAAGAAGGTGACGAGAATGGATAAGTCCTCGAGATTAAGCCCATGAAAACAAGAGAGCTAATGGTTTCTCTAAGTTATAGAAAGTTCACCATAGCCTGAATGAACTCAAAGGATTCTAAGACTAGTAGCATCTAGAGTGGAATGAGGGTGTGACCGTGAAAGATGAAGGATGACGTTTGTGCCTTCGATTGAGTACTAATTTGAAGAAACAAAAAAAAGGGATTTCATGAATTGCACAGGATTAAAATACCCATGTAAGTGAATCACATTGGGATGCTATGAAATGCGGTTATGGAAGTATAGTATCGCCCCTAGGTGGATCAGTCTAATTACCCCAGATGTCCCCGATGAGATGTGGGCCATAGTGGCAATGTTACATAAGAGGTCAAGTTATTAGTGGTAAATTGTAGATCAATATTGAGGTGAATCAACAATGGATGGGAAAAAGTCACAAAGTATGAGATGAGATTAGGCCGTCATTCTTAAGATGAATAGTAATAAGGGAGCATTAAAGGACTTGGATTTGTACATATGGGATAAGCAACGAAAGTAACCGGGAGTTTGGTAGTAGACCTCAGTAAGGATAAATCGAGGTAAGAGTTATGGTATAGTATGACCTACCTAGGTGCAGTAAAGTCATACGGATGCATAAACGAAATAAGGTATAGCAAGTGAGGCATAGAGGTTGGCTAAAAGCTGGAGGAAAAACGAAAGAAGAGAATCATAGGCGTACTTACAAGGAAAAAGTCGTACAGGCTGCATGACAAAAGGTAGCAAGAGTTACGAGAATGGAAGAATCCCGACCACAGGCCGTGGTGTAAGAAAGAAACCTACAGGTGGGAATACCCTAGACTTTGGATTTATTTACAGAACAACTGCCTATCAAGGCAAAGATAGTACTAAAGTATTCGCAAGGACTATAGGCTATGATAATGATAAGTGCATCTGTCCACATTCGAGGACGAATGTTCCAAAGGGGGGAATGATGTTACACCCCATGTTTTCGTACGTTAAAGTTTCTTCGTATGTTAATCGACGTAAGTTTGGGAATGAGATTATTTTGGGAGTATAAGTATTATACTATTTCAAACAAGTGATGAGTAAATTTGTGAAGGTTAAAGGGTAATTAAATCGAAGAAAATGAATTTCGTCGAAGTTTGTCATGTTGGGATAAAATGCGGCCCGAGCTAAAATATCCGGTATTTATGGACTAGTGCCATACAAGGTACTACATGACCATGATAGTAAGGTGTATAAGGTGTGTTAAAAGTGAGTAGAATAATAAGTAATTTGTGATAATCCTTAATTATGTGAATTATTAGATAATGGGGGAATTAACTAGTTAATCAATAATTAGGGGTTGACAAATTAAAGTCTTTGATAAGATTAATGAGAAAAACGTGGCAGCCACATGGAGATACATTAGGTGACTCTTGAATCACCTTGCAAGGTGGAAGCAATTCAAAGATAAACACCTTATCTCTTTGGATTAAAGAATGGCATCAAAACACTTCTTTAATTCACAAAAATGAAGACCATTTACATCTTCAAAGTGATGGATAGATTCTGCAAGAAAGGATATTCAATATTGTGATCAAATATTAAGGGAGATGGATTAAACATTCAGCAAAGTAACGATCTTAAGCAAAAAAATTCATACGAAATTATACAGCGTAATAGCAACGGAATTTTGCGATTCAAAGGGAGTATGGTGTAATTTTTCTCAAGAATCCCATATGGATTTTTCCCTACTCCGATATTGCCATTTCGTGTTGTCGCAATTGACGTGTGTTATATGGATTGTCAAAAGAATCGACCCAGGTATGTTAAGGCTATCCCTTCTTTCCTTTTGGCATGATCCATACGATACAAATGAAACGAGAAAAATATGCAACTTTTATAAATGACTCTATTCATAGAAATACTAGGGGTGTCTATATTCTTGATTCCCCATGCGAATTATTATCGTTATATCTTCTGTTCATGGGTCTCAGAAAAATACGTATTTGATAAAGTTTATCCGAAAGGCATATTGATTTTTATGGCATTCCGAGAAAATCTTATTGACGTATTTCTTATGCATTTCATGCATTTATACATGTACATTGACCCATGACCAGATGACATTATATACGGATATATATGTATATTATTTTTATATGGAATACGGGAAAAGGTTACGGCGTTATATACGCACCACCACCTGATCAGCTGGTATACGTTGATGATTTTGCCCACAGTGGCCGAGATGATATGATGGGATGCCCTCAGAGGCTTGATGATTTTATGAACACATGTACCTATGCACGACATGACATTCATACGCATATGCATGACACTATAAGTATTTCATGATTTACAAAGTTATCCAAACTTACCGGTTGAGTCATTTACTCTATATTTCTTCCATGTCTTTTATGTACTTATTTATGTGCCTTATATACTCGGTACATTATTCATACTGATGTCCCTTTTGCCTGGGACACTGCGTTTCATACTCGCAGGTCCCGATAGATAGGTCGAGAGTCCTCCAAGTAGGTTTTCAGCTCAGCGAAAGATGTTGGTGCGCTCCATTTGCTCCGGAGTTGCTTGTTTGGTCAGTATAATTTAGACGCGTGTTATTTGGTATGGTGTGGCCCTATCCCGACCTTTATGTTAAGTATGTAATCTTAGAGGCTTGTACAAATGATCATGTTGTCCTCATAGGCCCGTATATCACATATATAAGTTTTTATACCAGGTTGGGTCGCCCTACATTCAGTGCTCCCCCGTGTTTATTCTAGTTAGCCCATGATGGCCCGTTTGACCCATTTGTCAATGAAAGTACAATAAGAAAGATATGTTATGTTGGTACTCGATTAAGTAAGGTACCGAGTGCTCATTATGGCCCATATGTTTGGGTTGTGACACGAATGGCCCGATCCCATAAGAATAATGTTACCATCATATTGCCGAGGCGAACCGCCCGATCTCATAAGTGTGGTGTTATCATACTGCCGAGGTGACCGGCCCGATCCCATAAGAGTGGTGTTATCATACTGCGGAGGCGAACGATCCGATCCCATTAAAGTAGAGAAGTATACCTCGCTCGCGAAAGTACTTGTGAGACGAGAAGACATGGATTTTCATAGTTTATTAAGTATTCCCGGTTTTCAGACATAAGATGATTAGTCGATAATTGCAATTTAAATCCTAGTCTTAGCTCTAATCAAGACAATTAATACGCATGATAGGCATAAACAGTACAATTGAAAGCATGATGTGAATCTAAGTCTACCCGGACATAACATGAATATATAGCTACGTACATACTCTCGTCACCTCGTGCGTACATAGCTCCCCACACATGTAGAACACAACAATAATACGCCTAAGGGGATAAGTTCCCTCTTACAAGGTTAGGCAAGAGACTTACCATGATTCCAACTCCTCAATCCGGTTCTCCAACCTCACTAGAACCCTTCAAACGACGCCGAGGAATCCGAAACTAATCAAAAGTCATATAAACTAGTAAATATATGATCAAAAGTTAATATTTTAACTTTTATAGTAGTTACCCAACTCAATTTGGAAGATTAATGAAATTCACCCCCGGGCCCACGTGCCCGGATTCCGGAGATTTTCGAATATAGTTGTTACCCGTAAATTCTCGAACTCAAATATATAATTTGCTACCATTTTCACTACCAAATTCGTGATCAAATCGCAAATGTACCAAAACCATAGGTTCTTCACAAATCCCACAAGTTTTCACAAATTTTCCAAATTCAATCTACTGATAATCTGCGTATTTAACTTGAAAGTGGGTGGAGTTTACTTACTTTGTATTGTAGATGAGAATCCCCCTCTAAAGAGCTCTCAAAATCTCCGAAGACCATATGAAAATGTGAGGAAAAACGCCTAAGTCCCGTAATAAAAGCCCTTGCACCAGTCGCAGATGTCGCATTTGGTACGCAAATTTGATAGTCGCAAATGCGACAAAAGCATCGCAAATGCAAAGCCTGACCATCTCTGCCAAGGTCGCAATTGCGACCAAAAACTAAGTTGGGCAGATTGCAAAAGCAAAAAAAAGGTTTGCAAATGCGAATCCTGCCTCGCCCAGGTTTCATCGCAAATGCGAAGCCCAACTTGCAAATGGGAAGTTCGCAAATGCGAACAAAACCTTGCATTTGCGATACCTGAAGCTCCAGAAAAAGCCAGAAAAAATTGAAGTTCTTCCAACACTCCGAACGCGTTCGAAACTCACCCGAGCCCCCAGGGCTCCACACCAAACATCCACACAAGTCTAAAAATATCATAAGAACTCGTTCATGCGATAGAAATACTGAAATAACATCTAGAATCAGGAATCGGATGCCAAAACGCATGAAATAAATCATGAAACTCAAGAACTTCTATAAACACTCACGTGCGTCCGATTTCTATCAAATCAACTCGGAATGACGCCAAATTTTGTGTACAAGTCATAAATGGCAGAAATGACCTATTCCCACTTCCAGAATCGAAATTCGACCCCAATAACTCTAAATTCTACTCCAAACCACACCTAAAGAACTTGAAAAACCTTTAACGCGCCAACTATTAATATTAAGCGCCGCAACGCTCCTGTGTCAGCTGAAACCCGATACGAATATACACCCAAGTCCAAAATAATCATATAAACCTATTGGGACCATCAAATCCCGATTCCGTGGCCGTTTACTCAAAACGTTAACTCAAGCCAAACTTGACCATTATAGGCCACTATTAAGGAACTAAGTGTTCCGATTTCAACCCGAACCCTTCCAAACCTAAACCAACCATCTCCGCAAGTCATAAAATAGTAAAAGCACATACGGGGAGTCTTATTTAAGAGTACGAGGATCTAGAAAGTAAAACGACCGGTCAGCTCGTTACAAGTAAAGAGGATGAATAAGTACAATTCATTAAAGAAAGATGAATACAAACAAGATATGATAGAAAATACAATATCCAAAAGCTACAAATAATCCAACCAAATCTCCAACAAATCATTAACACATGAACGATCAATTAGTCACACGATCCAACATAATATAGGAGAACAAATTATAAAACTAGTAAAGACATATGGCAAGTAACGACATGAAACAAGTAAAGACATGTAATAAGTAAAAGCGTATGACAAGTAAAGGCATGTGACAGATAAATGGAACGAGCAAGCATGTAATAAAGGCATGCACGAAACATATAAAAGTATGTAATAAATAAGACCCAAAATAAACAAGTTCTACCCGCATGATTTAACCCATGACAACGTATATACACTCGTCATCCTGCATATAAGCCGCCCCCAACAAATAAATCATGTAGCAAATAAATCCAATAACATCCTAATTCCCTCAAATCATGGTTAACTTCAATACTTACCCCTTTCCGGAACCAAATCAACATTTCAACATAGCTTTTTCCTTAGCACAAGCCTTCAAACAACTCGAATCTAGCCAAATAACGCTTAATCAAGTCAAAAAAGCCTTTAAAACTACCATTTGTATAAAAAACAATTTTATCATTAACATAAAAAATTCAACAAAAAGTCAACCGGGGCCCACTTTGTCAAAATCCGAAACCAAGACCAAATCAAGATTACCCATTCTTCCCCGAGTCCAAATATATGATTTGTTTCGAGGTCCGACCTCAAATCGAGGGCTAATTATCTAAAATACAAAAATCTAAGTATCTACCCAAAATCCTATTTCTACTCTATGAAATCTTTGATCTAGGGATATAAATCTATGGATTGTAATAAAAATTGATAAAAACAAGTTAAAGTTACTTACCTTTGAAGTTGGGAAGAAAATTCTCTCCAATAATCGTCTCCCACAAAGTCTAAGTCTAAAAAATGGAATAAAATGAGCTAGTCCTGAAATCTCCTATTTTTACCTAGTTGCAAATGTTGGGCGGCTCACAAATGCGAACTAGTGTTCGAAAATGCTAAAATGGCCTTGAACCACAAATGTTGCAAATGCGACATATAACTCGCAATTGCGATGTCACGATCCAGTTTTTACTATAAGCCGTGATGGTGCCTAACGTCGCCGCTAGGCAAGCCAACAATGACTATCCATTTAATTGTTCATTTAGTACTTTTAAAGCCATTTATTTAACAATTAGTAGGTGATCGCAGTAATGTAAAGCATAAACTAAACATAAAAAGGAAGTAGTGAATTTAAGAATCAAAAACCATAAATATCTACTAGAAGTTTCCCAAAACCCGGTGTCACAAGTGCACGAGCAAACTAGTAGAATATACCGGACCTCCTATACTACTGTCTGGGGTAAGATATACAGAAAGATAAATACAATAGGGAAAAGACTTCGGGTGCTGCAGAACGGAGCATAGGAAGCAGTTCATCACTAAGTCTCCGGGTAGCAGCGGTACGCGCCTGACTGGCCACCAGATGCACCTACCTCAGATCCTGCATGATTACAGCAGAAGTGTAGCGTGACTACATAAACAACATGTATCCAGTAAGTATCTAGTCTAAACTCGAAGAAGTAGTGACGAGGGGACGACATAGACACTTACTAAGGGTCAATGATTAAAATATAGAGATCATAAGTAGGCATGAAACACAACAATAATAGTGATATAAGAAACAGTAATTTGTAATTCTTAAACATGATATCAATTTAGAGTCTCCAAATATCACATGGACATTATTTAACACATAAGAACCAATAAGTAATCTTTCTAGTCACAGATCAAGAAGAATTATCAAGTATAATTGGACTCCGAAAAATATCATGCACGATTTATGTCGAGGTCGTACGAGCCAATCCAGAATAGTGTGTACACTACCGAGGGTCGACTAGCGCGAATCATAGATGCATCTATTTTACTGCCGAGGCATTCAGCCCGATCCATAGGAATTGCGAATACTCTACAAACTCCGATTAACGGCTACTATATAAGAATAATACTCAAGAAAGCATAATCTCCTCTAACAATCAAGTAATCCGCCAAAACTCAAAGTAATGAAGCTTAGTCTTTACAAATCCTTTATCCTTTATCCAATTTAAATTATAATTTATGTAATTAAACTAACAAGTTGAGTGAAAATAATACAAGCAATACATGGTAGAGTCCTAAAACTACCCGGACATAAGCATGATTTTTAGCAACGTGCGGACTCTCGTCATATCGTGCACACGTAGCACCCACAATTATTAGCAAACAAACATTTGTAACACATACGGGGATAATTCCCTCTTACAAGGTTAGGCAAGAGACTTACTTCGCTTTCAAGTTCTCTCTCTGGTCCATAATTCACACTAAAAGCCTCAAATCGGTGCCACACAATCCGAAACTAGCCAAATATTGTACAAACTAATAAATATATGCTCAAAAGTTCATGTTTTAATTACGAGAGTAATTATCCAATCCAAATTGGAAGATTCTTAAAATCCGCACCGGGCCCACGTGCTCGAATTCTAAAATTTTTTGTAAATAAATGTTACACGTAACCTCATGAACACAAATATATAATTTCTACCTCATTCCATAATTATTTTCGTGGTCTAATCCTATTTTTATCAGAACCTTAAGTTTTTCAACTAACTCATAAATTTTAACATTTTACACGTTAAAATCTGCCCATAATCTATGTATTTAACTCATAGTAGGTTAAAATTACTCGCCGTGTAATGATTGATGAAAACCCATCTCCAAAAAGCTCCAAGTTCGGACCACACAAATGAGAAATGGGAAAATAAGCCTAACTCCCGTCTTTAAATCCAGACATTGCCCAGTTGACCTTTCTTTGCGATCAGGAGGCCCCTCCAATTCCTTCTCTGCGAACGCGACTCCCCTCCGCGTTCGCGAAGAAGGAAACCAGAACCAGCAATAGCAAAATTTCAGACTTAGCTCCGGGTGGTCCGAAATTCACCCGAGCCACTCGGGACCCCGTCCAATTGCACCAGCAAGTCCATAAACATAATACGGACCTGCTCGAACCCTCGGAACACGTAAAACAACATAGAACTAAGAATTGCACCCCAAAACTAAATTGAATCAACTTATGAACTTCAAATTTTTCAACTAGCTCCGAACGCGTTGAATCTTACTTAGACAACTCGGAATGAAACAAAATTTTGTGTACAAGTCATAAACCATCATATGGACCTTTTACCATGATCGGAATCCCAAATAGACCTCGATTACACCAAAGTCTACTTCACACCAAATTTAAAGAACTTGAAAACCTTCAATGCACCAACATTAAACATTAAGCGCCGAAACGCTCCCGGATCACCCGAAAATTGATCCGAACACACGCCCAAGTCCAAAATCATCATACGAACCTATTGGAACCATTAAATCTCGGTTCTGAGTTCGTTTACTAAAATGTTGACTCAAGTCAAATTTGGCCACCTTAGGCCACTATGAAGGAACCAAGTGCTCCGGTTTCAACATGAACCCTTTCAAACCCAAACCAACCATCCACGCAAGTCATATAACAGTAAAAACACGTACGAGAGTCTTAATTAGGGGAATGGGGATCAAGCAAGCAAAACGACCGTTCGGGTCGTTACATTCTCTACCTCTTAAACAAATATTTGTCATCGAACGGGTCTAGAATCATACCTGGAGTGCTGAATAAGTGCACGGATATCTGCTCTGCATGTCCTCCTTGGTCTTCCAAGTCACCTCCTTGACTAGTTTACCCCTCCACTAGACCTTTACCGCAGAAATCTTCTTAGACCTCAATTGACGAACCAGTCTGTCAACAATGGCAACTGGCTCCTCCTCATGTCATCTAGCTGAATCATGCTGTAATCTAACACATGTGACCTGTCGGCATAGTACTTACGGAGAATAGACACATGGAAAATCGGATGAACTCCCGATAGACTAGGAGGCATAACAAGCTCATAAGCAATCCCGCCAACTCGCCTTAACACCTCAAATGGGCCAATAAACCTTGGGTTCTGCTTGCCCTTCTTCCCGAACCTCATGATACCCTTCATCGGCGAGACTTTTAAGAGAACCTTGTCGCCCACCATAAATGATAAATGATGCACCTTCTGATCCGTGTAACTTTTCTGTCTAGACTGTGCTTTGCGAAGTCGCTCCTGAATCAACTTTACCTTCTCCAAGGCATCCTTCAATAAGTCAAAGCCATATAACCTAGCCTAGCTAGGCTCAAACCATCCGATGGGTGAATGACATCACCGACCATATAAAGCCTCAATTGGAGACATCTCGATGCTAGACTGGTAACTCTTGTTATAAGCAAACTCAGCCAGAGGCAAGAATCGATCCCACTGCCCTCTGAAGTCAATTACACACGCTCTAAACATATCTTCTAGGATTTGAACTGTCCGCTCCGATTGTCCGACGATTTGCGGATGAAAGGCTATGCTGAGCTCTACCTGGTACCCAACTCGCTCTGTACTACTCTCCAGAAATGCAAAGTGAACTGGGGCCTTTATATGAAATTGTAGAAACAGGCACACCATTCAACCGGATAATCTCTTGAATGTAAATCTGGGCATCTCTCTGAAGAGCATGTAGTCATCAATGGAATAAAGTGGGCTGACTTGTTCATCCTTTCGACAATGACCCAAACGACATCAAACTTCCGCAACGTCCGTGGCAACCAAACTATGAACTCCATAGTGATGCGCTCCCATTTCCACTCCGGAATAACCATCTGCTAAAGTCTGGCCTCTAGTGCTCATACTTAACCTGTTGTCAGTTTAGGCATCTCGCAACATACTCAACTACGTGCTTCTTCATCCGCCGCCACCAATGATGCTGCCTCAGGTCGTAATACATCTTCGTAGCACCTGGGTGATTATAATACCGAAAACGGTGTGCCTCCTCTAGAATCTTCTCCCTCAAGGCATCAACTTTAGGAACACATAGGCAACCCTGGAGTCGTAGAACACCATCTTCAGCGATAGTAACCTCCTTGAACCACCATGTAGTACCGTCTCTCTAAGAACCAACAAGTGCTGATAATCGTACTGACGAGCCTTGATCCGCTCAAATAATGAAGACTGAGCCACAACACATAAATGATAAATCACGTACCTCGTAACTCTTATGTCTAAACTGTGCTGTGCGAAGTCACTCCTAAATCAACTTTACCTTCTCCAAGGCCAACTCTGGACTGCCTCGATCTTCCTGTCATCTACCTTTATACCCTCACCTTATAGAACATGTCCCAAGAATGTGAATCCAACCAGAACTTACACTTGGAGAACTTAGCATATAGCTTCTGTTCCCGCATGGTTTGAAGCACAACCCTCAAATGCTACTCGTGCTCCCCCATACTATGTGAGTAGATCGATTTGTTATCAATGAAGAAAATGAAAAATGAGTGAATATATGGCCTGAACACCCAGTACATCAAATCCATAAATGTCGCTGGGGCATTGGTCAATCCGAAGGTCATCACTAGAAACTCATAGTGGCCATATCTAGTTTAAAAAGCTATCTTCGGAATATCCGAAGCACAGATCTTCAGCTGATGATACCCAGATGTTAAGTCGATCTTAGAGAACACCCTGACACCCTGCAATTGGTCAAACAAATCATCAATACACGACAATTAGTTCTTATTCTTAATGGCAACTTTGTTCAACTGGCGGTAATCAATCCACATCCGCATACTCCCATCCTTCTTTTTCACAAACAATACCGAGGCACCCCAAGGCTACTGGAACCGTCAAATCCCAGTTTTGAGGTCTTTTACTAAAAATGTTGACTCAAGTCAAACTTGGGCATCTTAGGCAACTATTAGGGAACCAAGTGTTTCGATTTTGAATCGAACCCTTCCAAACTAAAACCAACCATCCCTGCAAGTCATATAACAGTAAGAGCACATACGAGGAGCTTAATTAGGGGAACAAGGATTTAATAAGCAAAACGACCGGTCGGGTTGTTATATGCGAGGGTCGTAAATGCCACTCCAGCTTTGCATTTGTAAAGCTGGCCACCCCCATCCTACCTTAGCAATTGTGAGGTCTACTTTGAAATTATGAACCTCGAATTTACAAGCAATTCATCGCAATTGCGATGACTACAACATCAATAATACCATGTCTTGCAAAACAACTCGAAACCTATCTAAAACTCACTCTAGCCCTTCAGACCGCACTCCAAACATCCAAACAAGTAGAATAACCTCATACAAACTCGCTCACAAGCTCAAGACATAAAAATAAAAGGCTGTTCATGGCCTATCTATACCTATCGTCTTTTTTTGGGATCAATATCGGCAATGCAGTTCATCCAATGATAAACTTAATCTGAATTATAGAGCTACGACACAATTAAACCCGAACGGGTGGAAAAAGGGTTGCTAAATTTATACCGTCTGTTATTTCATATGTGATGACAGGTCGAACTAAAACAAAAAAATTTTCTTGCTAGATGTAATCCATTGGACATAGATCCAATTTTTCACTTTTTTGGAGTCTTTGGAATTTCTTTTTCCTGTTCTTGGTGATATCAAACTACAATTGTCATGAAACAAAATCTCACCAAAGGCAGTGATGGCGCCTAAACCGCTCTCTAGGCAAGCAAACGCTCAACTAATATCAAAATAACCAATTATTCAACCATTAACTATTTCATAATATAAATAACAATGCAGAACAAATGTCAATGGAATATTATAAGTATAAAATCAACGATAGCTATCAAACAAACATCCAAAATTCGGTGTCACTATATCACGAACATTTAATAATAGCAAGAAGAATCAACTGAATAAATAAATCGATATTAAAATGAAATACATAGACAAAAATAGATAAGTATGGAAGATGGATTTCGTGTGCTGCGGATTGGACCAAGTACAACAGCTCACCACGAAGTCTCAAATAATACTGTTACTCAACTTAAATTGGTACCACTAATATAAGGCTTAGAACTTGCACAAAATGTGCAAAAGTGTAGTATGAGTACAAAACCATAATACTCAGTAAGTATCAAGTCTAGCCTCGAAGAAGTAGTAACAAGGGTCAATGCTGAAGCCTACTAGCATCTCAATAGGCATATGAAAATATAAGTAGAACATGCGATAAGGTATAATATCATCTGTCATGTCCCAAAAAAAAAGATACAACACATCTGGAACTTGGTCATGCTTTATGAAAAAGTGACAAAGTACAATTTCAATTTCTCAATTAATTTATTCATGATATGTGTTAATTAACATTCATGTCGCGAACAAATATCCGTAATAGGTCACTAAGGCTCCTAATGCCGCCGTTAGGCAAGCCCACAAGTGAACCTCCAATTTAGTTATCGCTTTTTTAACTTTTAAAATAGAAGTTTCCTTTTTAAAAGAATGAAATAAGTAAGATCTCATGCAACCATACACACTCTTTTCTCAAATTATCACCATCAAAAATACATAAACAATAGCGATAGTAATGATAAGTACAACAATACGTACATGCTAAATGCCCCCAAAACCTAGTGCCACAAACGATAACTGCGAGACTTCAAGAGAACCTTCTCGCCCACCAAAAATGATAAATCATGCACCTACTGATCCAACCTCGCAAGTCTGTTAGCTAAGGATGAATTTCTAAAGCCAATGGCCTCTCCTATGCCGAAATGAATGCCAAACCTTCCATACTCTCAGCCTTCCTGCTCAAGGCATCCGCAACCACATTCGCCTTGCCCGGATGGTGAAGGGTGGTAATATCATAGTCCTTCAGTAACTTAAGCTACCTGCGCTACCTCAAATTAAGATCCCTCTACTTAAACAAATGCTGCAAACTACGATGATCAGTGTAAACCTCACAGGACACCCAATAAAGATAATGCCTCCAAATCCTAAGAACATGAACTATCGCGGCCAACATCGAATCATGTACGGGGTAATCTTCTCGTGGGGCTTCAGTTGAAGTGAAGCATATGCAATAACTCGCCTCTCCTACATCATTACACAACACATGCCAATTCGTGAAGCGTCACAATACACAGTATACATTCCTAAATTGAAGTGCAATAGTAACACCTGTGATGTAGTCAAAGCGGTCTTGAGCTTCTGAAAGCTCCCCTCGCCATCATCAAACCATCTGAACGGAGCATCCTTCTGGGTCAATTTAGTCAAAGGTGCTGTAGTAGACGAGAAGCCCTCTACAAATAGGTGATAATAACTTGCGAACCCCAAGAAATTCCTGATCTTGGTCGCTGTGGTTGGACGATGCCATCTCTAGATTGCCTCTATCTTCTTGGAATCCACATTTGTACCCTCACTTGATACAACTTTCCCCAAGAATGCCACAGAATCTGACCGGAACTCACACTTGGAGAACTTAGCATATAGCTTCTGTTCCTGCAAGGTCTAAAGCACTGACGTCAAATGCTGTTCGTGCTTCTCTATACTATGCGAGCAGATCAATATGCCATCAATGAAGACAATGACAAATGAGTCAAGGTACGTCCTGAAGACCCGATTCATTAAATCTATAAACGCCTCCAGAGCATTAGTCAAGCCGATGGACATCCCTAAAAACTCATGGTGCCCATTCCTAGTCATGAAAGCCATCTTCAGAATGTCCGAAGCACGAATCTTCAGCTTATGATACCCATATCTCAAGTCGATCTTAGAGAACACCCTGGCACCCTGTAACTGGTCAAACAAGTCAGTAATGTGTGGCAACGGGTACTTATTCTTGATAGTGACTTTGTTTAACTGGCGGTAATCAATGTACATCCGCATACTACCATCATTCTTCTTCTTCACAACTGGTGCATCCCAAGGACATACTAGGTCTGATAAACCCCTTATGAAGCAACTCTTGAAGTTGCTCCTTTAACTCCCTCAACTCCTTTGGAGCCATGCAATAAGGCGAAGTAGAAAGAGGCTGGGTGCCTGGCACCAAATCAATGCCGAAATCGATATCCCGATCCGATGGCATACCTGGTAAATCGGCAGGAAATACATTAGAAAACTCTCGTATCACCGGTACCGAATATAATGTGGGAGTCTATGCAGTAGTATCTCGAACAAAGGCCAAATAGGCCAAACAACCGTTCTCGGCCATATATCGAGCCTTCAAGAAAGAAATACCCCGACTAGAAGTACCAACTGACAAACCCCTCCACTCTAGTTTGGGAAACTTAGGCATCGCCAAGGTAACAGTCTTGGCATGGCAATCAAGAATGGCATGGTACAAAGACAACCAGTCCATGCCCAGGATAACCACCAAATCAATTATATCGCAAAATATAAGAGCCGCTCAGGTCTCATAACCACTAAAAGTGACAACACATGGCAGGTAGACCCGATCCACAACAACAGAATTATCCACAGGCATAGACACATATACAGGAACACCCAAGGACTCGCGAGATACATCTAGATTAGGAGCAAATAGAGAAGAAACATAGGAATAACTAGACCATGTATCAAATAATACCGAGGAATCCCTATGGCAGACAAAAATTGTACCTCTGATCACTGCATCGGTGGTGACTACCTCTGGTCTGGTTGGGAAAGCATAGAATCAAGCCAGAGTGCCATCTGACTGGCCTCCACCTCTATGGCAACCCTTACCTACCTGCCCTCAACCTCTGGTCGGGCGGGCGAGCGGTGTGGTAGCTGATGCGGTAATCATGGGCCGATAGATCTATTGCATGGCCTTTCCTTGAAGTCTGGGACAAAACCTCTTTACGTGGACAAACTCCCCGCACTCAAAACAACCTCGGAACAGTAGACTGGTGACCTGAAGTCTGACCCTGATGGCCTGAATAACCACTGGAGAAACCCTGAATAGCTGGCGGATGCTAAGTACTCTCTGGAATAGCACTAAATTAGGGTCGTGCTGGAGCACTCCGAGTGGGTAGTGGTAATGGCTTCCTGGTCCTACTAGACTGCCCCTCATGAACTGACCTCTACCCCCAGGTGGGGCACCACTGAATCTACCAAACTGCCGGGGCCACTTATCCCTCAGCGCAAACTCTTCGCTGTTGTTGCGGATATGCTCGATCCTCCAAGCTATATCTACAAAGTGATGAAAGGGACCCCCTATCTCTACCTCACTGGCCATAGAAACTTGAATCTCAGGGTGCATACCTGCAATGAAACTCCGTACCCTCTCTGTGTCTTTGGGGAGTATAGTAGCTACATGGTGAGACAAGTCAGTGAAGCTCACCTCATAGTCGGTCACAGACATATGACCCTAACGGAGTCGCTCAAACTGACCCCGAAGCTCCTCTCTCTCCGAAGGTGGTATGTACATCTCCAAGAAGAGATGTGTAAACCAATCCCAAGTCAAGGGAGGTGAACCCGCTGGCCTGCTAAGGAGGTAAGCCTGTCACCATCTGTGGGCCATGCCCTCAAGCTAAAAGGTAGTGAAGTCCACCCCGTTAGACTTCAATATCCACATGTTACATAGGCTATCCTTGCATCGGTCATTAGAATCCAGGGGGTCCTCTGACCCTAACCCCTAAAGTTAGGGAAACGAAGCCTAGTCCACTCTCAAGCCGCTTCTACTACTCAGCGGTCATGACTGGTATGAGATCTGGCACAGTCGCTGGAACTAGCTGGACCCGGCCTACAGGTAGTGCACCTGGGGTCTAAGAAATGACAACAGCGTGTCCTGGAGCTTGAGCTGTAGGAGTCTGTGCTCCCCCTCCCGCCTGAGATGTGGCTAGATCTGCTGGAAATGAACCAGCTTGCGTTATAGAGTCCATGAACCACAACATACGACCCATGAACTCCTAAAATCCTGGCGCAGTCATGAAATTTGTTGGGATCGGCTCAGCTGCAGGCAGCTCATCCTGCTCCTCAATAATAGGATCCTCTACTGGATCCACTGGTGGTACAAGGGGAGCAACTCTACGATGCCCTTGTCCTTTGATAGGAGCCGGATCCCTTCCTCAGCCTCTAGCAATGGGGGTAGCATCTCCTCTACCGCCTGGTACATCTGCCGCGTGTGTTCTCACCATATGTGAGAGATCAATAGAAAGAGACTTAGCACAATATCAACTACATGATAGGAGATAAAGAAAGAGAGATTTCCTAACACCCTGTAGCCTATCAAAGATAAGTACGGATGTCTCTGCACCGATCTGCAAAACTCTACTAGGCCAGCTCATGGCTCATGCGACGTATGTGAACCTAAAGCTCTGATACTAAACTGTCACAACCCAAAACCTGTAATAGGTCACGATGGAGCCTAACGCCGCTGTTAAACAAGCCAACAAGTGAACCTCTAATTTAGTTATCCTTTTTTTAACTTTGAAAATAGATGTTTTCTTTTCAAAAGAATGAAATAAGTAATATCTCATGCAACCAATCGTACATACTCTTTTCTCAAAAATATCAGCATGAGAAATACATAAACTATAGTGATAGTAATGATAAGTACAACAGTACATAAATGCTAGAAATGCCCAAAACCCGATGCCACAAATGCATGAGAAATCTTAAGAATATACAAAACTAATACAACTATTATCTGAAGGGTAATATATAGAAATAATAAACACGTTAGAGGGAGACTTTGGTGTTGCAGATCGAAGCAAGGCAAGCATCTCATCTAAGTCTCCGTAGAAGTGTGGCTACTTGGCCGTGTGACCAATGGCAGTACCTGTCACAGTACCTGCACATTCAATGCAAAAGTGTAGCGTGAGTACATAAAACAGCACGTAATGTAACGACTCGGCCGGTCGTTTTTAGAATTTACGGCCCGATTCCCTATTAATTGCTTTCCTCGTGTTTGTTTCTACTATTGTGAGTTGCCGGGAAGAATTAATTGGAATTTCGGAGAGTTTTGGGACACTTAGTCCCTACATGAGAGGTTAAGTTTTGGAAATTTGACCGTAGTCGAAACATTGTGAAGACAGCCTCAGAATGGAATTTCGACGATTCCGTTAGCTCCGTTGGGTGATTTCGGGCTAAGAAGCATGTTCAGATTGTGTTTTGGAGGTCCGTAGCTAATTTAGGCTTGCAATGCCGAAAGTTGAATTTTTGAAGTTTTCGATTTGATAGCGAGATTTTGATCCGAGGGTCAGAATGGAATTCCGGAAGTTGGAGTAGCTCTATAGGGTTGAATGTGACGTGTGTGCAAAATTTAAGGTCATTCGGACGAGGTTTGATAGACTTTTTGATCAAAAGCGTAAATTTGGAGTTTTTGAAGTTCCTAGGCTTGAATCCGTGGTTGATTCGTCGTTTCGATGTTGTTTTAGGTGTTTTAAGGATTGGTATAAGTTTGGACAGTGGTATTAGACTTGTTTGTATTTTTGGTTGAGGTCCCGGGGGCCTCGGGATGATTTTGGAAGGTTGTCGGAAGAGTTGGGAGTTATTTGAGCAGCTCCAGCTACTGGTTTTCTATCATAACCGCACCTGCGGTTCGGTCCCGCAGGTGCGTAGCCGCAGAAGCGGCATTGTCATCGCAAAAGCGGAGTTGGGGAGGAACAACAGGATCCGCAGATGTGGAAGATTTACCGCAGAAGCGGTACCGTATCTGCGAATGGGGAATCACAGGTGCGGGAAGGCTAAGTTAGTGATTTGTCGTAGATGCGACTGTTGGTCCGCAAAAGCGGGACCGCAGGTGCAGCCCCATGACCGTAGAAGCGGATTAGGTGGGCAGAAGCATATAAATTCTTAGCTTCGCGAATTTGAGCTATTTTCACCTCTTTCCAAACGGGAAGAAGTCTTGGGGAGCATTTTCAAGAGGGATTTTCGGAGGAGTTCATTGGGGTAAGGGCTTTGGTACCTAAACTCTTTATTGGAATGATTTTTATCATTTTAAGCATGAAAAATTAAGGAAAATCAGTGGTAATTTGGGGGTTAGGGCTTGACTAATTAGAGACCTTTGAGAGATGATTTGAGGGACCATTTAAGGTCTAATCGTGGTACTTTTGGTATGCATGAACTCGTGAGAGTGCGAGGTTTCTAAAAATAAATTTTACCCGATTCCGAGATGTGGGCCCGAGGGGCGTTTTGGTCATTTTACCTAATTCCGCATTTTAGCTTAGATTTATTTGTAGAATCAGTTACTTGAAGTGTTATTTACATTATGCAATTGAATTGAATAGATTTGGGCCATTTGGAGTCGAGTACTCGTGGCAAGAACGTGGTTTTGGGTTAATTTAGAGCTGGTTCGAGGTAAATGGCTTGCCTAACCTTGTGTAGGGGACCTTCCCCTTAGGATTTGGTATATTTGTTAATTGAAATGCCTTGTACGTGAGGTGACGAGTGTGTACTTGTGCTAATTGTTGGAAAATCCGGTTTTCGCTAAGTAATTAAGATTGTATTTTCTTCTCCTGTTATTACTACTTGCAATTTAAGCCTGTTGTTAGCTTAGAGAAGCATGCCTAACTGACTTACTTGTTTTATTTGCTTAAACTGCCTTAATTGTGTTACGTGAAGCATGTTAGGTTATAATTTCCTGTTCTACCTTGGTATGAAGTTGAGTTCAATTGAGAATTCCTTGTGTTATTGCTGTGTGTTTTACTTTGGGACTATGGGACGGCATCCCAGGAGATCCCCTGTACGTATTGCTGATTTGAACTGAAGTGCGGGATACCAAGAGATCCCTAATACATATTGAGGATACCAAGAGATCCTCGAGATACCAAGAGATCCCTAGCATAAATTGAGGATACCAAGAGATCCTCGGGATACCAAGAGATCCCTAGCATATATTGAGGATACTAATAGATCCTCGGGATACTGAGAGATCCCCGGTTATTATCTCTGTGAGGGGTGGTATTCCTTGTAATTGTTTTTGCCTCTGTTTCAGTTATTGTTATCCTTATATTCCTATATTTATTCTCAGTGTTAGCTTTCAACTGTACTGTTTTATCTTATTTTGTTATACCTTATTTCATTTAATCTCAGTAGGGCCCTGACCTTCCTCGTCACTACCCGACCGAGGTTAGGCTTGGCACTTACTGAGTACCGCTATGGTGTACTCATGCCCTTCCTGCGCATGTTTTTCATGTGCAGATCCAGGTACTGCGACTCAGACTCATCACGCTCGAGGCGAGGCATTGTAGAGACTCCGAGGTATATCTGCCGCATTCGCAGATTGAAGAGTCCCTTTCTACTCTTGTTTTAAGTATTAGCCCTTCTGTATTTCCTTCTTTGTTAGATATTCTAGAGTTATATACTGCTAGACATTCAAAAGCTTGTGATCATGAGGTTTCGGGTTTTGGGAAATGTTATTAGTTTCGAGTGTTGGTCTTCCGTATACCAGGCGGCATTTCAACCATTATTTTATTTCACTGTTTTGGTTTTTACGTATTTCTTCCGCAAATGTTGTTTATTTTCCACATTGTTAGGCTTACCTAGTCGTGGAGACTAGGTGCCGTCACAATGGTTTACGGAGGGCGAACCGGGGTCGTGACAAGTTGGTATCAGAGCTCTAGGTTCATAGGAGTCATGAATCACAAGCCGGTTTATTAGAGTCTCGTGGATCGGTACGGAGACGTCTTTACTTATCTACGAGAGGCTATGTAACTGTTAAGAAAGTTTCACTTCGTTTGATTTCCTTGTTGTGCGAGATTTTGATATCACAATTCTAAACTTCTATCTTCTATTCTCTCAACGATGGTGAGGACACGCGCTACCCGAGATGATCAGGCACGCGCGCCCCCTACTGGAGCCATCGAAGGCCGGGGCCGGGGTAGGGGTCGAGGACATACTCGTGGTGCAGCCACGACACCCGTGCTAGCTACCACCGAGGTGCCACCCGCAGTACTAGCTGGAGTCCAGACACCTAACACGTCCGCTACTACTACTCCAGCACTCCAGGAGACTCTGACGCAGCTTATGACTATGTACAACACTCTAGCTCAGGCAGGGTTGCTTCCCCTTGCTGCAGCTACATCCCAGGCCGGGGGAGGAGCACAGACTCCCACCGCCCGCACTCCTGAGCAGCGAGTGCATGTTGATCATGTTCCAGAGATTAGCCCTGCACAGCTGGTAGCCCCAGCTCAGCCCGAGGAGAGGGCAGTGCTTCAGAGGAGGAGCAGAAGAGGCTTGAGATGTTCAAGAAGTAGTAGCTTCCTACATTCAGCGGACTAGCCCCAGATGATGCTCTTGGATTTCTTGAGGAGTGCTACAGTATCCTCCGTACTGTGGGCATATCAGGATCGAGCGGGGTTTCCTTCACTACCTTCCAGCTTCGAGGAGCCGCCTATCAGTGGTGGTGTGCTTATGAGTTAGACAGTCCGGATGAGGAAGCTTCCCTGACTTAGGCTCAGTTTTCAGATATGTTCACAAAAGAGTATGTTCCCTGGAGCCTCAGGGACACTTGGCGTGCAGAGTTTGAGAACTTGCACCAGGGTACTATGACTGTCTCGGAGTATGCTGTCCGTTACACCGACTTGGCTAGACATGCACCAGCTTTGGTTTCTACGGTTCGCGAGAAGGTTTGCCGATTTATTGAAGGGCTCATTCCCAGCATCAGGTCTAGCATGGCTCGTGAGTTAAAGATGGATATTTCTTATCAGCAGGTGGTGAGCATTGCTAGGAGGATTGAGGGTATGCATGCTAGGGATAGAGAGGAGAGGGAGGCCAAGAGGTCTCGAGAGTCAGGCCATTATTCTGGTGCCCGTTCCCCAGCTGCAGGTCGTCATGGTAGGGGTTGTGTGAATCGCCCCGTTCATTCAGCTCTTCCAGCTGCCAGTGGTATTCCAGCTCCACCTAGGCCTCAGGAGCCCTATTATGCACCTCCGGTAACTAGTGCGCCTCCTGCACGGGGTGCTCCCAGCGGCCAGTCCAGCAGACCTGGCCCGAGTTAGTCACAGCCGCCACGTCCTCCCAGAGCTTGTTTTGAGTGTGGTGACACACGCCATGTGGTGAGGGATTGCCCTAGACTTGAGAGGGATGCACCTCCATAGACTTCTCAGCCACAGCGCGCCCTGCAGAGTTCTCAGGCTATGATCACTGCACCAGTTGCTACCCCACAAGCTCAGCCAGCTAGAGGTGGAGATCAGGGAGGTAGAGGTTGCCCTCGAGGGGGAGGACCGGCCAGATACTATGCTCTTCCTGCCCGTACTGAGGCTGTCGCCTCCGATTCTGTCATCACAGGTACTATCTTGGTCTGTCACAGAGATGCATCGATTCTATTCGATCCAGGCTCCACTTATTCTTATGTGTCTTTTTATTTTTCTCCGCATTTGGGTGTATCTCGGGATTCTTTGAGTTCCGCTATTTATGTTTCTACTCTTGTGGGAGATTCTCTTGTTGTGGACCATGTTTATCGGTCGTGTTTGGTTGCTCTTAGTGGTTTTGAGACCAGAGCTGATTTAATGTTACTCAGCATGGTTGATTTTGATATTATCTTGGGCATGGATTGGTTGTCGCCCCATTATGCTATTCTTGATTGTCACGCTAAAACCGTGACGCTGGCTATGCCAGGTGTACCGCGTGTTGAGTGGAGGGGTACCTTAGATCATACTTCCAGTAGAGTTTTTACAATCCTTAAGGCTCAGCGTATAGTTGAGAAGGGGTGTGACACGTATCTAGCTTATGTGAGGGATGTCAGTATGGATACCCCTTTTGTTGTTCTGTCATATTTGAAAGACTATCACGTAGAAAGTCATGAGATTTTATCAGTTGAGCTTGTTCCTCTAGCCAAGATTGGCTCACTAAATCTGTTTCTTCTAAATTATCTTCTGGTGGGAACTCGCTCTCTTCAGCCACTTCCTTCACCTCGGCCTTCATTCTCATGATTGCTGCACTAATTCTTTGTTCAGCCTTTCGAATTTCATCTTGTTGCTCGACTACTTGCCTCATCATGTCCATAATACGAGCCATGCTTTCCATATCCTCCACTTCCTTGCTCCTATCAAACTCATAAACATTATTAGAAATATTATAATAAGAACTCTGAGAAGGATAATAAGAATTAGGACAACCATCCCAATGGCCACCTTGACCACCACGCATATTACAAAAATTCCACACATCAAATTGAGATGCACAATTTTGCCACAAGTGTGGTCCTCCACAATATGGACAAGGATCACTATAATAAGAATAACCAATATTTGACCAATTCTCATTCCAAGATGCCATGTCAACAAAGATAATAAAATATTAAACTAAGATTAAAAAAAAAAGAAACTTGAATAGGCAAAAAGTAAAAATCTAATCTAGTAGAATAGTTAATTTCTAAGTCCCCGGCGACGGCGCCAAAAACTTGTTGCTCCCAAACGCACACGCAAGTGTACGTGGTCGACAAGTAATATAGGATTGTAAGTCCAGATATCGTACCCACAGGGACTTGTGATTAACTATCAACTAAATTAAACCCAACAATTAATCTATTCAAGTGAATCCAAAGTATGGATATTTAATATAATCTAGAGTAATAAACTGAGAAACAAAGGAAACAAGTTGGAGAATTATAGAGACGAATTCAATGTGAGTGAATATTCTAGAGCTATGGGTTGGCTAACAATCCCGTTGAGTTTTCTACCTAAATTGTCTAATTAATTTATCTAGTTTATTGGTTGACGGGGTTAATATTGCTCGTATCCTTCTCCCGAAGTACAACTCGCCTATTCAAGCTAACCTAACGCCTATATTCCTATGGAATTAGGATTAACAAGAACGCATTTATAATTCCTGTATAATAACCAAGAAGGGCGATTAGGTATATTCCTATCCTAACCGCAAATCCGCTCCCCCTAAGAGTTAAGATCTTGCTCTACTCAATCTTATATGCAATCTAGAATTCCCTCTCCCGAGTTCAATCCTAGATTCGTAGATAGTATTCAATTGGTGATCAAGCAATCAAATAATTAAGCGCAAGATTGAATAAATAAACCAATATGATAAAATAATAAGAACAATTCAAGCTTCAAACTACAACGTTCATGTAGCACCCAACAACTCTAGAACAAATAAACTATGAAACTAAAAGAAGAGAAGAGAAGAAAAACTAGTTAGAAGCCTCCTCCAAGCGTGGTGTGTATCCCTCCACGTGAAACTCCCTTCAAAGTATGTTAGTTCTCCTTCAAAATATGTTCGATATCCTCCAAATTAGGTTTAGGACCCCTTTTATACGAGTTAGGGTCGTGTAGGGCCGAAACAACCTTGTCCCGAACGAACTAGAAAAACCCCAGCAACACAGCATCCAGGCCATCGCTAGCGCTGGCCGTGGCGCTGAAAACAGTGAGCTATTTGCAATCTTACGTTCAAATTGCCTTTGAATTGGATTGAATTTCTTTATTTGTCTTCCACTTAGGGGGACAAAAAGACAAAGGGTGTCCCCCTATTTTTTT
>NC_031995.1:42822886-42838029 GCF_001879085.1 Nicotiana attenuata | reverse complement strand
AACCTATCTAAAACTCACTCTAGCCTTCAGACCGCACTCCAAACACCAAACAAGTAGAATAACCTCATACAAACTCTGCTCACTAAGCTCAAGACATAAAACAATGACAAAGGCTGTTCATGGCCTAATTATACTAGCGTCTTTTTTTGGGATCAATATCGCAATGCAGTTTCAATCCCAATGATAAATTAATCTGAATTATAGAGCTACGAACAAGTTAAACCCGAACGGTGGAAAGGGTTTGCTAAATTTAATACGTCTGTTATTTCATATGTGACTGTACAGGTCGAACTAAAACAAAAAAATTTTTTGGCTAGAATTGTAATGCCATTGGAGCATAGATCCAATTTTTCACTTTTTTTGGATCCTTTGAATTCCTCTTTTTCTGTTCTTGGTATATCCAAACTCAATTGTCATGAAGACAAAATTCTCACGCAAAGGCAGTGATGGCGCGCTAAGACCGCTCTCTAGGTCAAGCAAACGCCTAGCATACTACACATCAAAATATCCAACTCGCTATTAATATTTCATAATATAAATAACAATGGATGAACAAAATGTCAATAATATTTAACAGTATGAAAAATCAACGAATAGCATTATCAAACAAACATCCAAAATTCGCCGTGTCACTATATCACGAACCATTTAATAACTAGCAAGAAGAATCACTGAATAATAAAATCGATATTAAAATGAAATACATAGACAAAAATAGATAAGTATGGAAGATGGATTTCGTTGTGCTGCGATTTGGACCAAGTACAACAGTCACCACGAAGTCTCAATAATACTGTTACTACACTTAAATTGTACCACCAATATAAGGCTTTGAACTTGCCAAAATGTGCAATAAGTGTAGTATGAGTAAACAAAAACCATAAATACTGCAGTAAGTATCAAGTCTAGCCTCGAAGAAATAGTAACAAGGGTCAATGCTGAAGGCTACTGCATCTCAATAGGCATATGAAAATATAAGTAGACACATGCCGAGAAGGTATAATATTCCATCTGTCAATGTCCGCAAAAAAAAAAAGATTACAAAACATTCTGGAACTTGTGTCATGGCTTTTATGAAAAAGTGACAAAGTAAATTTCAATTTCTCAATTTAATTTATTCATCTGATATGTGTTAATTAACATTCATGTCGCGAACAAATATCCTAATAGGTTTCACTAAAGGCTCCTAAGCCAGCCGTTAGGCAAGCCCCACACAGTCCGACACTCCCAATTTATTATCGCTTTTTTAACTTTTAAAAATAGAAGTTTCCTTTTTAAAAGAATGAAAAAGTAAGATCTCATGCAACCATACACACTCTTTTCTCAAATTAATCACCATCAACAAATACATAAACAATAGCGTAGTAATGATAAGTACCATACAATGACGTACATGCTAAATGCCCCCAAAACGCTTAGTTGCCAAAAACGATAAACTGCGAGAACTTCAACGAAACCTTCCGCCCAACCAAAAATGATAAATCATGCACCTTACTCGATCCAACCTCGCAAGTCTGTTAGCTCAGGATGAATTTCTAAACCAAGTGGCCTCTCCTATGCCGAAATGAATGCCAAACCTTCCATACTCTCAGCCTTCCCTGCTCACGGCATCCCGCAAACCACTTCGGCCTTGCCCGGATGGTGAAGGGTGTATATATCTATAGTCCTTCAGTTAACTTTAAGCTACCATGCGCTACCTCAATTATAAGATCCCTCTTACTTAAACAAATTGCTGCAAACTACGATGATCAGTGTAAACCTCAACAGGACACCCAATAAAGATAATGCCCTCCAAATCCTAAGAAATGAACTATCGCGGCCAAACATCGAATCATGTACGGGGTAATCTTCTCGTGGGGCTTCAGTTGAAGGTGTAAGCATATGCAATAAACTCGCCTCTCCTACATATTACACAACACATTCCAATTCGTGAAGCGTCACAATACACAGTATACATTCTAAATTGAAGTGCAATAGTAAACACCTGTGATGTAGTCAAAGCGGTCTTGAAGCTTCTGAAACTCCCCTCCCATCATCAACTCATCTGAACGGAGCATCCTTCTGGGTCAATTATTCAAAGGTGCTGTAGTAGAGCGAGAAGCTCTCTACATAATAGGTGATAATAATTGCAACCGCCAAGAAATTTCCATGCATCTTTGCGTCCGTGGTTGACGATGCCATCTATAATCCTCTATTCTTCTTGGAATCCACATTTGTTACCCTCACTTGTTATATAACTTTCCCCCAAGAACTGCCAAACAGATCTGACCGAACTCACACTTAGGGGGAGAACTTAGCATATGCTTCTGTTCCTGCAAGGTCTAAAGCACTGACGTCAATCGCTGTTCGTGCTTCTCTATACTATGCGAGCAGATCAATATGGCCAGCAATGGAAGAATGACAAATGGTCAAGGTACGTCCGACAGACCATTCATTAAATCTATAAAACGCTCCAGCAGGCATTAGTCAAGCCGATGGACCATCCCTAAAAACTCATGGTGGCCCATTTCCTAGTCTAAAGCCTTATCTTCAGAATGTCCGAAGGCACGAATCTTTCAAGCTTAGATACCCAGTATCTCAAAGTTCGATCTTAGAGAACACCCTGGCACCCTGTAACTTGGTCAAACAAGTCAGTATACTGTTGGCCACGGGTACTTATGTTTGATAGTGACTTTGTTTAACTGGCGTAATCAACTGTACATCCGCATACTACCATCATTCTTCTTCTCACAACTGGTGCATCCCAAGGACATAACTAGGTCTTGATAAACCCCTTATGAAGCAACTCTTTGAAGTTGTTCCTTTAACTCCCTCAAACTCCTTTGGAGCCATGCAATAAGGCGAAGTAGAAAGAGGCTGGGTTGCCTGGCACCAAATCAATGCCGAAATCGATATCCCGATCCGATGGCATACTGGTAAATCGGCCAGGAAATACATTAGAAAACTCTTCGTATCACCGGTACCTGATATTAATGTGGGAGTCTATGCAGTTAGTATCTCGAACATAAGGCAAAATAGCCAAACAAACCGTTCTCGGCCATATATCGAGCCTTCAAGAAAGAAAACCCCGGATAGAAGTACCAACTGACAACCCTCACCTCTAGTTTTGGAAACTTAGGCATCGCCAAGGTAACAAGTCTGGCACTGGCAATCAAGAATGGCATGGGTACAAGAACAACCAGTCCGCATCCAGGATAACCATCCAAATCAATTATATCGCAAATATAAGAGCCGCTCAGTTTCATAACCACTTAAAAGTGACAAAAATGGCAGGAGACACCGCAATCCACAACAACAATAATATCCACAGGCATTATGACACCATATACAGGAACACCCAAGGATCCGCGAGATTACTCTAGATTAGGAGCACAATAGCAGAAGAAAACATAGGATAACTAGACCATGTAATCAAATAATACGAGGAATCCCCTATGGCAGACAAAAATGTACTACTGATCACTGCATTCGGTGGTGACTACCTCTGGTCTGGTTGGGAAAGCATAGAAATCAAGCCAGAGTGCCATCTGACTGGCGCCTCCACCTCTATGGCAACCCTTACCTACCTGCCCGTCAACCTTGGTCGGGGAGCGAGCGCTGTGGTAGCTGAATGCTAATCATGGGACCCCGATAACATTGCATGGCCTTTCCTTGAAGTCGGACAAAACCTCTTTACGTGCGACAAACTCCCGCACTTCAAAACAACCCACCCACGTCAGACTGGTGACCTGAAGTCTTGACCCGGCACTTGGCCTGACATAACCACTGGAGACCCTGAAATAGCTTGGCGGATGCTAATACTTCTGGGAATAGCACTAAATTAGTCGTGCTGGAGCACCTCCGAGTGGGTAGGGTAATGGCTTCCTGGGTCTACTAGACTGCCCCTCATGAATGACCGTCTCAACCCCCAAGGTGGGCACCACTGAATCTACCAAACTGGCCGGGGCCACTTATCCCTCAGCGCAAACTCTTCGCTGTTGTTGCGGATATGCTCGATCCTCAAGCTAATATCTACAAAGTGATGAAAGGGACCCCCTATCTCTTACCTCACTGCACATGAAACTTGGAATCTCAGGGTGCATACTGCAATGAAACTCCTACCCTGTCTGTGTCTTTGGGGAAGTATGTAGCTACATGGTGAGACAAGTCAGTGAAGCTCACCTCATAGTGCGGTCACAGACATATGACCCTAACGGAGTCGCTCAAACTGACCCCGAAGCTCTCTCTCTCCGAGTGTATGTACTCTCCAAGACAAGATATGTGTAAACCAATCCCAAGTCAAGGGAGGTGAACCCGCTGGCCTGCTAAGGAGGTAAGCCTGTCAGCATCTGTGGCCATGCCCTCAAGCTAAAAGGTAGTGAAGTCCACCCCGTTAGACTCAAATATGCACATGTTACATAGGCTATCCTTGCATCGGTCATTAGAATCCAGGGGGTCCTCTGACCCTAACCCCTAAGTTAGGAAACGAAGCCTAGTCCACTCTCAAGCCGCTTCTACTACTCAGCGGTCATGACTGGTATGAGATCTGGCACAGTCGCTAACTAGCTGGACCCGGCCTACAGGTAGTGCACCTGGGGTCTAAGAAATGACAACAGCGTGTCCTGGAGCTTGAGCTGTAGGAGTCTGTGTCCCCCTCCCGCCTGAGATGTGGCTAGATCTGCTGGAAATGAACCAGCTTGCGTTATAGAGTCCATGAACCACAACATACGACCCATGAACTCCTAAAATCCTGGCGCAGTCATGACAATTTGTTGGGATCGGCTCAGCTGCAGGCAGCTCATCCTGCTCCTCAATGTATCCTCTCTCGGATCCACTGGTGGTACAAGGGGAGCAACTCTACGATGCCCTTGTCCTTTGATAGGAGCCGGATCCCTTCCTCAGCCTCTAGCAATGGGGTAGCATCTCCTCTACCGCCTGGTACATCTGCCGCGTGTGTTCTCACCATATGGAGAGATCAATAGAAAGAGACTTAGCACAATATCAACTACATGATAGGAGATAAAGAAAGAGAGATTTCCTAACCCCTGTAGCCTATCAAAGATAAGTACGGATGTCTCTGCACCGATCTGCAAAACTCTACTAGGCCAGCTCATGGCTCATGCGACGTATGTAACCTAAAGCTCTGATACTAAACTGTCACAACCCAAACCTGTAATAGGTCACGATGAGCCTAACGCCGCTGTTAAACAAGCCAACAAGTGAACCTCTAATTTAGTTATCCTTTTTTTAACTTTGAAAATAGATGTTTTCTTTTCAAAAGAATGAAATAAGTAATATCTCATGCAACCAATCGTACATACTCTTTTCTCAAAAATATCAGCATGAGAAATACATAAACTATAGTGATAGTAATGATAGATACAACAGTACATAAATGCTAGAAATGCCCAAACCCGATGCCACAATGCATGATGAAATCTTAAGATATACAAAACTAATACAACTATTATCTGAAGGGTAATATATAGAAATAATAACACGTTAGAGGGAGACTTTGGTGTTGCAGATCGAAGCAAGGCAAGCATCTCATCTAAGTCTCCGTAGAAGTGTGGCTACTTGGCCGTGTGACCAATGGCAGTACCTGTCACAGTACCTGCACATTCAATGCAAAAGTGTAGCGTGAGTACATAAAACAGCACGTAATGTAACGACTCGGCCGGTCGTTTTTAGAATTTACGGCCGATTCCCTATTAATTGCTTTCCTCGTGTTTGTTTCTACTATTGTGAGTTGCCGGGAAGAATTAATTGGAATTTCGGAGAGTTTTGGGACACTTAGTCCCTTACATGAGAGGTTAAGTTTTGGAAATTGACCGTAGTCGTAAACATTGTGAAGACAGCCTCAGAATGGAATTTCGACGATTCGTTAGCTCCGTTGGGTGATTCGGGCTAAGAAGCATGTTCAGATTGTTGTTTTGGAGGTCCGTAGCTAATTTTAGGCTTGCAATGCCGAAGTTGAATTTTTGAAGTTTTCGATTTGATAGCGAGATTTTGATCCGAGGGTCAGAATGGAATTCCGGAATTGGAGTAGCTCTATAGGGTTGAATGTGACGTGTGTGCAAATTTAAGGTCATTCGGACGAGGTTTTGAAGACTTTTGATCAAAAGCGTAATTTGGAGTTTTTGAAGTTCCTAGGCTTGAATCCGTGGTTGATTCGTCGTTCGATGTTGTTTTAGGTGTTTTAAGGATTGTATAAGTTTTGGACAGTGGTATTAGACTTGTTTGTATTTTTGGTTGAGGTCCCGGGGGCCTCGGGATGATTTTGGAAGGTTGTCGGAAGAGTTGGGAGTTATTTGAGCAGCTCCAGCTACTGGTTTTCTATCATAACCGCACCTGCGGTTCGGTCCCGACAGGTGCGTAGCCGCAGAAGCGGCATTGTCATCGCAAAAGCGGAGTTGGGGAGGAACAACAGGATCCGCAGATGTGGAAGATTTTACCGCAGAAGCGGTACGTATCTGCGAATGGGAGATCACAGGTGCGGGAAGGCTAAGTTAGTGATTTTGTCGTAGATGCGACTGTTGGTCCGCAAAAAGCGGGACCGCAAGGTGCAGCCCCATGACCGTAGAAGCGGATTAGGTGGCAGAAGCATATAAATTCTTAGCTTCGCGAATTTGAGCTATTTTCACTCTTTCCAAACGGGAAAGAAGTCTTGGGGAAGCATTTTCACAGAGGGATTTTCGGAGGAGTTATTGGGGTAAGGGCTTTGGTACCTAAACTCTTTATTGGAATGATTTTTATCATTTTAAGCATAAAAATTAAGGAAAATCAGTGGTAATTTTGGGGTTAGGGCTTGACTAATTAGAGACCTTTGAGAGATGATTTAAGGGAACCATTTAAGGTCTAAATCGTGGTACTTTTGGTATGCAGGAACTCGTGAGAGTGCGAGGTTTCCTAAAAATAAATTTAACCCGATTCCGAATGTGGGCCCGAGGGCGTTTTGGTCATTTTACCTAATTCCGCATTTTAGCTTAGATTTATTTGTAGAATCAGTTACTTGAATGTTTATTTACATTATGCAATGAATTGAATAGATTTGGGCCATTTGGAGTCGAGTACTCGTGGCAAGAACGTGGTTTTGGGTTAATTTAGAGCTGGTTCGAGTAAATGGGCTTGCCTAACCTTGTGTAGGGACCTTCCCCTTAGGATTTGGTATATTTGTTAATTGAAATGCCTTGTACGTGAGGTGACGAGATGTTACTTGTTGCTAATTGTTGGAAAATCCGGTTTTCGCTAAGTAATTAAGATTGTATTTTCTTCTCCTGTTATTACTACTTGCAATTTAAGCCTGTTGTTAGCTTTAGAGAAGCATGCCTAACTCGACTTACTTTTTTTATTTGCTTAAACTGCCTTAATTGTGTTACGTGAAGCATGTTAGGTTATAATTTCCTGTTCTACCTTGGTATGAAGTTAGTTCAATTGAGAATTCTTTGTGTTATTGCTGTGTGTTTTACTTTGGGACTATGGGACGCATCCCAGGAGATCCCCTTACGTATTGCTGATTTGAACTGAAGTGCGGGATACCAAGAGATCCCTAATACATATTGAGGATACCAAGAGATCCTCGAGATACCAAGAGATCCCTAGCATAAATTGAGGATACAAGAGATCCTCGGGATACCAAGAGATCCCTAGTATATTGAGGATACTAATAGATCCTCGGGATAACTGAGAAGATCCCCGGTTATTATCTCTGTGAGGGGTGGTATTCCTTGTAATTGTTTTTTGCCTCTGTTTCATTATTGTTATCCTTATATCCTATATTTATTCTTCAGTGTTAGCTTTCAACTGTACTGTTTTATCTTATTTTGTTATACCTATCTTCATTTAATCTCAGTAGGCGCTGACCTTCCTCGTCACTACCCGACCGAGGTTAGGCTTGGCACTTACTGAGTACCGCTTATGGTTGTACTCATGCCCTTCCTGCGCATTTTTTCATGTGCAGATCCAGGTACTGCGACTCAGACTCATCTACGCTCGAGGCGAGGCATTGTAGAGACTCCGAGGTTATATCTGCCGCATTCGCAGATTGAAGAGTCCTTTCTACTCTTGTTTTTAAGTATTAGCCTTCTGTATTTCCTTCTTTGTTAGATATTCTAGAGTTATATACTGCTAGACATATTCAAAAGCTTGTGATCATGAGGTTTCGGGTTTGGGAAATGTTATTAGTTCGAGTGTTGGTCTTCCGTATACCAGGCGGCATTTCAACCATTATTTTTATTTCAACTGTTTTGGTTTTACGTATTTCTTCACGCAAATGTTGTTTATTTTCCACATTGTTAGGCTTACCTAGTCGTGGAGACTAGGTGCCGTCACAATGGTTTTACGGAGGGCGAACCGGGGTCGTGACAAGTTGGTATCAGAGCTCTAGGTTCATAGGAGTCATGAATCACAAGCCGGTTTATTAGAGTCTCGTGGATCGTACGGAGACGTCTTTACTTATCTACGAGAGGCTATGTAACTGTTAAGAAAGTTTCACTTCGTTTGATTTCCTTGTTGGTGCGAGATTTTGATATCACAATTCTAACTTCTATCTTCTATTCTCTCAACATGGTGAGGACACGCGCTACCCGAGATGATAGGCACGCGCGCCCCTACTGGAGCCATCGAAGGCCGGGGCCGGGGTAGGGGTCGAGGACATACTCGTGTGCAGCCACGACACCCGTGCTAGCTACACCGAGGTGCCACCCGCAGTACTAGCTGAGTCCAGACACCTAACACGTCCTGCTACTACTCCAGCACTCCAGGAGACTCTGACGCAGCTTATGACTATGTACAACACTCTAGCTCAGGCAGGGTTGCTCCCCTTGCTGCAGCTACATCCCAGGCCGGGGAGGAGCACAGACTCCACCGCCCGCACTCCTGAGAGCGAGTGCATGTTGATCATGTTCCGAGAATTAGCCCTGCACAGCTTGGTAGCCCCAGCTCAGCCCGAGGAGAGGGCAGTGCTTCAGAGGAGGAGCAGAAGAGGCTTGAGATGTTCAAGAAGTAGTAGCTTCCTACATTCAGCGGACTAGCCCCAGATGATGCTCTTGGATTTCTTGAGGAGTGCTACAGTATCCTCCGTTACTGTGGGCATATCAGGATCGAGCGGGTTTCCTTCACTACCTTCCAGCTTCGGGAGCCGCCTATCAGTGGTGGTGTGCTTATGAGTTAGACAGTCGGATGAGGAAGCTTCCCTGACTTAGGCTCAGTTTTCAGATATGTTCACAAAAGAGTATGTTTCCCTGGAGCCTCAGGGAGCACTTGGCGTGCAGAGTTTGAGAGAACTTGCACCAGGGTACTATGACTGTCTCGGAGTATGCTGTCCGTTACACCGACTTGGCTAGACATGCACCAGCTTTTGGTTTCTACGGTTCGCGAGAAGGTTTGCCGATTTATTGAAGGGCTCATTCCCAGCATCAGGTCTAGCATGGCTCGTGAGTTAAAGATGGATATTTCTTATCAGCAGGTGGTGAGCATTGCTAGGAGGATTGAGGGTATGCATGCTAGGGATAGAGAGGAGAGGGAGCCAAGAGGTCTCGAGAGTCAGGCCATTATTCTGGTCCCGTTCCCCAGCTGCAGGTCGTCATGGTAGGGGTGTGTGAATCGCCCCGTTCATTCAGCTCTTCCAGCTGCCAGTGGTATTCCAGCTCCACCTAGGCCTCAGGAGCCCTATTATGCACCTCCGGTAACTAGTGCGCCTCCTGCACGGGGTGCTCCAGCGGCCAGTCCAGCAGACCTGGCCGAGTTAGTCACAGCCGCCACGTCCTCCCAGAGCTTGTTTTGAGTGTGGTGACACACGCCATGTGGTGAGGATTGCCCTAGACTTGAGAGGGATGCACCTCATAGACTTCTCAGCCACAGCGCGCCCTGCAGAGTTCTCAGGCTATGATCACTGCACCATTGCTACCCCACAAGCTCAGCCAGCTAGAGGGTGGAGATCAGGGAGGTAGAGGTTGCCCTCGAGGGGAGGACCGGCCAGATACTATGCTCTTCCTGCCCGCTACTGAGGCTGTCGCCTCCGATTCTGTCATCACAGGTACTATCTTGGTCTGTCACAGAGATGCATCGATTCTATTCGATCCAGGCTCCACTTATTCTTATGTGTCTTTTTATTTTTCTCCGCATTTGGGTGTATCTGGATTCTTTTGAGTTCCGCTATTTATGTTTCTACTCTTGTGGGAGATTCTCTTGTTGTGGACCATGTTTATCGGTCGTGTTTGGTTGCTCTTATGGTTTTGAGACCAGAGCTGATTTAATGTTACTCAGCATGGTTGATTTTTGATATTATCTTGGGCATGGATTGGTTGTCGCCCCATTATGCTATTCTTGATTGTCACGCTAAAACCGTGACGCTGGCTAGCCAGGTGTACCGCGTGTTGAGTGGAGGGGTACCTTAGATCATACTTCCAGTAGAGTTTTACAATCCTTAAGGCTCAGCGTATAGTTGAGAAGGGGTGTGACACGTATCTAGCTTATGTGAGGGATGTCAGTATGGATACCCCTTTTGTTGTTCTGTCATATTTGAAAAGACTATCACGTAGTAGAAAGTCATGAGATTTTATCAGTTGAGCTTGTTCCTCTAGCCAAGATTGGCTCACTAAATCTGTTTCTTCTAATTATCTTCTGGTGGGAACTCGCTCTCTTCAGCCACTTCCTTCACCTCGGCCTTCATTCTCATGATTGCTGCACTAATTCTTTGTTCAGCCTTTCGAATTTCATCTTGTTGCTCGACTACTTGCCTCATCATGTCCATAATACGAGCCATGCTTTCCATATCCTCCACTTCCTTGCTCCTATCAAACTCATAAAACATTATTAGAAATATTATAATAAGAACTCTGAGAAGGATAATAAGAATTAGGACAACCATCCCAATGCCACCTTGACCACCACGCATATTACAAAAATTCCACACATCAAATTGAGTGCACAATTTTGCCACAAGTGTGGTCCTCCACAATATGGACAAGGATCACTATAATAAGAATAACCAATATTTGACCAATTCTCATTTCCAGATGCCATGTCAACAAGATAATAATATATTAAACTAAGATTAAAAAAAAAAGAAACTTGAATAGGCAAAAAGTAAAAATCTAATCTAGTAGAATAGTTAATTTCTAAGTCCCCGGCGACGGCGCCAAAAACTTGTTGCTCCCAAACGCACACGCAAGTGTACGTGGTCGACAAGTAATATAGGATTGTAAGTCCAGATATCGTACCCACAGGGACTTGTGATTAACTATCAATAAATTAAACCCAACAATTAATCTATTCAAGTGAATCCAAAGTATGGATATTTAATATAATCTAGAGTAATAAACTGAGAAACAAAGGAAACAAGTTGGAGAATTATAGAGACGAATTCAATGTGAGTGAATATTCTAGAGCTATGGGTTGGCTAACAATCCCGTTGAGTTTTCTACCTAAATTGTCTAATTAATTTATCTAGTTTATTGGTTGACGGGGTTAATATTGCTCGTATCCTTCTCCCGAAGTACAACTCGCCTATTCAAGCTAACCTAACGCCTATATTCCTATGGAATTAGGATTAACAAGAACGCATTTATAATTCCTGTATAATAACCAAGAAGGGCGATTAGGTATATTCCTATCCTAACCGCAAATCCGCTCCCCCTAAGAGTTAAGATCTTGCTCTACTCAATCTTATATGCAATCTAGAATTCCCTCTCCCGAGTTCAATCCTAGATTCGTAGATAGTATTCAATTGGTGATCAAGCAATCAAATAATTAAGCGCAAGATTGAATAAATAAACCAATATGATAAAATAATAAGAACAATTCAAGCTTCAAACTACAACGTTCATGTAGCACCCAACAACTCTAGAACAAATAAACTATGAAACTAAAAGAAGGGAAGAGAAGAAAAACTAGTTGGAAGCCTCCTCCAAGCGTGGTGTGTGTTCCCCCACGTGAATTCCCCTTCAAAGTATGTTCGATCTCTCTAAAGTGGCATCCTCCCCTTCAAAAATAGGTTTAGTCTTGCTTTTATACGTGTTGGGTAGGTCTAGGGCCGAAATAACCTTGTCCCGGGCGAAATAGGACACATTTCACGTCACCGGCGCCTAGCACGGCGCCAGGCGCCCTCCATAGCGCCCAAATATTTGTGCATACTGTTTTTGGCGCCACAGGTGGCGCCAGGCGCTGCCTGTGGCGCCCAACTGGCCTTTTTTCCCGATTTCGTTAGTTTTGGCTCAAATCTTGCGCGTTTCGTCCCATTCCGTTTGGAATTTGGAAAAACGTAAAATATGAAAGTTGTAGCCCTTTGAGTTAACTTTCCAAACATATATTGTGGAGACCAAATGGAGTTCTGAGCAAAAAAGTTATATCCATTTTACTAGACAGTACGCAATATGCCTACTCGATTCTTCGTTCGCTCTAACTATCATCCGTTGACCCCCAAACACGATTCCGGCTTAATTCCTTGAGCTTTTACTCAGACTTCAAAGCTCCAAATCACTTGAATTCATTCCATAACATCTATATAGCTCAGAATCACTCCTACAAGGCATAAAACACACAGTTAGTGCAAGACACTAGCGATTAAAGCTCAAACTCAATCGAAGTGCAGTAAATTTGAGTGTAATAATCGACTAAAATACGTAATTATAGCCTATCATTAACACCCCACACTTAGACGTTGCTCGTCCTCGAGCAATGGGACTATCTAATAAACCCCCCAACTACGTACAAGTATCAATTATAGAGGAGTACTTTATCTTTTACCCACACACTATACCCTAGACTATGATCAATACCGGCACACAAGCATGAACACACAAAAAATTCACATTATTCCCGTCTAAGGATGCCCAAGTATAATATTTCACTTCAATCAATTCCAACAACCTATTTGTCACCGCCCAACCTCAAAAGCCGACTTGTAACCACTAAGCACCCTCAATTCATGCACTTACATAACAAGAAAGTTTACAACATTGCCAATCATTCATGAGATCATGTGCCCTCACCAACAAACAAAAGAGTGACTATAGATAGTCCATACATTCAAATATACTTTTGAATATAGATTAAGAACATCGCACAATTGAACCAAATTCACTCACTCTCACAAAGAATTCATATGCATCTCGTGGTCGTACCATAAGCTTGCCCGTAGTGTATATCTCTACTAATTTAAGCTAGCCAAATCTAGGATCAATTAGGACTTTTAAGGTAGTAATGTAGGCCAAGGGACGGGTAGGATATATTTTAGACTAGTGGCTAACCCTCCTAAGCACTTTAATAAACTACATTTACAATTCAAGCTCATATTCTTCTCAACCAAATCACTTGCCATATACAACATAGCCCTCTTTTCAATTAAGCACTTCTCTACTTTTCACTAGCGCAAATAAATAAGAATTGAAGGTGTTATATGTTTCTACATACTTTCACTATCATTTTTTTTCTTTAAATTTTTCTCTCTTTTTTTTTTCTTTTTCATACACTCCATACAATAAAGTTCATCGGCTAGTGACCTTTAATTTCAACTTTAGTGCACCAACGGGCCTTTCCATAGTTCCACTCAAAAGCTACTCCCCAATCTCACCTTACTTCTTTTAGCGACTAAGTGCCTTGGGAGGTAAAGGTTCAATCAATATCAAGTTAAGAACAAAATAGGGGTATGGCTTGTAATGTGGGTGCCAAAGAAAGGTCTATAGGCTCAAAGGGGCTAGCTACGGAATTTTTTTATTTTTATGTGACAAGCACATCCATGATCAAGCAAGAAAATGCCTAGGTCATCTCCTAGATTAGCACACTTACAATTTCGCTACAATTAACACATGGGGCAAGTTTTAGACTACACAGGATAGCATAGAAAATCGCAATTCCTCACACACACGTTGCACATGACTCAATCAAGACGGTTCTATTCAACTCTCAAGTAAAGTAAGAACACATAATTAAGAAATTTGAGCAATATTGCACTATGTAGCATACAAGTCAAACAACTGAGAAAAGGCGTCACAAAATAGGTTATTTACTTTACTTAGGCTTCACAATTCAAACCAAATACACAGGAAAACAGAATGTATGTCATAGACTAATGTGCCAGCATCAACCATGTCAATGAGTATCTCAGAGCGACTCAGTTTCTTCCTAAACTACTCCTAAAAAAAATAGAAATAAAGTACCCGATTCGAGCTACACCTGTCACGACCCAAACCGAAGGGCCGCGACGGGCACCCGGTGCCTTACTCAACCGAGTACCAACGTAACATATCATTGTTATCATACTATCATGGGTAAATGAGCTAGAAAACCCTTCATGAGATAACAAGAATAAAACATAAGGGAATACTTAACGTATGATGACCCAGCATGATATACAAACTTATACATGTGACATACGGGCCTATAAGGCCGACATGACCATTTGTAAACTCAAAACATAGGCCGACAAGGCCATACAAGTATCCATACACCTGACATCTGTCTACAAGCCTCTAAGAGTACATAAAATCATAAAGGTCGGGACAGAGCCCCACCATACCAATCAATACATATCCAAAGCATACTGACCAAATAGGCAACTCCAGAGCAAGTGGAGTACACCAACACCTTCGCTGAGCTGATAGCCTACTAGGAGGAATGTCAACCTGTCTATCGGGACCTGCGGGCATGAAACGCAGCGTCCCCAGGCAAAAGGGACGTCAGTACGAATAAAGTACCGAGTATGTAAGGCAGGAAAGCATAAATAAGAACAGTAATGTAAAGAGAGATAGAGGAGATACAACCAGTAACATCTGAGTGCCTCTGGGGGCTACTGACATGAAATGCATAATACATATATATATACATAAACTTTTAAAAACATACGCCTCTGTGGGCATCATCATCATCATATCATACCCGGCCTCAAAGAGGACTCGGTAAAAAACGTACCCGGCCACGTGGAGCTCGATAAACCCAACTGATCAGTGGTTGCACAATAGGTGCCATACCCGGCCGACTATAGCGCGGCTCGGTAGAGTAAAATAGATACATATATAATGCATGCTGGACTCATGGAGTCACGTTCTAAACCTTTTGGAGTGACATAAGGTCATTGCACCATCGATTAACATTATGGACATCATACCATCAATATGAACTTCACTAGGACTTAAGGGTCATATACACTTTCTTGGAATAACTTT
>NC_031995.1:42815800-42820635 GCF_001879085.1 Nicotiana attenuata | reverse complement strand
TCTGAGAAGGATAATAAGAATTAGGACAACCATCCCAATGGCCACCTTGACCACCACGCATATTACAAAAATTCCACACATCAAATTGAGATGCACAATTTTGCCACAAGTGTGGTCCTCCACAATATGGACAAGGATCACTATAATAAGAATAACCAACATTTGACCAATTCTCATTCCAAGATGCCATGTCAACAAAGATAATAAAATATTAAACTAAGATTAAAAAAAAAAAGAAACTTGAATAGGCAAAAAGTAAAAATCTAATCTAGTAGAATAGTTAATTTCTAAGTCCCCGGCAACGGCGCCAAAAACTTGTTGCTCCCAAACGCACACACAAGTATACGTGGTCGACAAGTAATATAGGATTGTAAGTCCAGATATCGTACCCACAGGGACTTGTGATTAACTATAAACTAAATTAAACCCAACAATTAATCTATTCAAGTGAATCCAAAGTATGAATATTCAACTAAAGATAATCTAGAGTAATAAACTGAGAAACAAAGGAAACAAGTTGGAGAATTATAGAGACGAATTCAATGTGAGTGAATATTCTAGAGCTATGGGTTGGCTAACAATCCCGTTGAGTTTTCTACCTAAATTGTCTAATTAATTTATCTAGTTTATTGGTTGACGGGGTTAATATTGCTCGTAGCCTTCTCCCGAAGTACAACTCGCCTATTCAAGCTAACCTAACGCCTATATTCCTATGGAATTAAGATTAACAAGAACGCATTTATAATTCCTGTATAATAACTAAGAAGGGCGATTAGGTATATTCCTATCCTAACCGCAAATCCGCTCCCCCTAAGAGTTAAGATCTTGCTCTACTCAATCTTATATGCAATCTAGAATTCCCTCTCCCGAGTTCAATCCTAGATTCGTAGATAGCATTCAATTGGTGATCAAGCAATCAAATAATTAAGCGCAAGATTGAATAAATAAACCAATATGATAAAATAATAAGAACAATTCAAGTTTCAAACTACAACGTTCATGTAGCACCCAACAACTCTAGAACAAATAAACTATGAAACTAAAAGAAGGGAAGAGAAGAAAAACTAGTTGGAAGCCTCCTCCAAGCGTGGTGTATGTTCCCCCACGTGAATTCCCCTTCAAAGTATGTTCGATATCTCTAAAGTGGCATCCTCCCCTTCAAAAATAGGTTTAGTCTTGCTTTTATACGTGTTGGGTAGGTCTAGGGCCGAAATAACCTTGTCCCGGGCAAATAGGACACATTTCACGTCACCGGCGCCCAGCACGGCGCCAGGCGCCCTCCATAGCGCCCAAATATTTGTGCATACTGTTTTTGGCGCCACAGGTGGCGCCAGGCGCTGCCTGTGGCGCCCAACTGGTCCTTTTTTCCCGGGTTCGTTCGTTTTGGCTCAAATCTTGCGTGTTTCGCCTCGTTCCGTTTGGAATTTCGAAAAACGTAAAACATGAAAGTTGGAGCCCTTTGAGTTATCTTTCCAACCATATATTGTGGAGACCAAATGGAGTTCTGAGCAAAAAGTTATATCCATTGTACTAGACAGTGCGCAATATGCCTACTCGATTCTTCGTTCGCTCTAACTATCATCCGTTGACCCCCAAACACGATTCCGGCTTAATTCCTTGAGCTTTTACTCAGACTTCAAAGCTCCAAATCACTTGAATTCATTCTATAACATCTATATAGCTCGGAATCACTCCTACAAGGCATAAAACACACATTTAGTGCAAGACACTAGCGATTAAAGCTCAAACTCAATCAAAGTGCAGTAAATTTGAGTGTATTAATCGACTAAAATACGCAATTATAGCCTATCATCAAGTCCCAGTAGTACGGGATTTATCTGTTGTGTTTCCAGCTGATCTTCCGGGCATGTCACTCAATAGAGATACTGATTTCTGCATTGATCTGTTGAGAGAAAAGAATCTATATGCTAAGTTCTCGAAATGTGAGTTTTGGTTGGATTCTGTGGCATTCTTGGGTCACGTGGTCTCGAGTGAGGGTATTTAGGTGGGTTCGAAGAAGGTGGAGGGAGTGCAGAGTTGGCCCAGACCATCCTCAGCTACAGAGATCCGCAGTTTTCTTGGCTTGGCGGGTTATTACCGTCGATTTTTTCAGGGGTTCTCATCTATTGCAGCACCTATGGCCAGGCTGACCCAGAAGGGTGCACCGTTCCAGTGGATGGAAGCGTGCGAGGAGAGCTTTCAGAAGCTCAAGACAACTTTGACTACAGCCCCAATTTTGATATTGCCTACCGGTTCGGGGTCTTATACTCTCTATTGTGATGCCTCGAGGGTTGGCCTTGGAGCGGTATTGATGCAGGACGGTAGGGTGATTGCCTACGCGTCTCGAGAATTGATGGTTCATGAGAAGAACTATCCTGTCCATGATCTCAAGTTAGCTGCCATTGTTCACGCCTTGAAGATCTGGCGTCATTATTTGTAAGGTGTGCCTTGTGAGATTTATACTGATCAGCGAAGTTTGCAGCATCTGTTCAAGCAGAAGGACCTTAAATTGCGCCAGAGGAGGTGGTTAGAGTTGCTGAAGGACTATGATATCACTATTTTGTATCACCCGGGCAGGCCAATGTGGTGGCCGATGCTTTGAGCTGCCGAGCAAAGAGTTTGGGGAGTTTGGCTTATTTACCAGCAGCAGAGAGGCCCATGGCGATGGATGTTCAGGCCTTAGCCAGCCAGTTTGTGAGGTTGGACCTTTCGGAGCCTAGTCGGGTTCTAGCTTGCGTGGTCTCTCAGTCTTCCTTGTTTGATCATATCCAGGAGCGTCACTTTGATGACCCTCATTTGCTTGTCCTCAAGGACAAAGTGTTGCATGGCGATGCTCGAGATGTGACTATTGGTGATGACGGGGTATTGAGGATGCAGGGCCGAGTTTGTGTACCCAATGTTGATGGGCTTCGGGAGTTGATTCTAGAGGCGGCCCATAGTTCGCGGTATTCCATTCATCCGGGTGCCGCGAGGATGTATCGGGATTTGAGAAAGCACTACTGGTGAAGGCTGATGAAGAAAGATATAGTTGGGTCTGTAGCTCGGTGCCTTAATTGTCAGCAGGTGAAGTTTGAGTATGAGAGACCGGGTGGATTGCTTCAGCAGATAGAGATTCCGGAGTGGAAGTGGGAGTGGATCACCATGGACGTATCTGGGCTCCCAAGGACTTTGAGGAAGTTTGATGCCATTTGGGTTATTGTGGATCGGCTGACCAAGTCCGCGCATTTCATTCCTGTGTGTACTACCTATTCCTCGGAGCGGTTGGCGGAGATTTATATCCGGGAGATTGTCCGTCTGCATGGTATTCCAGGTTCTATCATTTCAGACAGAGGTACTCAGTTCACATCACGGTTCTGGAGAGCCGTACAACATGAGTTAGACTCGGGTGGAGTTGAGCACAGCATTTCACCCTCAGACAAACAGATAGTCCGAGCAAACTATTCAGATTCTTGAGGACATGCTGTCACGACCCAAATCCCACCCGGTCGTGATGGCGCCTCTCGTGAAGACAAGGCCAGCCAACAGAACAATCAACACTGCTTTTGACAATTTCTTAGCATAACATGTTTAAACCATAGATACTGATTAATCATAAGTGCGGAAATAAACGTAACATAACTGGAAAAACCATCCCAAACTCAGCCCGATGATCGGGGTGTCACGAGTCACGAGCTACTACAGAGTTGATGAAAATACCACAAGTCTGGTAACATAGTCTGAAGAGGAATAAAATATGCAGAAGATAAGGAAGAAACGGGGCTGTGGACGTCGACAACTACCTCGTCTCTCCTAGTCCGCCTGGTCTGGAAGGAAATCAGCGCTCAGGTACGAACTCAGCTGTGCCTGTCTCTGCACACATGGTACAGGAAGTAATGTGAGTACTCCGACCCAGTGAGTAATAAAATTAAATAGCGACTGAGAACATAAAATCCCACAAGGGCACAAATAATGCTATCTCAAGCAGCAACATCAGATAAATAGTAGAAACCAGTGAAATATAGGAAGAAAATCTTTTTGAAAACAGTTAAAAATCAATCATACTCAACCAGTAAGTCAGCCATTGTTACCTGACCGGTCAGCCATTGTTACCTGACCAAACGCGTATTACAGTGCCATTGTTACCACTGGTCAGTCATTGTTACCTGACTGGTCAGTCATTGTTACCCGACCAAACGCGTATAATAGTGTCATTGTTACCACTGTTCAATATTTAATCACTCTAGATGGGTACCCGCGCTCACTGTGGGTGTGCAGATTCCGGAGGGGCTCCTACAGCCCAAGCGCTATCAACAAGGCCTGAAAGCCTGAACAATATCAACACGAGGCCTGAAAGCCTAATCACAATGCACTCGAGGCCTGAAAGCCTCCTCACCTTACTCATCATGCCATCACATAAGGCCCTTGGCCCCAGTCAGTCTAAAAATAGTCAAAGCCCCTCGGGCATCAGTAAACAATAATACTCAGCTCAAACAATAGTTCCAATATCAGTTTAAAACTCCAAGTTTGAGTAAATATGGCTGAGTTCAAGAAAACGGTGTAAATCGCATGGACTGAGTTCAAATAATATTTCAAACAGTGAGGAAAACAGTGATGGTAGTTCATAAAGAGTTCAAACAGTCGGCAATAAGCCCCAAATATGGCAGTAAGCCCAAATCATAGTGAAAACAACAAGTCATTGCTAATACGCGGTAAAATATCATCCGGACTGGACCAAGTCACAGTCCCTAATAGTAAATGTCCCCGCGCTCGTCATGGAACGCGTGTCTCATCTCAACATAGCACCAAGTTGTGCAAATCCGGGGTTTTCAACCCTAAGAACATCATTTAAAATCATT
>NC_031995.1:42812375-42815700 GCF_001879085.1 Nicotiana attenuata | reverse complement strand
CATGGGGAGACCGTGGATTCATGATATGGACGCTGTACCCGTCAACTCTACATCAAGTAATAAAATTCCCATCACCATGGGGAATCTGTCAAATTCGAGGGGAACAACATACAGCTAGGAGTATTAATATGGTAACAGATACGAATGCTGTAAATAAAGTTGAAGAAGACATAGACCAAACCACAACGGCACGAGGAAAGACAGATATAGACTTGAGACCTGATATGATTCAAGAGCCTGAAGAGAATGAAAACATCAAAACAACAATTGAGGAGCTCGAGCCTGTGATACTATTTGAACAATGGCCTGAACGAAAGGTTTATGTGGGAGCCAACTTAAGCTCAGATACGCGAGGTATGTTAATTGAATTCTTAAAAGCTAACGTGGATTGTTTTGCTTGGTCCCATGCTGATATGACAGGAATACCACCGGATGTAATGACTCACAAACTAAATGAAGACCCATCTTGCATACCCGTAAAACAAAAGAAAAGAAAGCAAGGAGCTTTCAAAAACCAGGTGATTCAAGAGGAGGTCCAAAAGCTATTAAAAATTGGGTCAATCCGTGAGGTAAAGTACCCCGATTGGTTGGCTAATACGGTCGTCGTACCTAAGAAAAACTGTAAGTGGCGGGTTTGTGTAGATTATACCGATCTTAACAAAGCCTGTCCAAAAGATTCCTTCCCTCTACCTCATATAGATCAGTTAATTGATGCAACTGCAGGGCATGAACTTTTAAGTTTCTTAGATGCATATTCGGGGTACAACCAAATAAAAATGGACCCCGGTGATGAAAGCAAAACTTCTTTCATCACAGACAGGGGGACTTACTGTTATAAAGTAATGCCCTTTGGTCTCAAGAATGCTGGAGCAACCTATCAAAGGTTGGTCACCAAAATGTTCCAAGAACATTTAGGAAAAACTATGGAGGTATATATAAACGATATGCTCGTCAAGACCCAACATTCTAATGATCATATTTCTCATTTATCTGTTACATTTGGAATTTTGCAAAAATTTAATATGAAACTCAACCCAGAAAAATGTGCATTTGGAGTTGCCTCAGGTAAATTTTTGGGTTTTCTTGTTTCTAACCGTGGCATTGAAGTGAGCCCCTCTCAGATCTAAGCAATAGAAGAAATTCCTGATATCCTTACAAGTAAGAAAGAGGTTCAAAGATTAACAGGAAGAATTGCGGCTTTGGGGAGGTTTATTTCCAAATCTTCGGAGAAGTGCTTTAAATTTTTTGCAGCACTCAAAAAACAAGATCATTTTGAATGGAACGAAGATTGTCAACTGGCTCTCAGAAATTTGAAAGCTTATTTGTCAAACCCGCCGCTGCTAGCAAAATCGAAGGAGGGTGAAAAGTTGCTCATTTATTTGGCTGTATCAGAAGTTGCGGTAAGTGCTGTCTTAGTTCGAGAGGACCAAGGTAAACAATCTCCTATCTATTATGTAAGTAAATCTTTGTTAGATGCTGAAACACGATACCCGCAACTAGAAAAGTTAGCTTTAGCTTTGATCATGGCATCTAGAAAATTGAGACCTTATTTCCAGTCCCATCCCATTGTTGTGGTTATTGCTTTTCCATTACGAAGCATTTTGCATAAACATGAGTTATCAGGAAGGTTAGCAAAATGGGCCATAGAGTTAAGCGAATATGAAATCAGTTATCAATCTAGAACTGCAATAAAATCTCAAGTGTTAGCCGATTTCATAGCTGATTTTAGTCAGGGAATGCATTTAGAAGCAGAAAAAGAGTTACAAGTTTTTAATGGTGCAAACCCGGGGACTTGGATTTTATTCGCTGATGGTTCTTCTAATGTAAAAGGTGCAGGCCTAGGGATAGTTCTCGTACCTCCTACAGGTGAAACTATTAGACAAGCTATAAAATGTCATTCTATAACTAACAATGAAGCAGAGTATGAGGCTCTAATTGCAGGTTTAGAACTGGCACGCGAACTTGGCATAACCCAGATTATAATCAAGAGCGATTCTCAACTTGTGGTTAATCAAATACTGGGGACTTTTACAACCAGGGAAACTCGAATGCAAGAATATCTAGAAAAAGTACGGGAATTAATAACACAATTCCAAACCTGAAAGATAATGCAGATCCCAAGAGACGAGAATGCAGAAGCAGATGCATTATCTAATCTCGCATCTGCAGCAGACGTGGGAAATGATACAAATACTTCAATCATACATCTGTTTCATTCCGTCCTCGAACCTGATAAGAATGAGGTAAATTTTAATCATTTAACATGGGATTGGAGAAATAAAATTATTGCTTTTTTACAGCATGGTACCGTGCCTATCGACAAAACAAAAGCTCATGCACTTCGCAAAAAAGCTGCCCGTTATTGTTTACATCAAGGGAATCTTTATCGAAAGATGTTTGGTGGCCCATTAGCAAGGTGTCTCGGACCTTCTCAAACAGAATATGTGATGAGGGAAGTACATGAAGGACATTGCGGAAGTCACGCTGGTGGGAGGTCGCTGGTGAAAACATTGATCCGAGCAGGATATTATTGGCCCAAGATGGAAGAAGAAGCTAATGATTTCGTGTCTAAATGTGATAAATGTCAAAGATACAGCAATAATATACATAGACCAGCTGAGTTATTCCATCCTGTCATTGCCCCGTGGCCCTTTATGAAATGGGGAATGGATATTGTAGGTCCGTTACCACTAGAAAAAGGTCAGGTAAAATTTCTACTTGTGCTTACAGATTACTTCACTAAATGGATAGAAGCAGGAGCTTTTAAACAGGTGCGGGAGAAAGAAGTTAAAGACTTCATTTGGAGAAACATAATATGTCGTTTTGGAGTACCAAGGGAAATCGTCTGTGATAATGGACCACAATTCATAGGGGCCCAAATCACAGAATTTTTCAAAAGTTGGCAGATTAAAAGAATAACATCTACACCATATCATCCAGTGGGAAATGGACAAGCTGAGTCCACGAATAAGGTTATCATTAACAACTTGAAGAAAAGATTGCAAGATTCGAAAGGTAATTGGCCTGAAATATTACCTGGAGTACTATGGGCTTATCGTACAACGACAAAAACAAGCACGGGAGAAACCCCATTTTCAATGGTTTATGGTGCGGAAGCTTTGATTCCAGTAGAGATAGGAGAACCAAGCACACGGTACGTTCAAGCATCGGAGGAATCAAATGATGTAGAGATGCGGGTGAATCTTGATTTGTTAGAAGGAAGAAGAGAAACTGCACTAATAAGAATGGCGGCACAAAAGCAAGTAATTGAACGATACTATAACAGGAAAGCACGCCTCGGATTCTTCAAAATTGGGGACTTCGT
>NC_031995.1:42803152-42808863 GCF_001879085.1 Nicotiana attenuata | reverse complement strand
GTACGCACAGCAACGTAACGGGCATACCATCCACGATCATTGTCATCTTCTGTACTTACCAAAACCTTCTTGCTTCTCGCAGTTAAGGTAAAGACTCCATGACGTATCAAATTAGGGGTGGTATAAATGGATAAGGTGAGAAAAGGTGAAATTAACAGTGGCTTTGGTAGAATGATATCTCAAACAAGCCACTGCTCTCCATACTAAAGGACCAACTTGGGCCAGACAAATATTAAAGAAACGGCAAAAATCGAGGATGATTGGGTCAATTGGGGGATTAAAACCCAAAGTAAAAGGGTAAGTATAGACAAAAGAGTATCCAATCCTAAAAGAAGAAATTCTTTGGTTTATGGAAGGAATTGACATTCGAAGACTATTTTTCCAGTTACAATCTCCTCTGATGGTAGGGATTGTAAGTTCGGTCACTAATGTAGGATATGTGTCAGTTTTGTCTAAACCAGCAACTTGCTTTTGAAGGGATTGTCTATCACTTACAAAAGATAAATCACTTGGTACGATTTCATCAACTAAAGGTTCTCGAGAAGAATCAGCAATTTCTTTACCTTTAGAAGAAGGAGTTTTCAGAATAGAACTCCTAGAAGAAGAACCAGAAGAGCCGCCTCGAGTAGATTCTAACCCTGTACGAAGTCTGCCTCCTCTGTCTCTTCTATGTCTAACAGGGGCATTAGGGAATTTGTCTAAAATAGGAACTTTTCTAGGGTTAGGGTTTGGAGACGCCATTGTTGAGCAGAGATGAATCGAAGGGAAGCAAAAATAAGGAAGAAAAACGTTTGCTAAAGATTTATGGAGAAGAAGACAAAGAAAGAAAAGGGGCAAGTTTATATATAAACTCAACCGTCAGTAATTAAAAAGTGTAATGATGGAAAGCCTATAATAAAGGCAACTATCACTTCGTGAATAGTGGAGTTACAAAAGCCTTAGAAAAAGGCTGCAAAATTGCAGAACTAATGAGAAGACGACACGTATATGGTGCATTAAATAGAAGAGACAATTGAAGAGGTAATACTGTCATCGCATTGATTATGGCAAAAATTCCCTTTTTAATGAAGATCCACTTCCCAAATATTTAATTGATAAATAAATGGAAAGTGGGGGGACTATCTGTATTGGGAAAAAGTTGAATTTATATTGAAGATGACGTGGCGTGACACGTGGACAGGACAAATAGTCAAAGTATAACAATTAAGAAAAAGGTACGGGAGATGACAGGTACGAGAAGAGGAAGTGAAACAGGCACGAGAAGCAGTTTAGATACGAGTCTCGTATCAATTCGAGTCATTTAAAGCCAGTGGATCAAAAGGCATTGAAAACAAGGATCTGAAGACAAAAAAGAGTCCAAATTCAGTATTAAATACCTGATACGTTAGAAAAATGGTATTTAATAGGAATGATTGTGTAACGGCTCATTTAATATCATTTATTGTCCATAATTGTCTCATTAAAGCTTAGGTTTCATTCCTTTATCTAGAATCAACTATAAAAGGAGGAAGTTGTATTGGGAAAAGATCATGGTTGACATCATACTGAAATAAAAACTTGTTCGCTGCTTTATTATTATTCTCAGAAAGCCTATTATTCTTTTTTGGTCTCTTGATTATCAGTAACTCGATTTTTCATCTCAAATTCTAGTTTTAACCGAAATTATATTTTTTGGTTAAACACCATCCCCTAAAAGATCACCAAGAATCATTGAAAATGGTTTGCCTTTAGGGTAATTCAAGAATTTAGTTTTAAGCATGTACTCAACATTTCTTGGATTGGCTGTGATTATATTACCTAAAACATGGATATGAATAGTTTGAGATGGCGAATTTCGGAGAAGATGAGCATACCAATCAACAAGATTAGTGAACTCTTTTCTCCAACTAGATGTTATATAACAATGGCAAATATCACAAGTGCACCAAAACTTGTGTCTTAAGAAGAAGAGCAAAATAGAGAAAATAGAAAGCAATGGCAAAAGTAAAGAGAAAATAGCCTATAGAAACTTGTAAAAACTGCAATAAAGAGTGTATTTGTGACTCCATTGTTAGAGGAGAGAAAACTTTAGTTCCTGGATGAGACATAGAGAGAAGAGAGAAAAAGACTATGAACAAAAGAAAACATGAATTGGAGTGGTGGGCTAAGTGCATTGCATTACATTTCTTATATAATAGTTTTTAGGCTGTTGTAGCATGTGAAAGATGAGGGCATGCATTTGGTGTTTGGCAACCAATTAAAGTGAGGGAAAAAAATTCTGAGCTGTATATGATTGCAAATATCTAAGGCCATCACTTTCATATACTTTTTTCCATCTAGTACAAAATTAAAAGTAAAGAATTTATATACTTGTGTTACATGTTTTCTGTGTTGACATGTTTAAAGATTTCGAAGGAGGCAGTGGTACACACTTCTGTCAATGTTCTCCTTTTTACCTCCGTTGGATGATAATACCGTTTTCTTTTTGTTTCCCACCTAACGTACACCACTCGCTTTGGGACCGAACTAATTCGAATAGGCATTGCATAAGACTCATTAAAGTGAAGGCACTATTTTTCAGGATTTTTTTTTTCAAGACTCGAATTCGAATCTGTTGAATAAAGGTGGAGAGATGTTAATTTATCCGTCCACCCTTAACAGCTTTATGTAAAGAATAAGTTCAATAGATTGTCAATGAATGTACAAGTAAATTGAGTGGGATATTTATAGCCTAAATTTAACGTTCACATGACCGTTCCCGCTTCCGCATGTCGTTCCAAGTAGTTAGTAACCGCCGAAATACTCATCAATTACGGGTGACAAATTGAGCGTAATGGGCATAGGTGAATCCCTTGCATTACGGGGGCGATTGAGGATTCAGTCAAGTTCCAGATCATGACTTCATTGGTAAGTCTCTAAAACACCGAGACATGGAGCTTATTTATCCGGGCAGGTGTTATCGAACCATAAGTAATTCATGTGAATATCGAATTCTGTTGCTATCCAGTTCCCGGGATAAAACTTATCCCAAATGATGGTTTTTCTTGATTGGCTTCATCCCAAACGTCCCATTACTGATGGAAAAATCTGGTCGGAAAAAGATATTTATTAAATAATAAAAGCGACAGTCACCACGCAATTTACCTACGTGTCGAAGCAGAAGTTTTTACCAATACACAAATGATTAGGAAGTGCCGGTAATATGTTTGGTTTAAAATCCTCTCTATTACTTAACGAATCGCGCACACAATTTATCCTTTCTATTAAGGGTAGGACTTAGTGAATAACCACCCGCTTCCTGGTCAAACCTTTTTGCGCCAAAGTATAGTACTCAGTTGATTTGACAATAATGTTGTTAGCCGAGAAGTTTTCTTTCTTATTATTGAAAAGATTATGGTTTCTAGCTAGCTAGACACGTGAAAAGCTTAAGAGAAGGATGTTTTCCCAGGGGATAACATTGTTAAAGGACAACTTCTTCAGCTTATTCTAAATGAGTGGGCAAAGTTGTGCTGAGAAGATAGGATTCCATACCAGAGTTAAATGGGAGCCTCCCATGAGGGGGCACTATAAACTCAACATGGATGGGGCAGCCAAAGGCAACCCAGGCATTGGAGAAATTGGTGGGGTATTTCGGAATCATAACGGGGACTGGATTATGGGGTATATGGAGAACATACCACACTATGGCAGAATTAAAAGCACTGCTAAAGGGCCTCCAAATCGCTGAACAAAATAGATGGGTTCCACTAGAAATAGCTACAGATTCGACTGAGGTAATAAAAATGCTACTCACAGCAATGTAACTTATGATCTTATGATTTGCGAATGCAGGTTAGTGATCCAAAGGATGGACAAGGTGGTGGTGAGATACAGTTACAGGGAGCAGAATAGAGTGGCTGATGCACTAGCAAAAGAGGCAGCGAATTCTATTTTTTGGGAAGAACTACCATGCTAGCAGTTCCTTCAATGTTTGCAAATGATGTATTTTAGACAAACATCCTAGGAACTGAAGTAATTAGAATTTTTTTGGCATGTAATATTAATACAATTGAACAAAACATGGTTGTTTTAGGGAAATTGTAGTACCCACGTTAACCAGTACTCTGTAAAGTAGCTCCTAGTCACACACACACACACATATATATATATATATATATATATATATATATATATATATATATATATAAATTCCATTTGACCCAAAAAAAAAACCACCCTGCTTTTCTAGTCTTCTTCCTGCTTTAGTAAATAAAAATAATGTCTTCACTAATGGGTAAATAGGATTATTTAATTTGCTTCAAATTGTTTAACAAATAAAGGCCCTTGAAATTATAAACTCTTTATTTATTACTAAATAATTACAACATTCAAGATGTGTAAGGTATTGATTGTTTACTTCAATACACACACAAATACATATCTCTGTATATTGTATGAATCGGGTACTGTTTGCTAATCCCTAGGATTATAAAGTTTTACTGGGGATTTTAAATTGTAAGAAGTACGCATGCCATTGCATCACTCTTTCGGTATAGAGAAAAAGAGTGCATTTATGTTAGCTCATTATTCCATAAAAACTCACACTAGCAAACATTTGTTTTCTCCCGGTAGTACTTGTTGTTTTAATTGAATAAGTTCCAAAAAGGAACTTGTGGTATGAACAAAACCATATCCTGAATAAATATCACTGTCCGTAATACTATTTTTTTTTTGAATTATATCCTGAGTAACGAATCTCACCTTCTATGTAGAATGGTTCTATATTATTTACGACAGAAATACAAAAAAAAAAAGAAAAAAAAAAGGAGTTAGATGCTAATAACTGCTGGGATTAAAATCAGTTTTTGGATAATCAACCTTACCTTCTACGATAATGTATAGGTCAAAATCTGACCTCACGGTAATTAACGGAGTTAATCTCGTCTTGAGCTAATCCATAATTAATAAGTGGTATGGCCACTTATTCATAAGAGGATTCGACTCTTGTCCGATTTAATCTACGAGGGCACGGCCCATTCATTCCCCCATGGGGACGGAACCTCAGCGTGGCCACGGCCATTTATTGCCAGCTCACGAAGCTCACATCTATAAATACTAAGAGTGGAAGCCCTAGAAAGGGGGCTGCTTCTTCATCACTATTCACAAAATAGAGAGAGAAGAGAAAAATATACCCATCTTATGGGAGGAGAAAACACCATTGTAAGGCTCTGAACCTCTTCAGGGAGAGGCAGACTAAACAAATATTATCAATAAAAGCTGTTAAGATTTCTTCCCCTAACCTTGAGTACTTATTTTCATGTTCTTCGCTTGGTCCGATGGATTATTACGATTTGCTATGATTTCCCGTAACTTATTTGTATTGTTTTGCACTCATAAAGCACATGATAACTTTTGAGCAAACACTTATGAGTTTTCAAACTAAGATATCAAACGATTGAAAGGCATTGTCACTAGTTCGAATTCTACTGATTCCTCAAATAGTATTATTGCCTAATTCGGTTTTGCTTATTTCCTTATAAATTTTAAAAGGGAAAAAATGAAATCTCAACCTAAAGAGTCCAAGGACATTGTACAATGTCAAAATAATTAGAACTAACACTAGGGTAATTGTGCATGCTGAAATTTGGTGTGTGTTAGCATGATATCAATTTGGTTTTTATCTATGGATATCAAACACTCGCATGTAGAATGTGACAATAAAGTAGGGCTTTTCCAAAAAACTAAGGGTAGAG
>NC_031995.1:42658320-42803088 GCF_001879085.1 Nicotiana attenuata | reverse complement strand
AAGTTCAACTACGGTAGAACCGGGACTCAGGCTATGCGCCTTCACCAAGAAAGTTCAACTACGGTTGAACCAAGACAGGCTATGCGCCTTCACCAAAAAGTTCAACTACGGTTGAACCGGGACTCAGGCTATGCGCCTTCACCAAAAAGTTCAACTACGGTTGAACCGGGACTCAAGCTATGCGTACGGTTGAACCGGGACTCAGGCTATGCGCCTTCACCAAGAAGTTCAACCACGGTTGAACCAAGACAGGCTATGCGCCTTCGCCAAAAAGTTCAACTACGCTTGAACCGGGACTCAGGCTATGCGCCTTCACCAAAAAGTTCAACTACGGTTGAACCAAGACAGGCTATGCGCCTTCACCAAAAAGTTCAACTACGGTTGAACCAAGACAGTCTATGCGCCTTCACCAAAAAGTTCAACTACGGTTGAACCGGGACTCTGGCTATGCGCCTTCACCAAAAAAGTTCAACTACGGTTGAACCAAGATAGGCTATGCGCCTTCGCCAAAAAGTTCAACTACGGTTGAACTGGGACTCCGGCTACGTGCCTTCACCAAAAAAGTTCAACTACGGTTGAACCAAGACAGGCTATGCGCCTTCGCCAAAAAGTTCAACTACGGTTGAACAAAGACAGGCTATGTGCCTTCGCCAAAAAGTTCAACTACGGTGGAACCGGGACTCAGGCTATGCGCCTTCGCCAAAAAGTTCAACTACGGTTGAACCGGGACTCAGGCTATGCGCCTTCACCAAAAAAGTTCAACTACGGTTGAACCAAGATAGGCTATGCGCCTTCACCAAAAAGTTCAACTACGGTTGAACCGGGACTCAAGCTATGTGCCTTCGCCACCAAATTTAACAAAGTCCAACAACAGTCGAACTGGGACTCCGGCTACGTGCCTTCGCCAATAAGTCCAACCACGGTCGAACCAAGACTCAGGCTATGTGCCTTCGCCATTAAATCCAACGAGCTCGACCTCGCTCGAACTACAAGGATGGACGCCTTCGTACTCAACTTTAGCAAGTTCAACCACAGTTGAACCGAGACTCAGGCCAAACGCCTTCATCTGTGAAAGCAAAGCCCGACCTCCAACAAATCGAAGCGCAGGATAGGCACCCTCGCCATTCAAGTAAGTTCTCCTAACTCGAATTAAGAGTCGGGCCACGTAAAGTTCGGCCCCGGTCAAACTACGAGGCCGCGTTTTTTACCATCACGACCGGTAGTTCGACCGCGTCCGAACTGGGACTAAGGCTAAGCGCCGCTATCGCCAAATAACGGCTAAGACTCTCCCGCACCGAGTCGAAAAACTAAGGCCATCACCATCAACGGTCGACCTAGATTCGACTAAGGTGAGTAAACGACTCGACGACAGTCAAGGTCGCCTACATGGCTAAGGCCACTAATTATATTATGGCTAAGGCCATCGCCGCCAACGGTCGACCTAGATTCGACTACGGTGAGTAAACGACTCGACGACAGTCGAAGTCGCCTACATGGCTAAGGCCATCAAGATTGGGGAAACGTAAAGTCCGGCCCCGGTCAAACTACAAGGCCGCGTTTCTGTCATAACGGCCGACAGTTCGACCGCGCCCGAACTGGGACTAAGGCTAAGTGCCGCTATCGCCAAGAAACGGCTCCGACTCGCTCACCCCGAGTCGAAGAAGAAGAGTAGTCAACAATTAAAAACTAACATGCCTACCAGAGTCGAAATCGAAGGCAAATCACCCCTTCGAGCGCATGCAAAGAAAAATCTAAGGGGGAAAAAGAGGAGAATACAAAACAGACACAAGGCAAATAACGGAAAGGAGATCTCAAAGTTAATTGCGGGTCTTCCCCGCTTACACCCTGCCAAGGCCGATCAATACAAGGAAAGAGAAAATAAAAAACAAGAAAAAATGCATATCTTTTTACTCGGCGCCATCCACGCCACCATCTGCACCAGTGTCAGCCTCTGGCGTCGCCGCGTCAAAAACCACAGTTGGTACGGGCCTCACGAGCCTTTTGATGCGCTCCCTCGAAAGCAGCTTCGGTCACGATGCCGGCCTCCCACAAATTCTTATATACATCATGTTGGGCCTCGGCAAAGACCCAAAGTTCACGAGCCTGGCTGGAAGAAGCGGCTTGGTCCCGTAGGCGCTGATTCTTTTCTTCCAAGGCTGTGATCCGGTCCGCCATGACTTGGGCGTCCTGCTCAAAGACACCGATCCGCTCCTCGAGACTCGCTTCTCTAAAGGCCACAGTAGCCCTCTCCAATGCCCGTTGGGACTCGTGCACGCGGATAGCTTCCGTTAATGCTCCAGCCCTCGACGAGGCATCCCTCACTTGAAGCTTCAATACTGCGACTTCACCCTCCAACGCAGTCACTTTCCCGCCCCATGCCGCAGCGGCCTCCGCCGCTTTAGCCTGGCCCTGGCGCTCACACTCAGCTGCGGCTCTCTTTACCGCCTCGAGCTCCTCATCCTTCCGGCGGAGTTGCTCCTCGAGAGCACTCGTCCTGCCAAGTGTTTGCTGCATCTGAAGCTCCCGCCTCGCCAGTTCCTCGACCAAGGCCCGGCTACGGGGATCATTCCTCAAGCGCACGTGCTACTCTCTGCACTGATCCCGGTAGCGACGATACTTCTCCAGCGCCCGCAAAAATATCCCCGAGCGGACTTTGGCTCGACGGATGCTCTCCACCTCTAACAAATAAGACTGCAAAGCAAAGACAACGATTAAGATAAAGAACAAACTAAGGCAAAGAAGAAACGAACCGACGTAATAGTACATACCCTCAAGCCCATCACGACTACTTCATTCATCAGTCTGATATCCGTAACGTCCCTCAACGATGCATTCTCGGCCTCCGAGCATAGCAGCTCAAACTGCGGCACCAAGCCACTCCCTTGGAGCAATAAGTTCAACTCTGTGGGAACCTCGACGAATCGAGAGCGCCCCTCTGCGCGCACCGCTGAATTGGTGAAGCCTTCTTGGAACATACGGACGTCGTCGGGGTTCAAGTCGGATTCGGACTCGTACTCATCTCCTACAGCATCCCCTTTATATGAAAGGCTACGGCCATCTCTATTATATGAAAGGGTCTCCAACATATGAAAGGCTATGGCCATCCCCTTTATATGAAAGGCTACGGCCATCTCTATTATATGAAAGGCTCTCCAACATATGAAAGGCTACGGCCATCGCCATTATATGAAAGGCTACGACCACCTCCAATGTATGAAAGGCTACGGCCACCCCCAATGTATGAAAGGCTACGGCCGTCTCCAACGTGTAAACGGCTAAGGCCGCCGCCGTCAATAAGTCGACCCCCTTATTCGAGTTTTTTTTAAATCACAATCGATGAAATCCGCTCATCGAGCTCGGCCGAAACACGACCTCAATAAGCGGAGGGACTAACTGTATAGGTCAGAATCTGACCTCACGGTAATTAACGGAGTTAATCTCGTCTTGAGCTAATCCATAATTAATAAGTGGTATGGCCACTTATTCATAAGAGGATTCGACTCTTGTCCGATTTAATCTACGAGGGCACGACCCATTCATTCCCCCATGGGGACGGAACCTCAGCGTGGCCACGACCATTTATTGCCAGCTCACGAAGCTCACATCTATAAATACTAAGAGTGGAAGCCCTAGAAAGGGGGCTGCTTCTTCATCACTATTCACAAAATAGAGAGAGAAGAGAAAAATATACCCATCTTATGGGAGGAGAAAACACCATTGTAAGGCTCTGAACCTCTTCAGGGAGAGGCAGACCAAACCAATATTATCAATAAAAGTTGTTAAGATTTCTTCCCCTAACCTTGAGTACTTATTTTCATGTTCTTCGCTTGGTCCGATGGATTATTACGATTTGCTATGATTTTTCCGTAACTTATTTGTATTGTTTTGCACTCATAAAGCACATGATAACTTTTGAGCAAACAGATAAGTTAATAAGTTATACCATAATTTTAGTAATACTTTTAATCAAATACGGAAAAAATTTAATCTCAAAATTTATATCGGGATAACTCACCTAATCGTTTGAACCAAACGGCCCCTAAAGACTTGCTTCCATTGGTTACTGTAGGCTGCAGTTATTATAAAGGCTGTAACTATGATTAATTACGTGAGATGTGCTGTACCGTGGTCCCAAATACTACTCTCTAAATCTAACTTTCTTCTGAATTTCTTTAATTTTTAGTTTTCCTTTTGTCTTCTATTTTCTGCATTTGGACATAAATTTAGTTGAAACTTAAAGGGAAAAAAATTAAAGTTGTATTGAAAAATAACTTTTGAAAATTAAAGTTGTGGTTGGACATAACATTTTAATAAGATATAAAATGCTTATGACTTTCATTAATTTTTTGTTTTCCTTTTATCTTCTGTTTTTGATTTTTTTTAGCTAGCATTTTGAACATAAATTTGGTTGAAACTTAAAAAAAAAATTGAATTTATGTTGAAAAATACTTTTTGGAAGTTGAAGTTGTGGTTGAACATTATCAAAATCCGGCAATGAAACAGTGATCTGCCTTCAACTGAGCTTTGGACACGTTGAGCTTCAATGGTAGAAGAGCTTAGCTCTCACGCCATGAAAATTCAGAGAAAGGTCGGAGAAGAAGATATAGAGAGAGAGCAATGAACATTCTAGAAAATCATTTAATTCAATTCATACAAGTGAGCAATTGAGTGGAGCTCCTCCCACTATATACACGGAGGCAATAACCAAGCCAGCTAACTGACAACTGTCACTATTCCTAACTAACCACTCTAACCACTAAGTCAACTAACTAGCTAATGACCTAGGCTAAGTAATGAAAAATAGATATAATTAATCTTAGTACCCCCCCCCCCCCCCTCAAGTTGGAGATATGGTAAACACGCCAACTTGCCCAATGTGGCACTATGTTTGATTCCAGTTAAAGCTTTGGTTAGAATGTCGGCTAGTTGACTGTCTGTCCTAATATGATGAAGCGAAACTAGTCCTGCTTGTAATTGATCACGCACAAAATGATAGTCCACTTCTATGTGCTTGGTTCTTTCGTGGAAGACTGGATTCTTGGCAATGTGAAGTGCAGATTGGCTATCACATAACACTGAAATAGGCATTGGATAAGGGACAATCAGATCTTCAAACAGTCTGCTCAACCATACCAATTCCCCCACTACTTTCCTTAAGGCCCTGTACTCTGCTTCTGTAGAAGACAATGATATAGTTTCCTGTTTCTTAGACTTCCAGCTGATAGGGTTATTGCTTAGAAGTACCAAATAACCTGTAATGGATCTCCTAGAATCTGGGTAGGCTGCCCAATCAAAGTCACAGTAGGCTTTGACTATGCAATCTGCATCCTTAGACATGAAGATCCCTAGGGTAGGATCATTTCTCAAGTACCTGAGCATATGAAATGCTGCTTTCAAATGAGGTTCTCTGGGATCTTGCATGAACTGACTCAAGTGTTGAACACTATATGCAATATCCAGCCTAGTATTGGTTAGGAAATTTAGTTTCCCCACCAGCTTTCTATCGTAAGTAGGATCTTGTAGGATGGTGCTTTCTTTGGCCTTTAGCTTTATGGTAGGATCCAAGGGAGAAGAACAAGGTTTGTAATCTAGGAAATTGTACTCTTTCAGCATGTCCAATACAAATTTCCTTTGAGAGATTATGACACCAACATCTTTGTACATCACCTCTAGTCTCAGAAAATAATGCAGTTGGCCAAGGTCTTTGATCCTAAACTGCTCATTCAAGAAGTCCTTCAATTGTATGATCTCTTCCTGATCACTCCTAGTAAGCAGCACATCATCTACACATACTGCAACATATACTGAGGTGTTTCCATCTTTCTTATAGAAAAGCGAGTAGTCATTCATGGAATGTGTATATCCTTTTGAACATAAAGCTTCAGTCAGTTTTGCATACCACTATCGACTGGTATGTTTTAGGCCATAGAGAGATTTGTTTAACTTGTAGACTAGTGTTGGCTTATCCACAACAAGTCCAGGTGGAACTTGCATATACACTTCCTCATTAAGGTCCCCATGGAGGAAGGCATTGTTTACATCTAGCTGAGATATACACCACCCTTTCTTCACTGTTGTAGCTATCAGTGCTCTTACTGTTGTCATTTTTACTACTGGTGAGAATGTTTCTGTGTAGTCTGAGTATATCCTTTGACAACCAACCTGGCTTTGAATCTTTCTATACTACCATCAGCTTTATGCTTCACCTTATAAACCCACTTGCACACTATTTCTTGCTTCCCAGGTGGCAGAGGTACTAAATACCAAGTGTTATTAGAGTATAGAGCTTTAAAGTCTTGTGTCATTGCAGCTTGCCATGCAGGATCAATAGCTGCCTCCTCATATGATTATGGTTCCCTGTCATGACAAATATTTCTCATAAGAACTTGACTATCAGGAGTTAATAGATCATAGGTAACATGGTGGTTTATAGAGAACAAGGCATTAAGAGAATTAGGATTTGGTTTTAAGTAGAGAATGCCCATAGTCCTGTAAATAACTAGGTGCTTTATGTGTCCTTAAGGACTGCCTCAGCGTCATGGATTCTACATGGGGTTGTTCAATGTGATTCTGTGGTGAAAGGTTATTGGAGAATTAGGCATCATAGAAGATGATGAGGAGTGATCATGTGCAAGTGACATGAGATTGGTTGTGCTGTCAGAATGACTCCCTTGATCAATCAAGGCTTCAGATGTTTGTTGTGTGATATTTGTATTGTCAGAAGATTGCTCAGATAGAGGTTCAATAAAAGGAATTGAATGAGGAACACATGGTTGGGAAGATGCATTCATATTGGTTGCAAATGGAAAAATGGATTCATTGAAGACTAAATCTCTAGAGATAGTGATTCTTCTAGTGGCTAGACTTAAAACCTTGTATCTCTTTGTGTTGTAAGGGTAGCCAACAAATACATGTGGTGTTGTTCTGGGATCAAACTTGTCTCTATGAGGTTTAGATACAGTAGCATAACACATGCAGCCAAAGCTCTTTAGATGAGAATACTTTGGCTTCCTTTTATATAACAATTCATATGGAGTTTGGTTGTTAATAGAGGTGGAAGGAAATCTGTTTATGTTATAGGTAGCACAGAGTACATATTCACCCGAATATCTTAGGGGCAGTTTGGATTGAAAAAGGAGTGCTCTGGCAGTTTCAAGGAGATACTTGTGTTTTCTTTCCACCACACCATTCTGTTGTGGGGTATAGGGACAAGTTCTTTGGTGGATGATACCCTTAGATTAAAATAGGATATTTGTTTCTGCATTGGTGAACTCTAGTCCATTATCTTTTCTCATAGCTTTTACAGTTACTCCACACTGATTTTCCACCAAACTAATGAATCCCTTAAGTACTTGGAGGATATTGCTTTTACTAGATAAAATATGAGTCCAAGTGGACCTACTGAAATCATCTACAATAGTCATGAAATACTTGTATTTATCATGTGTGGGCACATGGTATGGTTCCCACAAATCATCATGTAAGAGTTCAAAATTTTATTGGTTGTGTTGGTTTTCTGGGGGAATGGGAGCCTTTCCTGTCTGGCCATTGGACAGATGGGGCAATTGAAAGGTTGTTTGGAAGAAAAGGTCACGGGAATGGAGGAAATTTTTTCATCTTTACAAAGGGAACATGTTCAAGTCTGTTATCCATAGAACATCTACACTGTCTCCAACACACAGATGAGAAAAAGTACTAGGAGTTCTAGAAGATGAATTCACAAAAGAAAATTGTTCTTCAGTACCTACACTTGAACTATTTACAACTGGACAAGAAGGAACAAACTTATTGACATGTAATGGCATATCTACAATAGAATGAGATGGACATTGTGTGTTACAAGTGCAACAAGTGATAATGGTGGACAAGTAATAATTGGTCTTTACTCCAAGGTTTGTACTGTTGTTCTTCAAGCAGCTTGGGCACAAGATGTACATCCCATCTTTGACTCTACCAATCACTAGAGGCATCTTCATAGAAGGGGCCTGCAGTATGCAACAATGTTTAATGAAGGCAACAAAACAACTGAGATGAGAGGTGAGGGAGTGAATAGAGATTAAATTGTATCTAAAGGAAGGGAAAAGCATTACCCTATTTAGAGTGATCTTAGGAGTAAGCACAACATTACTAATCTCAGTCACCTTGACTTTATAACCATTTGGAAATATGACAAGTAAAGGATAAGGTAAAGTTATTATGTTGGTTAGCAAGGATCTGTTAAACGTCATATTGTTTGATGCCCCTGAATCTATAATCCATGAGTCAGTTTTGTTTTTAAAACATTCACATGAGAGTTTACCAAAGTCAATAGAAGAAGTGCAGGCTATGATACCTGCAAAGTTTGCTGCTCCAGATGGAATGTTGGCATTGTTTGTGTAGTCTCTTCCTCCTCCTGGATGAAATTGCTGTAGCAGGTTCACTAATTGACTGTATTCTTCCTTGGTGAGGCTTACATTCTGAGCAGTGCAGCTCTCATTATCAGCATGTTGAGTATCTATAGCTGCTACATATGCATTAGCCATTCCCCTATTGAACCTGGTATTCTAGTTCACATTTGGATTGTTCCCATGGTTAAAGTTCTGTCTTGGACTATGACTGAAGTTGGAATCTTGATTGTAACTTGTATTCTGATTTTGATTTTGATTTAGACCTTGAGGATAGCCATGGAGTTTGTAGCACTTCTCTTTTGTGTGCCCTGGTCTTTTGCAATAGTTACAGAAAGGTCTGTTCCTGTTGTTGTGAGTGTTGTTGGGAGAATAATTTGTTTTGAATGATCCTGTTGTGCTTGTGTTAACATTTAGGGCCGATGAATCAAGAGCCAAGCGGTTATGAGGTTTGATTTCTCTCTGTCTTTCCTCTTGAATCAGTAATGAGAAAGCTTGTGCAATTTTAGGAAGATGATTCATCATGAGGATACTACGTCGAACTACAATGTACGTTTCATTCAATCCCATAAGGAATTGTATTAACCTCATGTCCTGTTCTGCTTTGTGCATACTTTCCTTAGCTCCACATGTGCAATTTCAGGTACAATGAGATCTACCAAGCAGAGTGGTGAGTTCTTCCCACAACTTTATCATTTTAGTGTAATAACTAGTAATATCAAGGGCTCCTAGGGACAAATCATTGATCTCCTTTTGGATCTGGTATAATTTTGTTTCATTAATTTGATCATAACGATCTTCAAGCTCTTTCCACAATTCGACTGCATCTGTCATATACTCAACACTGTCTGCGATTTCCTTTGCCAAGGAATTCAAAATCCATGAAGTCACCATATCATCACACCTCTCCCACAATCGATAGTTTGAGGAGTCTGGTTTTGGTCTTTTGCAATCCCCATCGACGAAGCCCAGTTTGTTCTTCAGTGATAGGGCTCTCATCACACCTCTTCTCCATGAACGATAACCAAAAGCAACAAATAGAACATGAACTAATGCTGCTTCGGATTATCAGAAGGATGCATATAAAAAGGACTACTCGTGTCAATAGTTGGCTGATTAGAGGATTCAGCCATGGTCGGTGTAGACTGCTGTTGATACCCAATTTTTCCTTGTATATTTTTAATATGAAAAATACTTTCAAAATAGCCTGTATACGCATATATAAGCAGGTCCCAAGGTTTTATTATTTTTTCGGAATTTTCAAAGATTTTTAAATCAATTTATGGCCCTATTTGTATCAAGAAAACCCAATAATTATCCCCAAAATTATCATTTTGGTGATTTATTTATTGGACTCTTATATTTATACTAAAATATAGCTAAAATAATTTTTTTTCATATTTTTATAAATTTATTTAGTATTTTTAAAGGCTAAATTGCATATAATTGCAATATTAGCCTCTTTTAAGTTTTAATTGTGTTTGTATTTATAAAATTGACTCCAATATTTTTAATTTAATAATTATGTATATTAATCATTTTAGTACCTTTAATTTATTTTCAGAAATTATTCTACTATGTTTTATAAAATAAACAAGAAAAAAATGGCTATTTAAATATTAGCCCATTTTCTTTTCAATTTTAGCCTGATTTGGCACCCCAATTAAACCCAATTCTAAAATCCAATTACCCAGCCCAAATCCTAATCTAGCCGACCCACGACCCTTTAAATAACCCGCCCGGATCCCACATTCAATCCAGGCCGTTGATCAAAATGATCAACAGCCACCCTTTAATCTTTCATTTTTAATTTCCCATTACCCCCCCCCCCCCAAACCCTAACCATTTCTCACCAGTAGACGCCTTTGAATCCCCCCTCTTTCTAATTCTCTCTCAAACTCCCTCTCAAACCCTAGCCGCCATCTTCAACCACCACCCAAATCGCCTGAATCCATGGCTTCCAAAGCTATTAAAGGCCTGTACCTGCCTCCTATGACTCCTACATGCTCGATTATCATGGTTTCAAGGCCAGACCTTGAAGAAGCTTGGTTCAGACCTCAGGTGTTTTCAGTTCTATGGCTGTCTCCGGTCATCTCCGACCTTGCTCCGGCCAACCATGGCTATTCAAGCCTGCTCTTGGTTTCTCTTGCTTAGACCAATGACCTTCCAAGCCTTTCTCACCATCTGGGTTATTCTGAAACCCTAACCTTCGAGGTTCTTCTGATTCTTTTAGATACGTTGTAGATCTGTGTTTTCTGTAAGCTCCTAAATATTTTCTCATGGTTTCTTTCAAAACTCTACTTTCAGAACCTTTGTCTTTTCTGATTTAGGGTTTTAGTTACTTTATTTCGAAGCTCTTCTGATTTTTTAAACATGTCTATTGTGTTTCTTACGGTGTTCTTCTACTGTGTTCTTCTACTGTGTTTCTTATGTTGCTCTTCTACTGTGTTTCTTTATGTTGTTCTTCTACTGGAATATGCATGTTAAAAGTCTTAGTTCCTTTTTGAGATTTCTGAACTTATTTCGTTAGTATTTCTGCCTGATTTACTTGTTTTCATCTCTATACTCGATTGACGAGGAAAGCCCTAAATTTGGGGATTTATTCGAGTTTTAAGACTATTTGCTATGTGATTTGCTTGTTCTTCATCTCTGAACTTGTTTGGTTTCAAAGCCCTAATTTCTTTGAACCTATTCGAGTTTCTGAAAGTTGTTTCATCTACTGCTCGATTGAATTTCTGAATCTTTTGTTTCTTTATATGATTCTAACTTCCTGCTAAACTCTATAAGGTCTTTTACTTGACCCTTTGGCATGCTATTTGATACTTCTCTTCTCTGTTACCGAGTAACTGAAATCGACCTATATGACTACCTGTGTTTGCTACTATATGATGTTTCTCTTTGTCCTAAATTCAGCCTTGCCTGCTTAGTACTTATATACTCTTTTATATGCTGAGATGACCTTCAATTTGGGACTGATTTGACCTCCTTGTGCAAGTCTGATTAATTCTTTCCTTGTTTTACTGATTTCCCTGATTCTTGGGTTGATTTGAGAACTTTCCCTTAACCTTTCGATTCTCCTAGTTCTGACTTGGTTTATTTATAATTTCAAATCCCTGACTCCTTGATTCACTACGTACTGGTAGGTTTATTCTATTTCTTACCTTATTTGGTTAACCGTGTATTTCAAAGATTCTTCATTAATTCTTTCCTTAATTAAAACTCCTATATATTTACCCCTAATTGCCTACTTTGCACAAGGTGCTTACTTGATTTCTTTCCTTAGAGGTTTTCTGCCCATTACCGTTTAAGTTTAAACTCCTTAATTAAAGGAAGTTCTTATACTGATTGATTTTTAATTGATACACAGTTCCATAATTATTTTCTTGCCTTATTTTCTGCCTGTTTTCACACTATAAATACCTGGCTTTTGCATTAACACACACGAGCACTCTTAGTTTCTGAATTCTCACTCACACTCAAAAGCTATTCTCTTTTGTTACTTGTACTGTGGCATGCCTTCAAGTCCTGCTACTTGATTTTACTGTATTTTGCTCTTTGAAACTGGTATGTTCTGATTAAGATTTCCAGCAATCACAACAATGTGTTTACTTAATCCTCTTACCCCCTTGTCTGCCTACTATTTGTGTTTAGTTCAGCACTTATTTAGCATGTTGTAGTTTCCTTCTGCCTGTTCTATATCTACTATGCATCCTAAATGTGTTTAATACTAATGGTTTATTTGAGGCATGACAGTATTAAGTATTACTGTCTATGACTCAAACTTGATTCCCCTGGAATCATAACCTCTATGTCACCATCATATGTTGTGCATTCTCGTTGATTTTGTGAGCATAACAACACTCCCTATTGCTGTGCATGCCCAAAATTAGCTAATGCCTAAGTACATAGGCTTTTTGCAATCCCCAATCCCTGAACTCCTTTATGTGAAATCCTCAATCCTGTAACTATTTCCCAGCACCTCTTCCCCTCTTCTTTACTCTTTAAAACTCTGTTTCTTCACTTGCACTCTCTCTTAGACTTTAAGTTCTGCCCCCGTCTTGTGAACCTTGCCTTGGGACCATTTGAGCTCCCTCTGAACTTGGACACTTGAGGGCTGGCGCTTCCACACTGCATTGGTCCCTATTCTGGTGATACAATTTGGGTGTGAGCACTGCCCGCAGTCCCATTGAGGCTCTTAGGGAACTCTGACACACTCAAATTGGAGAAAGGCTTTGGATCGATGGTCTTTGAGTTGGTCTATCTCATAATTCAGACATGAAGTCAGAATCAGGCTTTCCTCTGGTTGTATTTTTTTACTTTTTCTGATGTAATTTTATTCATTCTGGCTTGTAATAAGTTGTAATAAACACTTGGGGCTGGCTAGTGGAAAAAAGGTGGGTAACTATGCATGCAAAGGGTAGAAATCATGCCTATAGGTCTATTCTAATTTTGCATACTCAATACATATAGAAATCATGCCTATAGGTCTAGTCTAATTCTGCATACTCAATACATATAGAAATCATGCCTATAGGATTGTTACAATTCTGCATATTCAACTCCGCCTAGAAATCATGCCTATAGGATTGTTCCAACGCCATTCAAACTGCATTTAGATACCATGTCTATAAGGTTCGATTTCTGCATTTAGATACCATGTTTATAAGTTTTAAAACAAGTTCTGTATCTAGAAACCACGTCTATAAGTGTCTAAAATCAGCAACGTGTAGAAAACATGCCTATAGGAGTTTCTAAATGAATCTGATTGGCTTCACCCATTGCTAGACGTAAAAATCAGTAATATATATACTATCACCTGCAGAACCTGTAATCAATTTGTTAGTTCTGCCTCTCTTTTTGATAATATGAGTCCTTTACTTAATCCAAAGTTTAGCCAGCATCCCTATAGGATCCTAAATAATTCATTTCGAGTTTTACTGTCTTATCACCTTCTAAAATCAGTAGATATCATGTCTATAGGACCCCGTCTTAACACTTAGGCAAGCCTTAAGGTAATAACTATAACTTAATCTGTTTCTATTAATAATTACAACCAGCAGGCAGGCCTGATTCGGGCTTCTTATCTGAATTGTGTAATAAACCAGTCTGCCCCAACTTTTAAAACTCCCTCGTCTTTAATGCTAATCAGACTTAACCAGTATGTGCAAGACATGCTATTATGTGCTTTTCTGTTCAAGGAGGTATAACCGAGCCTTGTATGTTTATATGTCTTCCCAAATATGCAGAATGTGTTTTGTATGTCGCCTAGAATTTTACCTTTGAATCCCCAAATAAGCCTAATATCCCTCCCTTTAGGATTAGTAGTCCTAAGTGCCTCCGGGACTGATAGGAACGGGACGGGTAATAGCATGCAATAAGTAATCGAGACCAATCCGCGCTTTAAATACCTTAATGGGGTGGGAATGGTAGATATGGATATGATGATCACGCGATAATGTCACGTGTAGCCCCTCCTTGAGGAGTGATTACCAGACATTGTGTGGGGTGATCCATATTTTTAATAAACCTAGGACTCCCCCTTTCTTTTATTCTTTACTCTTTTAGCATTGTAATTCTTTATTTTAAAAATCAGCTTTTCTAATTGACTTTTTAATCCTGTCTACTTTCAAACCTTTATGTGTTGAAATCCCCTCTTATTTGAGCCTTATTTTCTTATATGTTGATTGTACCCAAATTCACAATAATTGTCTGGTCGGGAACCACACTAGTGGATTCTGAGGGGTGCCTAACACCTTCCCCTTTGAATAATTTCAAGCCCTTACCCTATCTCTGGTTATTCAAATCAAAAATTCTATTGGTATCCTAATGCACCCTAATCATTAGGTGGCGACTCTTCAAACCCAGTTCCCAAAAGGAATGAGTTGTCCCTCCAAATGTCATAAACCCGATTTTGCGAGAAAAAGGGGGCGCGACAACTGCTCATCGTCTCCGACGGTAACCATCTCGTATAAGATACGAATTTCAGCTAATCAAACAATAAAGGATTGTAACTACAGATCTAGGACTCTGACAGAGAATTCCAAAAGCTATGACTTAAATTGATGAGAAGAGAGTCTGCATACGTGCGATCAAAATTGAAATCGAAGCTAATGAATTTAGATCTAATAATTTTGAAGGAATGAATCAGAACATGTGGCCTTGCTCTGATACCATATCAAAATCGGGCAACGAAACAGTGATTTGCCTTCAACTTAGCTTTGGACAGGTCGAGCTTCAATGGTAGAAGAGCTTAGCTCTCACGCCATGAAAATACAGAGAAAGTCGGAGAAGAATATATATATATATANTTTTTGGAAGTTGAAGTTGTGGTTGAACATTATCAAAATCCGGCAATGAAACAGTGATCTGCCTTCAACTGAGCTTTGGACACGTTGAGCTTCAATGGTAGAAGAGCTTAGCTCTCACGCCATGAAAATTCAGAGAAAGGTCGGAGAAGAAGATATAGAGAGAGAGCAATGAACATTCTAAAAAATCATTTCATTCAATTCATACAAGTGAGCAATTGAGTGGAGCTCCTCCCACTATATACACGGATGCAATAAACAAGCCAGCCAACTGACAACTGTCATTATTCCTAACTAACCACTCTAACCACTAAGCTAAATATCTAGCTAATGACCTAGGCTATGTAATGAAAAATAGATATAATTAATCTTAACAAACATGCTACTTGAATTGTGCGGACAAAAAAAGTTTCACCAGAAACGATCATAAACTAATTTTTAGAACTTGAAAATTTTTTCTTTAATTTTTTTGAAAAACTGATCAAGTTTCATGAACAATTCCTCGACTTGGTTACTGTGGACTGTAATTATTATATTGGGAAAACTATGTAATATAATCGTTCCAAATATAATAGCAAGCAAACATACATATATATATATATTTTAAATATTTTATACATAATCCATGGATATTTTTTGATATATTTGGCTAACGGATATACTTTTTTGATCGACAAGCCAAATATGTAACATGCCCTTATTAATTACGTGTTTTGTGCGGTACGGTGGTCCAAAAGCACTACTCTCTAAATCTTATGTACTTTCTTCATTCCCAATAAAATGTAGGAGTAAAACGTTTCTGACTTTCTTTAAATTTTCCTTTTCTATTGTTGAATTTTTTACTTTTTCAGCTGACGGAATTTCACTTCTTATGAGAAATCTGACAATTAGAGGAAGTAATTAATTGAGGAAAATATTATAGTTTAGGGTGACCAAACAGTATAGTGGAAAGATATTTACAGTTGTTTAAGATATCCGTACATCACAACCACATGATTGTTATATTCACTTAGATGGATTTGTATTTGGTTCTAATTAATACAAAGTTTATTTACAAAAGTCAGACCAAAATATATCAGAAAATAACACAAAGTCCGGTTTTAATTCTAGTGAAACTAAATATTATCCAAAAGTCATTCCAAAATAAATTATTTTTCTCAAAAAACTAATCCAGAAAGCTTAATCAACAAGGAATCCAAGTGTCACCTAAGCTGATTGCTGCAAATATATATAATACCTAAATGTTGTTTATTATTACATTTTACATATAATAAGTCATAAATTACATATTAGTTGTATATCCCATACACTTTTTAATAAGCATGGGGATGCCCATTAACATTTAACAAATGGCTTTCTCAGCTGACTAATTACCGTAACGCATTATTAAATGACAGTTAATAGTAAACAAAATATCAACTATTAAATGAGCATGATGTACACACCGATACATTTGCTTTATATTTATACGGTTAAGAAATGTAGCTCAAAGTAACAATATAAAACAAGAAGATAAGTAGAATAAGAGAAGAAGATACTTTCTTATTTCATCAAGTGTTCAAGTGTGTTCCATCTCACATTTCATGCCTCTATTTATACTATTACATATGAAGGTTACAAAATGATTGTCTTAAACATGACATTAACAATTGATATCGTGGGGGAAGATCATAGGAAGGGGTTATGGAGGTGTGGGAGTTACAATCATAATGGTGATGAGTAGTGGGATGTTATTTACATCATGAGTGAAAGTAGTGGGAGCAGTGGACATCCACATTAACTATAGATTTTACAACACTCCCCCTTGGATGTCCAAAAATAGATAATATGCCTCGTTAAAACCTTACTAAGAAAAATCCCTGTGGGAAAAAATCTTAGTGAAGGAAAAAGAGTACACATATCTGTAATACGCTATATTTGTTGCCTCGTTAAGAACCTTACCAGGAAAACCTAGTGGGACAAAACCTAGGCTAAGGAAAAAAGAGTACAACGCGTATCTTACTCCCCCTCATGAAAATATCACTTTATTTCTCGAAGACGCCGCATTCCAATCTTCTGTCTCAACTTCTCAAACGTTGAGGTTGGCAAAGCCTTAGTGAATAGATCACCCAAATTTTCACATGACGAATCTGTTGAACATTAATTTCACCATTTTGTTGAAGATCATGCGTAAGAAAGAACTTTGGTGAAATATGCTTTGTTCTATCTCCTTTGATGTATCCTCCTTTCAGTTGAGCAATACAAGCAACATTGTCTTCATATAGTGTTGTTGGATTATTCTTTTTCATAAGAAAATCACACATTTCCTGAATATGTTGAGTCATTGATCTCAACCAAACACCTTCCCGAGTAGCTTCATGAATGGCTATTATCTCAGCATGATTTGAAGATGTGGCAGCTATTGTTTGTTCCATTGAACGCCATGATATAGCTGTACCTCCATATGTAAACAAATATCCTATTTGAGATCGGACTTTATGTGGATCAGACAAATAACCTGCATCGGCATAGCCAATCTTTCTGACTTGAATTCATTAGAATAAAACAATGTCATATCTATAGTTCCCCGAAGATATCTAAATATATGCTTAACACCATTCCAATGTCTTCTTGTTGGGGAGGAGCTGAATCTTGCTAATAAGCTTACTGCAAAAGCAATATCTAGTCGGGTATTGTTGGCAAGATACATCAGTGCCCCAATTGCACTAAGATATGGAGTTTCATCACCAACGAGCTCTTCGTCATTTTCTTGAGGCCGAAATGGATCTTTATTTATATCAAGCGATCTCACAACCATTGGGGTACTCAATGGATGTACATTATCCATGTAAAACCGCTTTAAAACCTTTTCAGTGTATGTTGATTGATGGACAAAAATTCCATTTGCTACATCCTCAATTTGTAGGCCAAGACAAAATTTTGTCTTATCAAGATCTTTCATTTCAAATTCTTTCTTCAAACACTCTACAACCTTCGGAAGCTCTTTAGAAGTGCCAACGATATTCAATCATCAACATACACAGCTATGATGACAAATTCAAATCCAGACCTCTTAATAAAGACACAAGGGCAAATAGGGTCCTTTTTGTACCCTTCCTTTAGCAAATACTCGCTAAGGCGATTGTACCACATCGTCCCTGATTGCTTCAATCCGTATAAGGATTTATGAAGCTTTATTGAACAAGTTTCTCTTGAACTTTTATGTGCTTCAGGAACTTTTAATCCTTCAGGGATTTTCATAAAAAATTCATTGTCCTGTGAGCCATATAAGTAGGCCGTGACAACATCCATCAACCGCATATCAAGCTTTTCATGGACTTCCAGATTTATTAAATACCTGAAGGTAATTGCATCTACCACAGGAGAATATGTCTCCATATAATCAATGCCAGGCCTTTGCGAAAACCCTTGTGCCACAAGTCGTGCTTTATATTTTACGACTTTACCTTTCTCATTTTGTTTTTGCACAAAAACCCATTTGTACCCCACTGGTTTGACCCCTTCAGGCGTTCAGACTATTGGTCCGAAAACTTCATGTTTTGCGAGTGAAGCCAATTCCGCTTGGATTGTATTTTTCCATTTTGGCCAATCATTTCTCTGTCTACATTCATCGACAGATTTTGGCTCAAGATTCTCATCTTGTTGCATTATTTCAACTGCAACATTATATGCAAAATGGTTGTTAACAACAACGTCATTTCGGTTCCACCTTTTTCCTGTAGAGACATTACTTATTGAGATCTGTTCATTTTCATCATTTCCAGGTACTAGAACCTTCTGTGAGGTCTTATCAATTGATATGTCTTTATGCTCCTCTTGAGCAATTGTCTCCATGTTATGATCAACTTGACCATTTTCTCCTTTCCTTTTTCGGGGATTCTTATCCTTGGAACCAATTGGTCTACCACGTTTAAGGTGTGGACTAGACTCATTTGCATCATCATACTGTCCAACTGGGACATCAACTCGAATTGGAGCATTTACAGCTGGAGTATGTGATATAGTAACCCGTGGAAGGTTAGTAAATGCATCTGGCAATTGATTTGCAATATTTTGCATATAAATGATCTTTTGAACTTTTTGTTCACATTGATTTGTACGAGGATCCAAATGAGATAGAGATAATACGTTCCAATCTATCTCTTTTTCCAGCTGTTTACTTTCTCCCCCTAATGTTGGAAAAACTGGTTCATCAAAATGACAATCAGCAAATCTGGCTGTAAACAAATCTCCTGTCATAGGCTCCAAATATTTAATAATAGAAGGAGAATCATAACCAACATATACTCCCAACCTTCTTTGGGGACCCATCTTTGTGCGTTGTGGTGGAGCAGTTGGAACATATACCGCACATTCAAAAATTCTTAGATGGAAAATATTTAGCTCCTGACTAAAAGCCAACTATAATGGAGAGACTTTATAATAACTGGTTAGCCTTATGCGCACAAGTGCTGCTGCATGCAAAATAGCATGTCCCCACACTGAAAGGGGAATTTTTATCCTCATTAGCAATGGTCTAGCTATTAGTTGGAGGCGTTTAATCAATGATTCTGCTAGACCATTTTGAGTATAAACATGAGCAACCGGATGCTTAACTTTTATTCCAGTGGCCATACAATAATCTGTAAAGGCCTGAGATGTAAATTCACCAGCATTATCAAGTCGAATTGTCTTAATTGTATAATCTGGAAATTGTGCTCTTAACCTTATTATTTGGGCCAACAATCTCGCAAATGCCATATTACGAGTAGACAATAAGCACACATGTGACCATCTTGTAGATGCGTCTATCAAGACCATAAAATACTTGAATGGTCTACATGGAGGGTGTATAGGCCCACATATATCACCCTGTATACGTTCCAGAAATGCAGGGGATTCAATCCCAGCTTTAGCTGCTGATGGTTTAATAACCAATTTTCCTTGAGAACAAGCAGCACAAGAGAATTCCTTAAGTTGAAGAATCTTCTTGTTCTTCAATGTGTGTCCATTTGAATTCTCTATTATTCTGTGCATCATGTTAGAACCGGGATGGCCCAACCGGTCATGCCAAATGATAAAATCATTAGAAGTAGTAAACATTTTGTTTACTATGGCATGTGATTCTAGCACACCAATGTTTGTGTGGTACAACCCAGAAGAAAATGCGGGTAATTTTTCGTACACATATTTTTTCCCCGCTTTTATTGTAGTAATATAAAGGTATTCAACCTTTCCTTCGTTTGATGTCTCAACATGGTAGCCATTTGGTGAATAGCTTTGAAACTCAACAAGTTTCTTTGAGACTTACAACAATACAATGCATTATCAATAGTTAATATCGTTCCTCCAGGTAGTAATAAGGCCGCTCTTCCAGAGCCCTCAATCAACTTTGTACTACCAGATATTGTATTAACATAGGCCTTTTTCATAATCAAATAAGAGAAAAATTTCTTTTCTCTTAATATTGTGTGAGTTGTAGCACTATCCAGAAGACATAAATCTTCATTACTCATCTTTGATCCAACTGAAGACTGGGAAATTTTAATTTCTTCATTAAAAGAAAGTACATCATGAGAAATACGAAAAAACTAACATCACCAACGATAACATAAGATGACTTAAGTAGTACTTGAAAATAAAAATAACTTTAAACGAGACAAAAACACTGAAAATAAAAATAACAACATAATTGCATTCCCCAGTAAAATGATCAAACTTTAGTTTTGATCTCCAAAGAAATCTTCAACTTCCAAATGAGTAAGATCATCGAGGCCTTGAAAATCATCATCATTCAAAGCAAGATTTGCCTCGGCATTGTCATCATTTTTGTTTGAAGACCTTGCCTCAAAATCATTTTTTAAGGTCAAGTGAGACTCCACTGGGGCATTAGCAGAAGATGCTCCAACATTATTTGCCTTTCTTTTGATGGAGTTTTGATAAAGCCTGACAAAATGCTCAGGTGCACGACATTCAATTTTCCAATGGCCTTTCATGCCACAGCGGTGGCAGTTACCGCTTTTCCCTCTTGAAGGATTGTTTTGAGAACCTATATTGTTCTCTCGTTTGCCATGACCACCACGATGACGACTATTATATCGTCTCTTACCATTGCCATGCCCACGTACATTCATATGGCCATAATTATTATTCTGTCTTTTTCCAGACTTGTTGTCAAGACCCAAAATCCACTAAGGGTCGTGATGGCGCCGGACACCATTGTCAGGCAAGCTGTCACGACACGGATTTTCCACCCTCGGGAGTCGTGATGGTGCCTACTAGTGAAAGCTAGGCAAGCCAATCAACTGAATTATTGCCTTGACACCATTTTTAAATTCGTTAACAACTTAGAACCAACAATTAATAAAAAATATAATTTAACAAGCGGAAAAATAAATTTCATGTTTAATAGTGCTACTAATACCATCCCATAACAAAACCACCCAAGATTTGGTGTCACAACTTCAAAAACTGTCTAAGAATACTACAAATAAAGGTCTGAAAGAAATAACAAAATACTGTCTCTGGAACTGCATAAGAGAAACAGGAAAATAGATAGAGGGAGACGCCAAGGCTTGCGGACGCCTGCAGGACTACCTCGGGTCTCCTGATGAACAAGAAACGGAAAATCTCACTGCATTCCGAAATCTGCAGCACCGGGATCTGCACAAAAGAGTGCAGAGTGTAGTATCAGCACAACCGACCCCATGTACTGGTAAGTGCCTAGCCTAACCTCAACGAAGTAGTGACGAGGCTAGGACCAGACTACCAAATAAACCTGTGCAGATAAATAATGTACAACAAAAAATAAAAACAGAAATATATAGTCAAGGATGTGAGGGGGAAACATGCTGCGGGAAAATATCAAATGACAACAGGAGGATAGCAGGTAAATATAGGGAACACCACAACTCAACTGTCAACAAGAATCAGAATCAAACAAGTGCACGGCATCACCCTTCGTGCTTTTACTCTCATCCTCACAATAAAATCAATATAAGCTGCACGCATCACCCTTTGTGCTTTTACTCTCATCCTCACCATAAGAATCAATATAATCGGCACGGAATGGTACATCGTGCGGCACAACATCACCCTTCGTGCTTTACACTCTTCCTCACAAAATAATGATAATAATACACGGCATCACCCTTCGTGCTTTAACACTCTCTCACCAAAACAATACATGGCATCACCCTTCGTGCTTTACACTCTTCCTCACCCAAACAACAAACACAGACAATAGGGGCAAGGAATAAATGAATCATAATAAAATCCCGGTAAGGGAACAATATCAAACAATAACATCCCGGCAAGGGAACAATATCACGACAATAACATCCCAGCAAGGGAACAACATTAAAAGCACAACGTCCCGGCAAGGGATCAATACCATAATCCTCTTCTCATTCTCACCTTTACCTCACAATTTGATTCACAATTTGAGCTAATGCTCTATAAGGTTCAATTTCCGATTATATTTTCACATATCACTTTGCAACTCGAGCCAACGCTCTTCAATTTACAAATACCAATATTCTTTCCACAAACCTTGCTCAACAATAGCAATCACCACATTGAACATGAACAATACAAATGGGGTCACATTAATCACAACATAAGACTCACGGGCATGCTTGACATCAACGTATAGATACTCGTCACCATGCCTATACGTCGTACTCAACAATTAACACATAGCATATAAGACCAAACTACTATTCCCTCAAGCTAAGGTTAGACCAAACACTTACCTCGATGCTACAAACATAATTCAAGCCTCTATTACTGCTTTACCTCTTGATTCTACCACCAATTCGCTCGTATCTAGTCACAAGTTACTCAATTACATCAATAAATGCTAAATGAACCAATTCTAATGCATGAAAATAAGTTTTCTAAAGTTTTTCCCAAAAAGTCAAAAAATCGACCCCGGTCCCACATGGTCAAAACCCGAGGTTCGAACCAAAACCCGACTACCCATTCACTTACGAACTCAAATATATAATTTGTTTTGAAATCGGACCTCAAATCGAGGTCCAAATCCCAAAATTTGAAAAATCTAGATTATACCCAAAACACCCAATTTCCCTCATGAAAATCATTGATTTTGAGTTGAAATCATGTGAAAATATGTTAAGGATTGAAGAAAACTTGTTAGAAACGACTTACAATTGATTTGGAGAAGAAGTTGCCTTTGAAAAATCGCCCTAGAGTGTTTATGTTTTGAGAAGATATGAAAAATGGTTAAAAATTCGTCTAAGTGTATATTTACAGGTCTCTGATGTCGCAATTTCGACCAGGGTTTGCAATTGCGAACCCCTTAAAGATCTGCAGTTGTGCATTTGCGACTCAAGTATCGCAATTGCGAAGTCGCATTTGCGACAAGATCATCGCATTTGCGACCAAGGGAAGTCCCACGCCACTTCGCATTTGCGACTCTGCCATCGCATTTGCGATGTCGCATTTGCGACAGGTACTTCGCATTTGCGAAGAAGGCAGCCCAGGCCACATCTCGCATTTGCGACCCATTGCTCGCATTTGCGAGCTTGCATTTGCAAAGCCTACAGGCCTGCAACATACCAGCAATTTCGTAAGTTAAAATTACACTCCGTGGCCTATCCAACACTCACCTGAGTCCTCGGGGCTCCAAACCAAACATGTACACTAACCCAAAAACCTCATACGGACTCGCTCGTGCGTTCAAATCACCAAGATAACATCAAGAACTATGAATTTAGCATCAAAATCATGAACTCACTCAAGAACATCAATTTTTCTAATTTTCTCAAATAAGGTCCGATTCAGGTCATTTCAAGTCCGTTTCTTTCCAAATTTCACAAACTCAACTTAAATCACATATAAGACCTGTGCCGAGCTCCGAAACCAAGGTACGGGCCCGATACCAGCAAATTTCAAATATATTTCATTTTCAAACACTCATGTATTTTCCAAAAAACAATTTTCTTTAAAAATTCATTTCTCGGGCTAGGGACCTCAGAATTCGATTCCGGGTATACGCCCAAGTCCCATATTTTCTTACGGACCTCCTGGGATCGTCGGAACATGGATCCAGGTCCGTTTACTCAAAGTGTTGACCGAAGTCAACTTAAATTCATTTTAAAGGCAACATTCATTATTTTTCACATATTTTCATATAATGGCTTTCCAGCTAAGCGCCTGAACTGCATATGCAAATCGAGGTGAGGTAAAAAGGAGGTTTTTAGGCCTCGGAACACTGAATTTTTTTCTAAAACAAGTGATGACTTTTTGGGTCATCACATCCTCCACCTCTAAACCGTTCGCGTCACGACCCGGATTTCCCACCATCAGAGTCGTGATGGCGCCTACTCGTGGTAGCTAGGCAAGCCAACTTAATTACCTTTCCATCACTAGCAATTATCTTTAACAGTTTATAAGATCAATATAGAACATAAAGTCTAATAAGAACAATAGCGGAAGTCTGTCTTAAAATGATGAAATTAAAACGCGGAATAGTAAAAAACAACCTCTACCCAAGATTTGGTGTCACATTACTCACGAACCACTAAGAATAAACTAAATACAAAGGTTTGAAAGAAATATAACAGCTGTCTGTCTCGAAACAAGGAGGCAACAGTCTAAAAGAAAATAATAAAGAAGAGACGCCGGGCCTGCGGACGCCTGCAAGGCTACCTCAGTCTCGTGATATGAGAGCCTGCTCCCGTACTACTGCTGCTGCTGCTCCTCAAAACCTGGACCTGTGCAAAAATGCACAGAAGTGTAGCATCAGCACAACCGACCCCATGTGCTGGTAAGTGTCTAGTCTAACCCCGGCGAAGTAGTGACGAGGCTAGACCGGACACCACGTAAACCTGTGCAGTTATAAATATACCACGGAAGTCGAATACAAAGCAATTAACAACATGGGAGGGGAGACATTCTAAGGGGAGATACAATATTAACAACAATCCAGAGTAACCACTAAAAACATCTTAGGTTCACAATGAATAAAGAATCGATACTCAAATACAAACACATAGCCTCAATAACTGTTGCGGCGTGCAACCCGCTCCATAATTACTATTGTTGCGGCGTGCAACCCGCTCCACAAATACCACTGTTGCGGCGCGCAACCCGACCCATATCATTTATCATGTATCATTGTTGCGGCGCGCAACCCGATCCTCACCTTTTACTGTTGCGGCATGCAACCCGTCCTCAATATCATTGTTGCGGCGCGCAACCCGATCCTTAATATCATTGTACAGTCCGACTCCCCAAAAAATAATCACAATCAAGGGGCACAAAATAAGCAAATATTTGACAAACATCCTGGCAAGGGAAAGAATTCAACAAATGCAACCAAACGTCCCGACAAGGGAATAATCAACAACGCTTTCTCTTTCTTACTTTCCTTATCTTATAATTCACTTTACTATTTTGAGCCAACGCTCCAAAGAATCAAGTCATTTCGTATACTTTCAATATTCGTATCACAATTCGAGCCAATGCTCCAGGAATCAAATGATCCTATTACCGTTCACATGTTATTCACAACATATAGAAATCCTCCAATAAACACGGAGTTCACAACCAAATCATGATAATCACATTATAAGGACTCACGGTCATGCTAGACACCAATGTATAGATACTCGTCACCATGCCTATACATCGTACTCGATCACATAGCAATTAGCAACAAGACTCAACTCTTATTCCCTCAAGCTAGGGTTAAACCAAACACTTACCTCAAAGCCTTGAAATCCACTTAATCCTCAACTATTGCTTTACCTCGCGGTTCCACCTCCAATTCGCTCGAATCTAATCACAAATTGCTCCATTACTTTAATAAACATTATATGAATCAATTTGAATGCATAAAAATGAGGTTCCCAAGTTTTTTCCCAAAAATTCCAAAATCGCCCCTGGGTCCACATGGTCAAAACTCGAGGTTCGAACCAAAATCTGGCTACCCATTCCCCCACGAGTTCAAATATATAATTTGTTTTGAAATCGGACCTCAAATCGAGGTCCAACTCCCCAATTTATAGAAAACCTAGGTTCTACCCAAAAATCTCAATTTCACCCATGAAAATCTTTGATTTCAAGTGGAAAACATGTTTAATGATGTTAAAGATTGAAAGAATTGAGTAAAAATAAACTTACAAGTGATTTGGGATGAAGTTTGCTCTTGAAAATTCGCCTATGGTGTTTGGGTTTTGAAAGAATGGTGAAAAGTGGTGAAAATTCGACTAAGTATAAAATTTGCTGGGCCTCGGATATGGGAAATGCGAAGGTAAGTTCGATTTGCGAACATCACAGGCTTGGGAATTGCGACCACAGGGATCGCATTTGCGAACTCAGGTCTGGTGGACTAAGTTCGCATTTGCGAACATCCGATCGCATTTGCGATCATGGCCATATCGCATTTGCGAACAGTGGCGTCGCATTTGCGACCCAAGCTGAAACCCTTCCATCTCGCATTTGCGATGGGGAACTCGCAAATGCGAGTCTCGCATTTGCGAGGAATCTTTCGCAAATGCGAGAATACCAGACCTGATCTGCAATTTTTTTTCAAAGTTCAAAAATGCAACTCGACACCTATCCAAAACTCACCCGAGCCCTCGGGGCTCCAAACAAAACATGCATACAACCTCAAAAACATCCTACGGACTTGCTCGTGCGATCAAATCGCCAAAATAACATCAAAATCATTGAATCAAGCCTCAAAACACATGATTCTTCTTCTAAACTTCATAACCTTTCAAGCTTTGAACTCATAGTCTAAAACACGTCAAACGACGTCCGATTTCGACCAAACTTTACAGAAAGCGCTTAACACATATTTAAGACTTGTACCAGGCGTCAGAACCAAAATACGAGCCCGATACCATAGTCTTTTAATAAATTTTCATTTCCATTTTCCTTAAAAATTCCAGAAAAACAATTTCACGGAAAAATTCATATCTCGGGCTCTAGACCTCGGAATTCGATTCCGGGCACATGCCCGAGTCCCATATTTTTCTACGGACCTTCCGGGACCGTCCAATCTCGGGTCCGGATCCGTTTACCAAAAATGTTGACCAAAGTCAACTATAATCACATTAATATCAAAATTCTTCAAATTTTTCACGGAATTCACATATTTCAACATAAAAGCTTTTCGGCTACGCGCCCGGACTGCGCACGCAAATCGAGGCAAGTAAAAATGAGGTTTTTAAGGCCTCGAACATGGAATGGATGAGGAAATAGGTGATGACCCTTTGGGTCGTCACATTTCTAACCCCGGCCGTTGGATCATTTTGATCCAACAGCTCAGAAATCACCCATCCCCTTCCTATTTAAGTGTCCTAACAGACCCCCCCTACCCCAGAACACCCCCACTCGCCTGTCTCTTTCCCAAACCCCCAAACCTACCCGCCCTAAATCCCCCCCACCGGCGCCTCCGCCGCCGTCCGCCGCCCGGAATCGCCTCACGGCGGCGGACCACCTCCAAATCGAACCAAACTCACCCCATACTATCTCCTTCTTCCCCTCAACCCCAATCTCTCACTAATTCCCCAAAAGACCTCTCAAATTTGACTAATTTCAGATCTAAAAATCTGAAAACCCTTAAAACCCCACACGAGACTAATTCAAGCAAACCTGTGGCTCAAACCTACGTGAGTCAGTTGCTCTTGACAAGAGCAATTGATTCACGTTGGTTTGACTCATTTCTAACCTCGCCGGAGTCTGGCCAAACTCCGGCCAAATCCGGACAAGTCTTTTTTCCGACCAAACTTGTACCCTCTTTGACTTTCTTTCTTTGTTTAATTATTATCTTGAATTTAGCTACCTAGGTTAGTGTGACGACCCGACCCGTCGTCTCATGTATTACAGCCCCGTTTCCCCCATTTACTGCTTCTTCATGTTTCATTATCAGCAACGAGTGAGTTATAGTTGAATTGAATTTGTTTGGATAGGAAATGAGACACTTAGTCTCTTTAAAGAAGGCTTAAGTTGGAAAAGTCAACCGGACGTTGACTTATGAGTTAGAAGGCTCGGATGTGATTTCCGGTGATTCGGTTAGCTTCGGGGGATGATTTGTGACTTGGGAGTGCGATCGGAATTGATTTTGGAGGCCCGGTGTAGAATTAGGCTTGAATTGGCGAGGTTAGTATTTTGGCGAATTCCGGTGGATGGGTGAGAATTTGATCCGAGGGTCGGAATGGAATTCCGAGAGTTGTTGTAGCTTCGTTAAGTGATTTTGGATATGTGTACAAATTTTCGGGTCATTCGGACATCGTTTGGTCGGGTTTTTGATCGAAAGTGCATTTCAGAAGTTCTTGAAGAAATTAGGCTTGAATCCGATGTGAATGGATGATTTTAGTGTTGTTAGGTGTGTTTTGATGATGGGAACAAGTTTGAATGAGGTTTTAGGATGTATTGGTATTTTTGGTTGAGGTCCCGGGGGCCTCGGGGTGAATTCGGGTGGTTTAACGGAGAATTCGGAGTTTGTTGCATGTTTGAAGTTTGCTGGTTCTGTCATTTCTGCATCTGCGGAAAAGGGACCGCATAAGCGGTTCCGCAGATGCGGCGTATTGGTCGCAGAAGCGGTCCTTGAGGGACCAGGGTTTTCCGCAGAAGCGGACGTGGATCCGCAAATGCGGCGACCGCAGAAGCAGTTCTAGACCGCATAAGCGGTCCGGGGAAATTTAAGTGAGATCGCAGAAGCGATCGTTTGGTCGCATACGCGGTGACCGCAGGTGCGGCATATTAACCGCAGAAGCGGAAAAAACGGTCTGGGTTTAAGTGAATAGTGGTTCACGAATTGGAAAGAGAAGAAAAATATTTTGGACTTCGGCTTAGGCGGTTTCTTGGGCGATTTTGAAGAGAATTCGAAGGGGCTTCATCAGGTATGAACTATTGGACTCGGATTATGTTTATATAGTGTAAAATCATGGATTGAACACTGAAATTTAAGGGACTAAATGCTAAAAATGGAGGTTAGGGCTTGAAACTTAAGAGAGCTTAAATTGATGATTTGAGGGGTCAAATGGACTCCGATTCTTGTGAGTTTGATATGTATAGACTCGTGGCGAGATAAGGATCGTTTTGATGGTTAAAGTTTTCTGGATTTCAAGAAGTGGGCCTGGGGCTTGGGTTTTGCCAACTTAGTGAATTTTGGTGTTTTTCGAGTCTTTTCGATTGGGTTATGTTTCTTTAGCCTATTGTAATGTATTCGTTGTGGTTTTAATCAGATTTCGGGGTGCGAAGAGGTTGATTCGAAAGGCAAAGGCATAGCGAGCTAGACTTGTGGCCGGCTTGAGGTGAGTACTGAGTAATAGATGTAGATGATGACCTGACGGGTTTGAAACCCCAGTATATCACATTGTGACGCTATATTGAGGCGAGACACGTACTCTATGACGAGTGCGGGGTCGATTATGACTGGGGATTGTGACCTAGTCCATTCCGATTGATGTTCGTACTGTGTTCTTGACTAGAAATTGTTTGGTAATCATCCTACTTGGATTTTATGAATATGTTTGGGGCTTTGTGCCTATCATGTGCATCCTTCAGGGATCCTTATCACTGCTTCCATGATGCTTAGCATATTTCATGATATCAGTCCTGAGTTAGACACTGCCTCGAAATGTTTAGTAAATAAATAAAGGTTTAAACACTTAGCTCTATAATTCCTAATAATTGAAACTAAAAATGAACAATTTGACTGTGCCCGAGTGGCTTGCATGCATATATATATCTGGACTGAGTGTGGATCGGGCAGAACGCCGCAGTGAATGCTACGATGATATTGCGCTTGGGCTGTAGGAGCCCCTCCGGAGTCTGAACCCCCACAGTGAGCGCGGGTACCCAAATGGATCGGGCTGCGCGCCGCAGCGGTCATGTGCATTGCATTGTATTCATGCATTTATACCTATTTGTCTTACTTGTCCTAGTATTGTTGTTGTTCCACCGTTTTATGTGCTGAATCACTGATTATAGCTTTATTTTGTAATATTTCGGAATTTCTTACTTTCAGACATTATATATGTTTATTACTCACTGAGTTGGAAGTACTCACTTTACTCCCTGCACCTCGCGTGCAGTTGCAGGTATCGTTCACCCGGTAGCGGGTTATTAGCGGATTGAAGGTATTGTTAATGTAGCTGAGCAAGGTGACCACCAGCGTTCGCGGCACCGGATGTTGTCTTTTGTTTTTCAGAAATTTTACTTGTATATATTTATTGGCCTGTAGTTGTGTTAAGGTTTCCTTAGATGCTCGTGACTTGTGACACCCCAGTCGGGTAGTAATTAACAATTTCTAATGCTATTAAGCTGTATCTTCTATTCATTTATGTTTAATAATGGTTAGTGAAAGGATTTGGGTTAGTTGGCTGGCCTTGTCTTCACGAGAGGCGCCATCACGATCGGGTATGGGAATTGGGTCGTGACAGTTAGGTTCTGTTTTTGCTATTTAATCTTGAACTGTTAGTATTAGGTTTTTCATAATTTTCTTTGATCTGTTTCTTCAATTTCTGTTGTTGATTGATTCCGTATTGATAAGTTTTGCATATTTATCTTTTCTTTTAGCTTGTTTCTCTTGTTGTTAGGTTTAATTTCTAGCTAATTGACACTGATTTGTTAGCCTAGGGTTTCATGTTATCTTATTTTTCCTGTTGTTAGTACCTAATATGTATTAATTAGTCAATTTCCATTATAAGTAATCATGCATGTTAGATCGGAACTGTTTGTTTGAGTTTAATTCCTGACCTAATTAATTTATCCTAAATTGTTAGTAATCATGTGTGTTTTAAAATTGAATTACTTGAATTCTGATTTTGCTAGTTAGTGGATTGTTAGTTAATCATATATGATTAGTTAACTTAGGCTTGTGTTCTTTCCACTAGTCATTGTACATTGCTTTAAAGTAGATATTTGGCTTCTGATTTAGGGTAATTGATTAAGTATACTTGATTAGCTAATCATACATATTTGAACTACTTGAATTAGGCTGGTTTAGGTTCTGAAAATGGTCAGTTAGGTTTAATGACTAACTTCTGTTAATTAGTTAATCTTAAATGATTTGTTAACTGTACCCATTTAGGATTACTACTGCTACTTTTGAAGTAATTCAAAGTTCAATTCAGCCCATTAATGTTAATTAAATAAGCTTAATTGCCTAGTTAGATCAAATTAGTCAACTTAGTAATTTCTTAGGTATTTAATGTAAGCTGTTTTGAGTTACCTAATTTCAGGAACTCATTAAAAGCTGATTCTTGGCAAAGGAGGCCCAATTAGTTAGGCCCAAAATTGGCCAACTATGTAGCCCAGGCCCTGGATCACAAAGGGGTAATTACAGGGGTATTTCAGGGTAGTTTAGGAATTCTAGCTGAAGAATCTCAGCTGTAACTGCCTAGGAACTTCTAGAATTAAGATAAGGGACCAAAATAAAATAAGAAAAGATATTAAGTCAGAATTTCTGGGTAAACAGTAAAATTTCAGAAGTAAAAAGGGTAAATAGAAGAAGTTTCTAGAAAAGTGTACAGCTTTCCTAGCTGTTGTAAAAAAGATGCTGAAAAATAGGATAAGGAGGACAGCTCTACGGGGTCTGTTAGGAAGGACAATACTATTTTTAAAATTAGGATAAGGAATATTCCTAAAAAATACCCACCCTAGGCAGCCTATATATAGACACTATCATTCTGAAAATTACACACACTCTCATAGATATACTGCTCTGAAAACACATACTGATTCTGAAAATACTCACAAGAAGATCCAAAAAATACTCATAGGTTATTTTCATAGAATACATTCTGAAAATCTCCTATATATTCTGAAAATCTTCTACATATTCTAAAAAACCTCCTACATTTTCTGAAAACACACTACTACTTTGAAAAACACAAAAAAACATACCAAGATGGACACAAAAACACTCTGAAAACTTGTTTCTTTTAGCTGTGGTTTTTCTGGAAAAAACTGGTTTCTTTAGCTGTGGTTTTCTGGGTAAAACTGGTTGATTTTGGCTGATTTTCTGGTTGGTATTCTGAGTTGCTATTGTTGTCTGGTTGCTGTTGGTTAAGCTCCAAATCACTTCTATTTATTGACCTTTATTTGGTCCATTTGTTGCTGTTTTTGGATCATTATTAGGTATGTAATTACACCCTATATTGAATGAATTTTCCTGTTTAAGTCTGATCTGAATACTTGTATCTTTATGCTTAATTTCAGATTTAGTTGAGTATACTAGTTGATTCATATTTGTTAGATCTGAGCTTTGAATACTTTCTGGTTAGCATAAGTATGACTGTTTGGTCTAGGTCTATTTAAGATATGTGTGAACTTGAATTCTTGCTTAATCATTTGAATCTGAAGTCTGCTTTTGGCCTTAGGCTTGTTTGTCCTCCCCTTTGTGACTGGAGCTTTCTTGTTAAATCCCCAAATACTATTCTGTCCAGGTCAATTGTTGCTTAAAAGTCAGGATGGTTGAAAAATAGAGGATTAACTTCCTACATATTCGAAATCTCTGTTCCAAGTTGTAATTTGCAGATTCGTTTGTCCCAGCTGGTTAATCAAGCTCCAAGTTGTCACTTTAGATGATATTGAAGCTATTTTTATTGATCATGAAGTTTAGGGTAGACTTATTTATGTATCATGGCCTTGTAATATAAAACTTAGAAACCTCATAGTACAAGTTTAATCTTTCTTCATCTTTACTTTAGTTTGAAGTTTGTAAATGAGAATTAATGCTTAAGCATGATGATTAGACTAGAATGTGTAGTAATATTTAAGTTTCTGATTTGGGTTATTTGTAAAAGCCTTTTTGTTATGGGTCCTCACTTTAGTTTGAAGTTTGTAAATGAGAACTAATGCTTAAGCATGATGATTAGACTAGAATGTGTAGTAATATTTACGTTTCTGATTTGGGTTATTTGTAAAAGTCTTTTTTGTTATGGGCCCTCTTAAACAGGATAAAATCCTGGACTGGTGGGTCCAAATTATTAGACCCCAAAGAGATCTGAAAACGGATCTTACTGGGCCTGTTATTCGTGGCCCAGACCCTAAAGGCCTTTAACATTATACATGGCCCCTATAAATTTGTTTGAAATCCAACCCCATGATATATGTCATGATTTATTAGCGTCATTAGCAAATTCAAATACCATGATTCTCTATGTAACGTTTTCTTGTAGAGAAATTTTCATAAAACACTATCTTTTTGTAGTAATTAGCCATCTATAGATTCCATTTGCTATATTACGGATTATAGATACCTTTTGTGTGGTTATAAGATGTATTTGATGTATTTAAGCTATTTTATTCATGAATACAGTAGCAAAAATAGGCGTGAATCAGGGATGTCAAGCTAATCAGTTGTTGTATTCAAGTGTATTCGACTGTATTCATGGAGTGAAACATGGGATTACAGCTGGACAGATTATTGTATTCGATTGTATTCGACTGTATTCACGGCGTGAAATATGGGATTACACTATTTTTAAAACGGAAAGTGAATCAATTAACATAATTGACTCCTAATATAACTCAACAAACTCAATTATAACACACAAATTTTGTATTTTCAGTTATAAAAAAGATTCTCAACCGAAAAATACCCCAAAAACATAGCAATCTTCAGAGAAATTATATAATACATCTGAATACATAAATTATATTAATTAAAAAAAATATATGAATACATTCATGGCATATAGCGAGGCAGTGAATACAATAAAACACATAGAATACAGCGGGATATATTGAAATACAATGAGAAAAAAAAATAGTGAATACAATGAAATACATGGAATACAACGAGATACATTGAATTACAATGAAAAAAAGACAACGAATACAATGAAATACATGAAAATACAGCGTGATATGTTAAAAAAATATTGAAATATATTAATAGAAAATCAAGTTGCTCAGCCCCAAAATTCGTCGTCTTTGTTCAAGAACAAACCCTAATTTCCAGCTACTCCTATTGCAGCAGATGCAACAATAACGTCAGAAGCAGCAACAACAACAGGAAGCCATGGCTCGTTTCCCTTCTAACATGGACCGGCGGGGTACTCCCTGACAAATTCTCTGACCAAATTTTCGATAAGGCCGGGTCATTTATTTACGATCTCCTATCGCGTTGCTCTTCAAACATATGACAGAAACAAAGTGAAAAAAGAGATGCTGGGAATTTCATATGGAGAGCTATTTCTCTTGCTTGGCGCTACTGCTGTTCTTCTTGGAGACGTAAGGATTTTGTGCAATTGTAATTGCAATGGAAGGGTTTAGGGTATAATCCTTTCTCTGCAAATAACTGGATTAGATTGTTTAGTTTGATTAATAATTATTGATAAATTGATCCTTCAGTTAATGGCGATGGTGGGTGAAGGAATTGGAGAGCTCTTTATGAGAAATTTGAGGTAAAAGTTGTATCAAAGTAGAGAGAGAAAGAAAATATTGTAACTGAATAGCGTATTTAGTGGCTTAGGAGTAGAAGTTAACCAAAATTAGATATTTTGCTATAAACATTAAAAGGTATCTATAGAATATAATTTTTTTAAATGGTATTTATTTAAAATAAATAAGTGTTAACCTTTGCTATAGGAGGTAAAATTTCCTTTCTTGTATGAGTTAATTTGAGCTGGGCAGCCTTTATTTTCTCCTTCGAAATTACTAAAAACAGCCATTTTTTTAAAAAACTTTTAACTTGTACCCACTTCTTAAATAACTTCAGCCCCTTTCTCCTTCTTCTTCTTCTTCTTCTGAAACTGAGTTGTCAAGCAAAACTATTCCGTATTTCCATAATCTCTGATCTTGCAATGAGCTGAGCCCGTAGTTCAATCTCAAGTTGCTGCAACTCTTCTTTTTCTTTTACCACAGTATGTAGTCTCTGAAGAATATTATTGCCCGAACTTCCATCAATAGTAATTGAACAGAAGTCAAGAGCACGCCAATACAAATGTTTTGCTGGGTACTGCATTGTTTCTCTTCAGCCTAGTCTTAGCCTCATATGCAACAATGGCAGAAGCATTGTCAACATTAGATTATGAATTTCTAAAACTTCAGCTCTAGAGCTGAAGTTTTCCAATTACAACACAAAAAACTTCAGCTCTAAAGCTGAAGTTTGTGTTGTAGTTGGAAACTTCAGCTCTAGTATGTAATATTAATAGGTGGTAAAAAAACTTTAACTCTAGAGCTGAAGTTTTTGTGTTGTAACTGGAAACTTCAGCTCTAGTATGTAATATTAATAGGTGGTAAAAAAACTTCAGCTCTAGAGCTGAAGCTTCCTAGTTACAACACAAAAACTTCAGCTCTAGAGCTGAAGTTTTTGTGTTGTAACTGAAAACTTCAACTCTAGTATGTAATATTAATAGGTGGTAAAAAAACTTCAGCTCTAGAGCTGAAGTTTTTATTTTATAACTGGAAAACTTCAGCTCTAGAGCTTATATTAGTGAGACTACAAGCTCCGTCAGAATTTAGTTTAAAATAACCATTAGTAGGAGGGTTCCATTTGACGTGCATGTGTGTAGGTTGTGTACGGCTGGTGGGGTTGTTTAGGCCTAGGTAGAAAAATTGAGTGGCTTGGCCTATAATGTGTTGGAGGTTAGGAGGGTGGGTTGTGCCTTCAAAAATAGTGCGGTTCCTACTTTTCCATAAGTGTCATAGAGCATATGGAATTAAAATGTGGGAGGGGATTTGAGTAGTGGTAGCATTATTTTTTAAAATGAATTGTGATAGTTTGTAGGTGGTGTTCTCATGAAACCTGTCTAGATTGACATCTATTGAGGTAATGCCTAATTGTTGCCAAACCATTTGAGCTTGGTGACATTGGAAGAAAAGATGGCTTATGGTTTCATCATGAGAGTGGCAGATTGGGAAATTCGCATTTTGGGTATATGTATATTGTGTAGATAAGTTGTTGTGGGTAGTCGCTGGTGGCTCATTAGCCATATGAAATGTTTTAATTTTTGGGGCAATTGAAGGTTCCATAACCACTGGAAGGAGTTTTTTGGTTGATCACGCAGTTGTTTATATAAAGATTTACCGTGAAGATTCCATTTGGGGTCCCTAGTAAAGGTGGTCATAAGAATCTTTTTTTGTGATGGTAGGGATATATTGATTACTAATTAGGTCATTTAAATTATCGGGAAGATCAAAAGGTATTTCTGGGATATTTATTGAGTTCCCCGCAATATATAAGGCCAATGTGGACGATTTTTCATTACGGGGTAGGGGTCTTTCAATTATTTGTCTGAGTATCAAGTTGGTGCCTAACCAAGGTTCAGTCCAAAAATTAATGTGCCTTCCATTGGCTGTATGCCACTTTATGCCAATTTGACAGGGAGCCCAACCTTGTTTGATGGCTTTCCAACTTGAGGATACATTAGTAGATGTATATTCCTCAAGTATTTTGATATGAGGACTTAAGCCCGATGGGATGAAGGGGATTGGAACAATCTCCAAGCTAGGGATCCCAATAAGGCATTATTTTTATCTGAAAGATTATGGATTCCCAATCGACCACAGTCTTGTGTTATTTGGATGATTTCCCAAATAATTAGGTGTAACTTACGTTTCTGAGTTGTGGATCCCCAAAGGAAGTTTTTTGAAAGCGTTTTAGCTTATTAGTGATATTAGTAGGTAATTTGATTAGTTGCATTACATGGTTTGGTAAGCAGTTTAGGGTAGCTTTTATCAAGGTGGTTCTTCTCGCTGTTGTTAGCAAATTAGCATTTCACCCAGCTAATTTATTTTTGTAATTATCTAGAAGGAATTGAAAATTTGATGTTGTAGGGTTTTTAGTGAAAATAGGATATCCAAGATATTTGCCGAAAGTTGATCCCTCAGTCATATGGAATGAATGGGTCACACTTTCTCTATCCTCTTTGGATGTGTTATTAGAGAAAATGATTTTTGATTTAGTATAATTAATAGTTAAGCCCGATATCTTAGTAAACAAGTTGAGGGTGCCAATTATTGAATTGTTGCTTTTAGTGGTCATTTTAGAGGTTAAAGTAATGTCATCAGCGAAGAGGAGATGAGAAATTTGTGGGCCTTGTCTAGATAATTTGATGGGGTGCCACTTTAGGTAATCAATTTCAGCGTGTATTTTCCGTGAGAGCACTTACATACAAAGTATGAAAATGTAGGGTGATAGGGGGCCCCCTGGACGAATGCCTCTTGAAGGTGAGAAGAAAGGGGTGGGTTGACCGTTAATTAAAATGGAGATGGAAGAGGTGGTTATGCAAGACATTATCATTTTTATTAGCTTGGGTGGGAAATTGAATTAATGGAGTGTGTCATGTATGAAGCCCCATTCAAGTTTGTCAAAAGCTTTTTTTAGATCCAATTTGAGTAGAAAAGAAGCCTGAGCACCTTTTTTTCTCCTAAAATGGTGCATAATTTCTTGTACTATAGTTGCATTATCAGTTGCCCTTCGATTGGGCAAGAAAGCTGATTGTTCCGGGGTAATGGGAGTAAATAAAATTGGTTTGATACGGTGGACTATGAGTTTGGTAATTAACTTATAAAGAGTGTTACAAAGACTTATTGGTCGATATTGAGTGATGAGTGTAGGTTGTTGTGCTTTAGGTATAAGGCAAAGGTAAGTTTTATTAATTTCTGGGGGGATTTTTTGTGTCTTTAAACATCCTCACAAAAACATGTGACTGAGGAGTTCACTTGAGTCCAGTAATTCTGGAAGAAGTATGGATATAATCCATCAGGTCCAGGTGCTTTAAAGGGTTGGAAGGACTTAAGAGCGTTGGTGCTTTCTATTGGTGTAATGGAGGAGTCCAATTTTTAATACTCATGAGTATTGATGGTATTGGAACGAGCTTAAAACTTAGGGTTTGTATAGTGGGTGTGACTAGTAGTGAATAAGTTTTGATATTAGCCTTCTATTGATGAGTTATGTCCTTTTGATCTAATATCCAATTACCCACAGAGTCTTTAAGAGCAGTAATACGGCTATGTCTACGTCGTTGTAAGGTAGTTAAGCGAAATTTTTTTTGTTGGCATCTCCATCTTGTAATCAATTTATTCTTGATTTTAATTTCTAAAATTCTTCTTCAATTTTTAGAAGGTCGTTGAATTGGATGATTAGGTCCGTTTCTAGATTTTGTAGAAACCGGCTAGTGGTGTTTTTGGGTGAATTTTGGATCCCTTGTATTCGAGCTAGAAGAATAATTTTCTTCTGAAATATGTTACCAAAAGTGGTTCTATTCCAATCTTGAATATTGGTGAAATCTTTAATTGATGTAAGTATAGGTTTATTAAGAGTCCAATTGTGAGTAATTATGGGAGACAATTGTCGTTGAGTTGTCCAAATTGTTTCAAAACGGAATTTTTTTTGTTAGGAGCTTTATGTTTTTTTTTAGATTTAGTAACAACGGGCTATGGTAGGAGTGTGTTCTTGGTAGATGGTGAACTGAGGCTTCAGGGAATATATTCAGCCATTCGTAGTTTGCTAAGCATCTATCTAATCTTTTAATATACGATGTAAGAGTTGTCTATTATTGGACCATGTATATCGACTACCTGTATAACCAAGGTCCACTAGATTACAATAGTTAATGAAGTGAACAAAGTTATCACTCCTTCGATTATTAATCGGTAGTCTACCATATTTTTCAGTAGATTTTATTATTTCGTTAAAATCACCTCCTATTAACCAAGGTAATCTAATTTGATCGTGTAAAGCTCGTAGGTTATCCCGTAAAACAGTACGTGCATGAAAATCATTTTTTGCATAAACGACAGATACTAACCAAGATTTAGGGTGAGGGTATACCTGGACAATGGAATGAATTTTTTGACTTGTGGAAGCTACTTGATCTAGTTTTATTTCATCATCCTTCCAAAGTAAGGCTATTCCTCCAGAACTTCCTTCAGCAGGTGATTGAGTCAAATGTGAAAAACCAAAGTAAGACTTAAGTGTTTCATGCTCTTGCATGTGTGTTTCTAGTAAAGCTACTAGAGATGGTTTATGATAGTTGACCATGGAATGAAAGTTTCGTTTGAACTCCGGTGGCTGAGCCCCTCTACAGTTCCAAATGACAAACTGCATAGATTGATTATTGAGTGGGCTGGTGGAGTCTCTCTCTCCGTTGTTGAGGATCTGTTCATCAGTGCTGGAACTAACACTATTGCAAATTTTTCCACCTCTGGATTTCTTGTTGGACGTATGTAAGTGAGACACTTAGTAGCTCTAGTGGACAGGTGATGATCACTTTTCTTTTGTACTGCTCTTTGAGGGTGTAGGTTTTGTTCCCATTGAGATAGCTCAGGATGGGGGAGTGCTTCTCGTATCTCTGCCATGGTGGCTGCCACTTCCAGCTGAGTTATTTCGTCTAGTTCGTTGGGAGATGGACTGTGTTGATGAAGTGGACTCGTTGGAGGAGTGAGTGGGTGGTATGGTGAGGCTTGTGCATGGAGTGGTATTATGGGTGCTATGGATGAACGATGCTGGATCCAAGGTACAAATGTTTGAGGTGGTTATTGTGGTGGGTAGAAGGGAAGCTCTAGGGTGGTCACTGGTGGTGATGGGGGCACTGGCATGGAGAGAGGAGTTGGGAATGGTGGTGTCATGTGCTGTTGTTGGTTGAAAACTGACAGGGGATGCGTGGCCCATAGGAATTGGTTGTAAAGTGTCACCCCCATGCGCATCCCCTCTATGACTATTTGTGCTATGTTCGTTGGATTTTGTATCATTACTATCACATCCTGGTTGTCGATTTCCATGGTGAAGGCCAATGCATGCTCTTGCAGGCTCATCTCAAGCCAGGACTGGGGGTAGGTTTAGATTGGTGGATATTGTATTATGTAAATGGGTGTGGGTTATGGAGGGTGGTCTTGTGGTGGTTGCATAGTGATTGTGTTGAGGAATATGGGGTGGTGGAGAAGGTTCGTGTTTGTGAAGGAGAGGGTTTTCCCATGATGAAAGTTGTGGTGTGATCGGTTCATTTGGGAGGGGATGTGTGTTATGGAGGGGTTGTTTGTAGTGGTAGGCGTAGTAGGAGTTAATGATATTGTTTCAATGTGTTCATGGTTTTGAGAGGATAATGGAGACGGTTGATTTGATATGGGTAATGAAGGTGTAGTTTCACGTGAAGGGTTGTTTGGGGTTGCTTGTTTGGGGTAGCTTGTTTGGGGTAGTAGGCTTCGCCAATCATTGGCTTGGTTATTTGGATGGGAAGTGTAGACATTGGGCCTAGGAGGTGTGAATTACTTTGGGTTATTGGGGAAGGGATAGTTGCCATAAGATAGGCTTGCAATTGAGTTCCTATAGAGAGGTGTGAGTTGGAGTTCCATGTGCCTGTGTTGGCGTAAATAATGTCAGGCATTTTTCCCACGTGGAAGAAGCTCGTGCTAGGTGTTTATGATGTAGAAGGTGGGTCAGCAATGATATTTGGTGATTGTATTTTTTGGTGGTGGACGAGTTGTGGGCTAGATGAAAACTGGATAGTTTCATGGGCTATGTTATTTAGGCCTTGGGTTCTGCCCGTTTGGTCCATTGGGTGAGGGTTGTTTAGGAATTTTAGTGTTATTTCATTAAAAAAATTTGGAGGGTTAGAGAAGACATTAGGAATTATTTTATTGATTAATGATTTTTTAATTGGCGTATGGTTTGCCGTATGTGGGAGATTTAGGTTAGATGACATACCTGTGGGTCCCGGCCGACAGTGTTCGACTTTTTTTGTTGTACGTGATTAATTGTGGGCAATTTCGCTCGAGAGCGAGTCTTTGACGGAAAAGTGACTGTTTGCCATTCGTTGGTGTCAGGAGTAGGTTGTTTGTGTTGTTCCTGGGAGTTGTTGCGAGTTGTGTTTGGATGAGGAGTTTCATTTGGTAGTGTGGTGTGCAAATTGTTGGAGATGGATGTCGTGGAATATGACGGAGATGGACAGAAAAGTTTTGTGTGGCCAAGTCGACCACATAGAGTGCAGAGCATATTGAGACCCTCATAAACTATTTGTTGTTTGTGTGTACCAATATACACATGTGTTTTGAGAGGCATTTCTAAAGGAACTTCTATACATATTCTTGCATAGCGGCCTCTTGTAGTTGCCGACGTGCATGTATCAACTTTGAGTAGAGAGCCAATTTTTTCCCCTACTCATTTAAGTATTTCAAAGTCGTAGAACTCAGTTGGTAGCTCAGGTAATCGTAACCAAATTCCTGTGTAGGTGAGCTAGGTGATGGAGGCTATGAATTTAGGTTCCCATTTGCGGACGGATAGAAATGGTTGAGTATAAACCAAGGTCCATTGTGAAGGACATTGAGCATGTTTTCTTCTTTTTGAAACTTAACTAAGTAGAAATCACACCCTAAATCAATTAAGAGCAGGTCCTCTTTGGGCTTCCATAATGCATGTAGTTTGGTTCGTAGAGTTTGGTGCCCAACTTTCCTTCGATAGACTTTGACAATGACAGAGAATTTACAAGGCATTTAGAGGCGTGGTTTTTCAGCTGATGTGAGTGGTATGAAAGTGTCTTGTTGGAGATGGTTTGTTGTTTCATCGATTAAATCGATATGGGAGTGGGTTTGGTGGCATATATGGGGGTAGGAGGTGAATTGGTTGTTGGTCAGTAAGGTTTGTGCAAAGGTGAGAGGGAGAGGAGTGGCAGTTCTTTGGTCTATAGGTGGAGTTGGAGGTGGATCAAGGTGCATAGAACTAATGTCCGGTTGTTCCGGTGGTGGGGTAGTGGTGGTGTTATTCATCTGTAGAGAGAAAAAACTTCTTACGAGGGCTTTTCACTCTCTCTGCTCTCTTTCTTGGATCAATATCATTGATCACGCCCAAGTCTAGTCCTAAAAAGGATAAGCGGTCGCTTCAAATATAATCCGGTCTAAAAGTCCGGAGTCGAATCCCACAGAGAACTAAGGCTTAGCTATATCTCTTTAGTATCACTAAATAGACAAGTTTGAACAATTTTCTAAATTATAAAGATTGAGATTTATATTTCTAACTAATTAACTAGCAAATACTAGAAAACGGTAAAATTATCAACTAACGGGACAAAGGTTTGGAGACTAAATTAAGGAGGTCTAGAGTTATGATTTCCCCAATTGTCGGAATCCTTCTAGCTATGTTCCCTACAATTTCGCCAATGTATTCTCTACTGATCGTGAGCACTTTAGGTGCCGTAATTCTCTCTCGAGCAATTACAATAATTTATTCGATATATTCTCTCGAACTACGCTAGTTGGCTTTATCTAACCGCTCATTATGACCACGTCAAGGCTTTGTTATTTCTAAACCTACCTTTAAACCCAATATATTGATTTCTCACATACGTTAGGAGTGACGTTGTTCAATAACTACCTAAATATGTACTCTCTCTCAAGTAGTACACACTAAATAGGCACAGTCAATTGATGGCCATTCAATCAACAACAACAAACACGTAGTTGAACAAGTAGAAAAATCTAATGGCTCAATTATATAAAAATATGACAAGAATTTATCCTACAAAAGGTTCTATCAAAACCCTAGATAACAAATTAGCTATTCATAATAGTATGTAAAACTACAATACTAAAATCATAACCAACAATGAAAAATAGGAAGAGGAAGGAAAAACTCGTTGAAGAATTCTCCGCATTGCTCCCAGTGTGTTCTTGACTCCTTAGGTCGAATCCCCGGTCTCCTTAGCCTCCTTAGGTCTAAATTATGTCAAAAGTGTGTTCAACCTCACAAAAATACCATTTTTCCATATATATATATACCAAGTAGGGTCGGACCCAAATAATTATACCTTCTCCTACGCGAAAAAGGACAATATTTCACGTCTGGACTGCCGCGGCCGCGGTCAACCGCGGTATATGGCAGGTATACTGCCTCAGGTCCGCTGTCGCGGTTTCGACCGCATTTTTCACCCTGTTCCGTTTGGAATTTGGAAAAACGTAAAATATGAAAGTTGTAGTCCTTTGAGTTATCTTCCAACCATATATTGTAGAGCCCAAATGGAATTTTGAGAAAAAAGTTATGTGTATTTTACTAGACAGTGCGCAATATGCCTACTCGATTCTTCGTTTTGTTGCTCTATCATTCGTTGATCCCCGAATACGATCCCGGCTTAATTACTTGGGCTTTTACTTAGACTTCAAAGCTCAAAATCACTTGAATTCATTCCATAACATCTATATAACTCGGAATCACTCCTACAAGGCATAAAACATACTGTTAGTGCAAAACACTAGCGATTAAAGCGCAAACTCAACTAAAGTGCAGTAAATTAGAGTGTAATAATCGACTAAAATACGTAATTATAGCCTATCATCAATCATCAATTCGTGAAGTGAGATTACCATCAAATCTTTTTAAATATTTTTAGTGAATATAGGTTTCGGGTGCGTACCAGGCGAGACATAGAGCCTGTTTGGACATAAAGAATTTTACTTTTTTTGAAATCACCGTTTGTTCATAAAATTTTCAATTTTCACTTGAAGATGAATTTTGGAAATTTTTTAAAATTTGAAAAACTCCAAAAGGCTGCTTTTCAAATTTTTCACTCAAATGACTCATAAAACTTCAAAAACAACTCAAACTGAATTTTATGTCCAAACACAACTCTAAATTCAAATACCATTTTCACTTGAATTTTTTTCATCATTTCTTAGAATTTTACAATTTTTATGTCCAAGCGCCTACTATAATTGAGTCAAGCGGACACCCACCACCATAAATAAAAAGCTTAAAGTAACACAAATTTTGAGATGATAAACTATAGTTTAAATAGAGGATAATGTTTCTACAGAAACTTCAATTTTCAGAGAATACCAACTTATGCTATCTTAATTTGTAATAGGATTACCATTCGAATTTTTTTTTTAATTGACTAACTTTGTCCAACCGTCTGGACAGATAGAAAGAAATTATCAAGTGTTTATAACTAAAATATTATGATTCCCCTCCCACTTTATTAATTATAAAATTACACTCAAATAAATAATATTATGATAATTATTTTGAAAAAAATTAATATGCTTGCTATTTAACCACAAAATTGGACTACTTGGTTAACTGAGTTGGTATACAATCACAGATGTATTGGCAAAATCTACTTTCTTTTTTTTTACCTTAATACTCAGAGACCTTCTTTCACGTTTAACTTCGTTACACTAACCTTTCTTGTGATTTACGATATTTCGCTTACCTTCCTTATTTTGATTTTTTGTAACAATTCTTTTAACTTATTTTCGTTCATGTAAAAGAATTATGATTTGACTATTTTGCCCTTTCTAATACTCTTTTGTTTAATTAATCTTGTAAATATCTGTTTTAGGTGGCTACTGACTTATAATGCTTTCCCTTTGATTCTCTCTTTGCCCATTAAACAAATTTTTGGGGAAAATTCACCGATGCATTATGCACGCCATTGTCTCTAAATTAATATCTAAGCATTATTTTAAGAAAAAATCATTGAGGGAATAATTCATGTTTAGACTTAATATCTAAATGGCTTCTGATAACTATTAAGTCAGAGAGATGTTTGGGTTTAAGGTGAAATGTATAAGCATTAATTACGTGATTCAAATTTAGAGAAAATTAGCAAATGGAAACAAATCCATATGTAAGAAATACCAACTTTATGTGAAAAGCTAAATTAAGTGTAGGCTATAATTAGTGACTTTTCGCAGGATGCGATCCTTAATAGTTCACTATTAAAGAAAATTATTGTCTCGAAATTTGGGGGACTTATACAAGGAGTGAATCGTTACCAACTTTCAAATATTCTATTTTTAGGCTATAAATTTACATCTTTTCTTAAAAGTGGAATTCCAAACAAAGTTAAGTTGTACGGAAAACGGTCGCATATACCCTCTACCATCATTTATTGTTTAAGCTTGTCATCTCTATTGTAACGACCCGACCGGTCGTTTTGAGCATTTGCACTTTGCTCGGTTGTTTGAGGGCATGAGTAGCTCCGTATGATGTATTATGACTTATGTGAATCGTCGATTTTGGTTTTCAGGTTATTCGGAATTGATTTGGAGGAATGATTCACAGCTAGAAGCTTTAAATTTGAAAGGTTTGAAAAAGTTTTGACTATTGAGTTTGACCTCGGATTGGATTTCTGATGGTTCTGTTAGCTCCGCTGGGTGATTCTGGACTTAGGAGCGCGTCCGAATTGTGATTTGGAGGTCCGTAGTAAAGTTTGGCTTGAAATGGCGAAAGTTAGAATTTTGGAAAGTTTGACCGGGACTGGACTTTTTGATATCGGGGTCGGATTCCGATTTTAGAAATTGACTTGTGTGCAAAATTTGAGGTCGATCGGACGTGATTTGATGAGTTTCGGCATCGGTTGTGGAAGTTGAAGTTTCGAAGTTCTATGATTTCGAATTGAGGTGTGATTCGTCGTTTCGATGTTGTTATGTGTGTTTTGAGGCCTCGAGTAGGTCCATGTTATGGCACTTGTTGGTATGTAAGAACGGGGTCCGAGGGGCTCAAGCATTTTTCGGATCAACGTCGGACCATTTTTCTTCATATTGCTATTGCTAAGGAGCTGTTGGTTCTGGTGTTCCGCACCTGCGATTGATATTGCGTAGGTGCGACGGGCGCAGATGCAAGCCAAGCGTCGGAGATGCGAGGTTTCATTGAGGAATGAAGGTCATCGCAGATGCAGAGGAAAGTCGCACCCACGAGTGCACAGGAGCGGAAATTGTTCCGCAGGTGCGAGGGGTCGGCTGGTGAGTAAGGTCGCAGAAGCGAAGATTTGACAGCAGATGCGACAATTTGACCGCAAACGTGGAAGTGATGGGCAAAATGATAAATACAAGGGTTTGCGATTTTGGCTTCATTTTGACATTTCCAAGCTCGGGTTGAGGCGATTCTTGAAGCAAACTTCACAGGGATTAGGGTAAGTGTTCTCTACTCAGTTTTGATTACATATCATGAATCTATCTTCATTTTTGGCAATTAGTTGTTGAATCTTAAAGAAAAATTAGGGGTTTTGGCCTAAAGTTTCATAATATGAATATTTGAGTTTTGAACATCAAATTGGAGTCAGATTTGAGTGAAACTAGTATGATTGGACTCGTAATTGAATGAGTTGTCGGATTTTGTGAGTTTTGTCGGGTTCTGAGGTACGGGCCCGGGTTTGAATTTTGGGTCAATTTCAGGCTTTGATTCAAGAGTTGATCTTTTATGATCGCGATTGGTTCCTTTAGCATTGTTTGATTTATTTGAATTGTTTTTGGTCAGTTTCGAGCCGTTTGGAGGTCGAAACGTGCGGGATGGCATCTTTGGAGCATCGCTCGGCTTGCTCGGTATTGGTATTGGCTCGTTAGAGGTAAGTAACTCTTCTAAACTTAGTGTTGAGGGTATGAAACCCCTCAAAACATATTATGTGATTGGTATTGAAGCGACGCACATGCTAGGTGACGGGCGTGTGGGCATGCACCCTGTGAATTGGTACTCTGAGGTTCTCATGGAACTATATAGTGGCCCTATCTTGTTGTTATTTGTGTCTTCCCCATGTGATATAGTAATTGAGTTTTCAATCATGCTAGATATTATGTTTAGACTTATGTCGATACTGTTGGGACCCACAGCGGTCATTTCTGTTGTGAAGTTATATGCTTTCATTGTTTTATATACTAAGTCATACGCACTCACATGCATATCATATCTCAGTCCCTGTTGTTATTTATTGATACATCACATCATCATATTTGGGCTAGTTTCATGACATTGTGAGCCCGAGAGAGAGAGAGACTAGAGAGTTTGATGACTGAGCGAGGTCGAGGGCCTGATTGTGAGGATATTTATGGGATCGGGCTGCACACCGTAGCATGTTACGTGGGCATCTTCTATTCAAAAGGATCTTACTCAATTCAATAGAAACTTAACTTCTACCCCACTTTTTTTCTTTTCAGGCTAAATTGTTGGGACGGACTTTTTATAGGGATTCAAGCTTGCGAAATGCTTTATCATTCTTACTCTTGAGTAAAACTAAACTGGCTTTTGACACAGGTGCGAAGCAAGTCTATGCGGAAAGGATAGGAAAAAGCTCTATACGATACGCGAGTTGTTGGTGGAATACGAGTAAGGACTTTGTTTGCCCAAGTCCCTTGCTTGAAGGACTATCGCAGTAGGCCATGATTGGATTGATATAGCGATTGGGCTGAAGGAGCCCCCCGGAGTCTGTACACACTCCCAGTGACCGCAGGTACCTACTGAGTGCGAGTACCGAGTGACGAGTGATTGGGAGGGCTGAGTGACTGTGAGGACTGAGTGAATTGATACTCTGAGAGCTTGCATATGGTTTTATCACTGAGTTGCATCGTATTTGATATGCACATTTGACATACATGCATAGAGATGCATTTTTCCTCATGTTATATAGTATCACGTCATTCATGAATTTTTTACACACATTGGTATGTGGGTATAGAGAGGTGTTTTTGCACTTTGATATTTGGAAAGAAAATGAACCTTCTTACTTATTGTTGAAAGGATTTTGAGAAAAATCAGAGTTTTCAAACCTACATGTATATTTTGACATTTCCGGTAAAGAATTGAGTTTCACTAAGATATTTGAAAAGCATGCCTATTTTTCTAAAACTGTGAACGGATTGAGCCTTTTTCTTCTGAGATACCCCTTTACTACTTGTGTTATGTTGTTACGAACTCTTGTAGGATACCGGTATTGGACCCGGCCTTGTGATAGCTCGTCACTGCTTTCAACCTAAGGTTAGGTTTGTTACTTACTTAGTATATGGAGTCGGTTGTACTCATACTACACTACTGCACATTGCGTGCAGATGTTGGCTGCAGTTGTTGCTGAGTTCGTTGGTTGCTGGATTTGAAGATGTACTCGCGGCCTTGTTGCAGCTGCCTCTGTTATTCGGGGTAGCCTTAGATTAAAAAGTTTTGTTTATGTACTTTTAAAATAGATTTTATTTCCGCTTTGTAAACTCTGTTCTTAGAAGCTCATGATTTGTACTACCAGTCCTTGGGAAATGTATAAGATTTAGATAATTACTTCTATTTAGTTGCCTTGTTAAAATTATTGGAATTGGATAGATATTTGTTGGTTTACCTAGCGCCTAGCGGGTTGGGTTAGGTTTCATCACGACCAATGGATTTTTGGTCGTGACAGATTGGTATCAGAGCTCTAGGTTCATAGGTTCTACAAGTCATGAGCAAGTGTCTAGTAGAGTTTTGCGGATCGGTATGATGACGTCCATACCTATCTTCGAGAGGCTACAGGAAATTTAGGAGGTACTTCCCATCTTTCTTTCCTTGTCATGCGAAATTGATTCAGCTTGAAGCGTAACTCTTTAAATTCCTTCCACCCACATGAGCGCTCGGTATCAGATGTGCATCGACGGCTTGTGATTTTCATGGTTGAGGTGCGAGATGTGATTTTGGCATGTTGATGATGGGCCGGTCTGGGGGACTTGAGGCCGGGTTTTGTCTGTGGCTTGAGTATTGAGATTTCGATTGTGTGAGCACGTGCATTTGGGACTTATATATTCGTTTGTGTCCTTATTGTTAGGATTTGTGACTGGATGACTATGTAGTGAGTATGATTTGATTGTGAGATGTGTTCAGATTGTTTGAATGTGACAATAAGAGTTTGTTGGAGATGTAGCAAAGACTATTAGGTGTTTGACTTCTATATGGATTTGGCGTATGGCCTCGAGTTTTGGGTGTGTTGAAGGACCTCTCATGTAGTTTAGTTGTGGAGTGAAGTAGATCTTCATGTTGTGTTATGAGTTCAGACTCAGGGAGATAAAGTGATACCGTAATATTTATGATTATGGAGGAGTACAGAGAGATATCAGTTTGAGGCTAAGTAGGTGGGGTTATCTCCTGCTGGGTGTCCTGAGGTTGTGTGATCCTTATTTGTTTTGTAGCGAGTTCTCTTTTACCAGTGAATCAGTTATGACTACCGTGGTTGGGATTGAGGATGACTCGAGTAAGGGAATTTTTGGATACAGGTTGTATCACACTCTATGGGTATGTGGGAACCATGGAATAATTGAGTGGTTATTGTGAAAGATTTAGTGTGCGTGGAGTAGGAGATTGCTCGGTTGCTTAGGAGTGTGGGTTACTCTCTTGGGTGGTGGTGCGTTAATGGGGCATAGGTCGTTTGGTCCGTTTGGTCGGTTTAATTGAGATTTGAGTAGAGTAAATGACTCTCGAGAATGGTTCTAATGGATTCAAGATTTATATGTAACAATCGGGAATCTTCAGAATGTGTATTTGACTAGAAACTGAGATTTACATTGGATGGTGCCAAGACTCGTGGCATTTCTACATCATTATGGATTCTACATATCAATATCAGGGAGGTGAAGGTAATGGCTTTATACTCACAGGAAGTCTCTTCAGAGTAAGTATTTGGGTTGTGGTACTTTTGGGGTGCTTAAGAGAACATTCAGCGGCTTATGAGCCTTAAGGCGGTGTGGTTTTATGCTAGGGTCTCGCATGGTGAGTTTTGGTTGAGGATTGTGGTATTATGGCGAGGAGAAGAATCAACTTGAAGGTAATTTAGAAGGAACTCGGAGAAATAGGATAGCTTGGTGGTAGGTTGGATCGGCATGGTAATGGGTAAGATCGGTTCTTTGGGTGCTTATGATGTGGTGAGTTTCTACATGTGATTCGTGACAATGCTCTTGGGTTTTGGCGACCTGCGTAGCTTGGTTGATTTAGAGGGATTCAGTCCTGGCGATTTGGTTAAGTGCAAATAGATTTTGGAGAGTTCTTGATGGTTTCTACCATGATTTGATATGTATATTTCCTACTGGATTGTGGGGCATGTTTCGTATTGTGATTTCTCTAGGATGAAATCAAATGGAAAGTTCTTGGCTAATCGAGTATGTAGTTGCTTGGGACTCAGAGTTTGTTTTGAGATTTTTATATCTTTCATATGATGGCATAATGGGTGCGGTGTGTTGTGTAGTATTGAGAATTGCAGGTGCAAGGTCACAATTCGGTTTTGAAGGGAAGGTCATGAAATTCATAGGCAGCATGGACGGTTTCAGATGACTAGGTAGTGATGTTACTATTTGGTATGGCTTAATGAGAGTATACATTTAGGGTAGGGCAATGTGTTTGATTTATGGAAACTTCATTGGTTCTGCGGCACTCTCCTAGTTGATCGACTATGGGTATTCAAATTTTGCTTTGTGGCACAGAAGGATTATAGAGGTATTCCTCGTGGTATGATTGTTTATTGGAGAAGTGTTAGACATATGGTGGTGGAGTTGGGATCAGATATGGTGGTACATGTGTTCTATGGGTTTGGAGACTGGAAGTTCTCAGGAGCAGATTGTTTTGTAGTTGTGGTCTATGAGGTTGTGGCCGAAGCTTGCTAAGTGATAGTGTGTTCTATGATTCAGTTATTGTGGACTTTTGAAGGGTTACTTATCTATTTGTGGGTGACCAGAGTCGATTTGGGGGTCCATGGGTAGGCCCAATTAAGATTTGTATTCTACAATGAGTTGGATTGGTGGGCTCCATAATGCTTGTTGAGGGACGTGCTATTCGGTTGTTTCTAAGCTATTCGTGTTCTGAAATGATTTATGAGTTACTCTTCTATGCTGCGAGGAGTTGTGATTCGTTGGTTTTGGGCATACATGGTGCGGTTCTATTGTGGTCTTATAACGGAATTTGAGTGAGATGAGTAATTGGGTACTACGTGATTGAGGGCGTATTGGTTATGTTCTTTCGGGTTTTGTGTTGCATTGTATCATCTGATTCTCTGTGGTTATGGTAATGCACTTTGGGTACTTGACGTCGAATTTCGCGTGGTTATTGATTTTGAGCAAGGCGGAGTGAGGTATATAATATGGACCAGCGTTTGGATGGGGTCACGCATTGCAGCGAAGTTATGATGAGATATGATCCTTTGTGTTGGATTCGTGTGTTTTGGTTCTATGGTGTGCTCTAGGTTTTTATCATGGTGTTGTGATGGTACTTGTTAAGCTGGCAGAACAGTCCTCTCGTTTGAGGCATTTCAGGGTTGAGTACATTTGGAATGTTGCTATTGTTGATACCCAATTTTCCTCATCTTTTTAAAATGCATATATACTTTCAAAATAGCATATTGGTATCATCATTTAGTTCACAAACCTATACAAGCATTTTCCATAATTTTCCATAATTTTTAAAAGCTTTAAATTAATTTCTTTCTGCATTTTATTGTATAAATATCTAAAAATTATCCTTCAAATTATTTTCTTGTGACTTAATCATTCAAACTTATTATTTACACCAACATGTATGTTTTATAATATTTACTTCATTTTTCTATAATTGCATTTGCATTTTTTAGGCTAATTGCACATTTTTTACAATAATAGCCTATATTCATGTATAATTACATTATTTGTGCCAAAATAACTTTTTATATTTATATAATATTAAGTTATTATTTTCAATCATTTTAGTGCACAAATAATTTTTTTTGCTATTTATTAATTACTTTTATAAATTATTTTTGATAAATATTGGGTAATTAAACAACAACCCAATTTCTAAACCAATTTCAAACCAAATGAATGGCCCAAAACACTCAAATACCTAGCCCAATTACCCCATCCCAAAGACAAACGACCCATGACTAATACCCGATCGCGACCCGCTTCTAAACGACCCGCCCGTCTAATTTTAATCTCAGCCGTTGATCTCTCAAGATCAACGACCATTATCCACTACCCCCTTTTTAATTAACCTAACCCCAGAAACCCTACCCCATTTCCTAAAGACCACCGCCCCTATTTTCTCTGTCACTCCTCTATTATTCAATTAAACCCTAGCCACCTCCCCCTCAATCCCTCTCCTAATCCCACTGATAATGGGATTCGATTACCATGTTCTTGCCATATTTGACCCTTTTTTGGTACTGGTAGTTCGTTTGTGGTGTTACCTAGGTTCTTGCCTAAACATGGCACGCAATCTCTTCTGAAATCGAACCAAAATGGTTTGAATCTCTGATTTTGATCGTTATTTCGTCTATATACATTCAATACTACACTGTGCGGGTTCGATTTTGTTTGGATTCTGCTGATTTACACTTTCCCTAAAAAAACTTGGGTTTACAGATTTCTCTCTTAAATTGATTTTGAATCGATTTGCATGTTTCTTTTCTTTGTTTGTTGCTTAAATTACTCTGTTTCCTTATATGTTTGCTCGATTTTGACTATTATATAAATCTCCCCCCCCCCCCCCACTCCCTTTTGGACAGACTTTAAATCGCTAAAATTCCCACTAAAAAGCTAAAGCTTTACACTCTATTGTTCGTTTATTCTTTTGTTCTACTTTGGCTCTTGGCCGGCTGAAAGCCAAGGCCACTAGAATTCCTATTTTCTCGACCTTCCCTAGGTGTGAGCATTGCCATGGGTTCCTTGAAGCCCTTGGGAACTTGACGCATCTAAGGTTCTGGGTCATACTACTTTGTTGACGTTCAAAGTGATTCAGTTCTTTTCTTGTTTATCTCCTTGTCAATCAGTAACTGGTGAGTTCTCAACTTTTGCAATGTTCATTCTCTTATGATCCTGATTAGCATATTCATAACTCTAAAATTGCATAACCTAATGCGTTTTGTAGACTATCTCTATGTGTAATTCTGCTTATGATATGAACCTCTCTAGCATTTGCTTATTCCTATATTGTCAGTTCTAAAATGTATTCGCGTTTAACTTGAGCAAGTTAGACTGTTTAAAGTTCGTAGCTTAATATATTGGTATTTTGAGTGTTCACATTGGTTATATGATATCAGTTTATTTCCTGCCTTGTTCTGGATTTCTATAGTGATCGATTTATCTCTGTGATATGCCCCAATCTATGTTAAGACCCTTGTTCTAGCTATGATTTGTTCCTATGATCATTTTATCACTTAGAATTTCCTTACCCTGCCCAACTCTGTATTCCCTTGCAACTAGTTACCTTTTAGACTAGTTTAACTTGTGTCCCCTATAACCTTTGATTTTGTTTGCCTTATTGGTGTGAGTTGCACTGTTCAACCCCTAGTGTTTAGCATAATTTGACCTTTAGGCTTGAACCTGTTAAGTTAATGTCCTATATTGTTTGTCTTACTGGCCTAATGCACCTTTGCTTATTAACTTTGTAATCCTAGAAGCCATGATCCCCCCTTTCTTCCTACAGATGCACCCTACCTCAATGTGCTAAGTATGGACTTGAAACATTAACCTGTATCTTGAGTTTGTGTACCCTCTGTGTTGATATGTTCATTATGTGATCACTTTTGCAATGCCTGTTTCTAAAATTCAAATGCGCTCCTTCGAACTCTGTTATTTGACTACTATTTTCATTGGTTGTTTACCCTATTTTGAATTTATAATTCTTGGCCGGCTAAAAGCCAAGGCCCCTAAAGCTTTGTCTATTAACCTCCCTAGTGTGAGCACTGCTCGGTGTCCACTTTGAGAACCTTGTGAACTCTAACACACTAAGGCCTGAGGTTCTCCGGCCATTTTCCTTACTACTCAGTTCTACCCCTCTTTCTGCCTACTGAATTTGCAAGTTGACTTGTGTAAGTAATTGTTTCCCTGGATCCTATGATCAAACCATGGCTGTTGGATTTGGTTCGAGTTCTCCTATGTTTTCTGGGTTATGTCGAGATTTGTGTGGAGAAAGAGCTTAGTTGAAGGCCTGGCAGGGGCTGGGTACCTTTTGGGCTTGTCTTGGGCCTACTGTATTTTACCTCCTATAGCAAAGGTTGATACCTTATTTATTTTAAATAGATACTCTTTTAAAAAATTATATTCCATAGCTACCTTTTGATTTTTATAGCCAAATATCTATTTATGGTCACCTCCTACCCTTAAGCCATAAAATACGCTTTGTATTATTTTTCTCTCTCATTCTTTCAGATTTCTCTCCAGCCTATCTCTCTCTCTCAACACCAGTCTTTCTCCATGAATACAACCACGATTCTCCACTGATTCATCTCCAATGCCTTGCAAAATTTTCAATTTTTTTGCTCCAAAAAGTTGTGGTAAGTGTTAAAGTTGATAGATTTCGCTGGTATCGAAATTGAATGGAATAAACTTGCAGCCTACGGTGGTGTTTTGGATCTCGTTCTGAATTGTTTCCACCATCTAAATTGTGTGTGGTAGGTGGCCTCTCAGCTTCTCGTCTAATGTGCTTCCTAGATCTCTTTGGACCGGGTTCTTGATCGAAACGGGAACAATGGCGTTTCGAGTCAGAATTACGGCCCTCTCGACGAGACGACATCAGGGTTGTTCTTGAACAAAGACAACGGAGTTTGGGGCTGAGCAACTTGAAGATTCTGCTACCTTTTTTTTATTTGTATTTCAATGTATCTCGTTGTATTTCACTGTATTCATGGTCTGTAGATTCATTGTATTTCAATATATCTCGCTGTATTCCATATATTTTATTGTATTTACTGTCTTGCTGTATTCCATGAATGTATTAATATATTTTTTTAATTAATATAATTTTTGTATTCAGATGTATATATGTATTTAAATGTATCTGTAGTATGTATTCATATGTTTTTGCACTGTAGATGAATCTCAAATTTTATTGTTTTAAAACAAAAACACCCACGAACGATATTAACCGAAAAGGGAAGGATTAGAAACTCGGCGATTGCTCTTTTTTGTTGTATTTATCGGCTAGGAAAAATATTCAGCATATTTCGCGTCAAATACAGATTATGAGTGATGTAATTGAGTTAGTTTAGTTATATTAGAAGTCTATTGTGTTAATTGATTCACTTTCCGTTTAAAAATAACTGAACATACCACAATTTGCGCTATTTACATTACTGTATTCACAAATACATATCGTGAATACAGTCGAATACAATAATTGTCTATCTGGAATCCCCTATTTCACGCAGAGTTTTTCTACTGTATTCATGAATACAGTAGCTTAAATACATCGAATACACTCTGAAAAAACTGAAAATATAGCTATAGGAAGTAATATAGTAAATGGTAGCTACAACTAGATAATAACCACTAAACAATAGTGGTTTGCGAATATTTCTCTTATTTGTATCACTTTGTAATTTTATCTCATTATTGGGTCTGTAATAATTCTGTAATAACAATTCGAGTAATAGTGAAATTGGGAAATGGGTATCTCCTAATACTTGCATGAAAAGGGTCGAAAGCATATTCATAGGATTTGTGTGATCTATTTGCTTTCCGACCTGTTATATGTGAATCTCTCTGTGCACTACTAGAAATCATGTCATTAGGGAATCGCGCGCTCACATAACTAGTATGTCGTCAATGCATATGTATTCTACCTATTCTTGTGTCTGTTGCTATGTGTTGCTAGACAGCATGCCTATAGGAAATATTTGCTAGCGACTTCTCCTTAATCTTCTCAATAAATATCATGCCCATAGGATTTTAGCTAATTAATTTGCTAGTGCAATCTCATCGTCCATCTAGAAAGCATGCCTCTATGTGTAAAATCAGTTCCTATTGCCAAGTTTTAGAGATCATGCATATAGGACATCACTACTCAGTTTTCAAACGTTCTTTTATTGCTCATCCACGCAATTATTAGGAAGCGTAATAATTCTAGGAACTTTCAGTAAGTCCCGATGTTCCTTATTGTATAAATCGCTTAGAGATCATGCCTATAGATTTGTTAACTGATAATCTATAATAAACGGTTTTGCAGCGCTTGGTACTTACCAACCGGTAATTTAGGAATCCTAGGTCTAAAAAATGGCTTGCGTATCTGAATCAGATCATCTAGAAACTATGCCTATAGAGTTTAACAACTGTAATCTCTTCAATTCCGAAAACTGCCTAATATGTAAAATCTGTTTGCGTGCAATTATTTGTCTAATTGCGGAGGCCAATGTGAGATTTTAAATGGATTTAATTGCAGTCCTATTTGTTTTGACTTGTCGCTTAGTTTTAACAATTTGAGAAGCCTATGTCAAGTCTAGAACCACCCAAAGTAGAGGTCCAAGTGCCTCTTGGACCATAGGCATGGGACGAGTAGTGCACGCATAAGGTACGATTTAGAATCAACTAGTGCGCTTTAGGTAAAAACTTAAAGATAGTAATCGGGTAGCAGGAGATGATAGTCTGTGCTCGCTCAATAATACGAGTAACACCCCATCTAGAGGGAGTTACGAAGTATCATTTATGTTGCACGGGGTGATCCTTTAGGCTAAAAAACTTAGGACCCCCCCCCCCAATCTTATCTTTGAATCAAGTGTTTGTATTTATTCGAAGTCTCTTGATAATAAAACTTCCCAAACTTCTTGTTTTTCTCTCTATCTTTGTTATCTGACTAATTCATATAATTCGAGTTCGGCCGGGACCCACAGTTGTGGACCTCGAAGAGTGCCTAACACCTTCTCTTCGAGGTAATATCGAACCCTTACCCGATCTTTGGTGATGCAAACTAGTTAAACCCGAGTCATATGCACATAGGTTCTCTAACGTACCTTAAAAAATGTTAGATGTCGACTCTCCTCTTTTAATACCTCCTTAAAAGAGTTGTCACATGCCGAAACCCGATTTCGCGAGGAAAAGGGGTGCGGCAGCATGGTGACTCTGCTAGGGATATTGAGGCTCTTACCATAGCGAATTTGATTTATATGAATTAGTCTTCTTTGATAAACGTATTTCCTTGTACTTTTATTATTTTTGTGGTTACATGAATATCTCGCTCCCGTTTCCCTTTTTATTGTTGCATGCACACCCTTTTCCCTATTCTCCCTCTATTTGAATTCGTATTAATATGCAAATCCCTTCCCTTATTTTCCCTGCTTTGCTCAAATTGGCTCTAACATGTGTGTTCCTTTTTTTAGTCGTACTTATTTGCTCCAAGTCGCCTTTTAAATTTCTACACCATGTCTCTCCCCACCCTTACTCCCTCGCTTACTTTATTACTTCCACATTGCACGAACTAACTTCTTCTTGTTTTCCTTTCTTTTCATGTCTTTACGTTTCATTTTAATATTGCATTTACTGTTTTCATCATATTTGACAACGTGTTGTTTATCTTTGCATAAAGCATGCTCCACATCATATTGCACTCGTGCCCAATTAATACCATAGTGGCGCTTGATGAGTGTCCGCGCTCTTCCAAAATCACCCTTTAAATTTGGAAAGGCTTATTTGCGGTAAAACTAGTCGATCAGCGGCGCACTCGACGGTTCCGTGCCTTTCCCTCTCAAGTTGTCCGCTTGAGGGTACCGATCTAGACTCTTCTAGGAACCCCACTCTAATATTAACTGTGTATGCATCATGTCCAAACCTACTATGGGTTAAAACGATGTCCGCATGATAAACCGCTAAGCCAAGCCTTGTCCAAAATTTGTCGGGATTTCCACAATCCCAGTGGACACTATCACGATCTGTGCATTATTTGGAGAAAACATGCCAAAGATCATTAATGTATAAATAGTCAAATCCAGAGAGGGAAAGGGCTAACATTATTTGTTTTGCAGAAATAAGGCACGAAGTCCCCAGGTTCGCCATGGTTCAAAATATCCCACATTTTCTGCTGGATTGGTGGAAAAACCTCTCACCAAGTGACAAAAAACATGTAAAAAGAGTCCTCGGGAATTTACCCTCTTTATTAGACATTCAACCAAATAATGCATTAATTGAGGCCGCAACCATGTTTTGGGATGAGAAGAGAGCCGTCTTCCGTTTTGACGACATAAAAATGGCTCCTCTTTTAGAGGAAATAGGAGGCTTCACTGGACTTTCATGGGAAAGCCCTAGTTTGTTGGTACCGAAAAATTGCACTTCCCGAGGTTTCTTGAAAATGACAGGTTTCAAGAGAAATGATGAGTTACTCTGTCTAAAGAAGTCTTATATACCATTTGATTTCCTTTATGAGCGTTATGGACACAACAAGTCATATCACCTTTACCATGATGAACTTGCCATGGCTTCTTTGGGTTTGACACACCGCTGGGTTTTCATATTCATTGTCTATTTTCTGGGAATGTTGATATTTCCGATGAAGGGAGAAAGGATCCACACTCGCCTAGCTATGGTCGCTAGGACTTTAATTTAGGGAATTAAGGGGAAAACTTACACAATTGTCCCTATGATCTTGGCTGCGATGTACCGGGCCTTAGACTGTTACAAAAAAGGGTATGGGCACTTCGAGATTTGCAATCTCTTGCTGCAGGTATGGTTGTTAGAACACTTTCAGAGAGGTGAATACCATCAAGAACATCCGCGACGACCATGGAATGACCACATAGCCTATCACCATCCGAGGAGAATGACTTTTATCCCAAACACGTTTGTGCAACCGGGAAACTCTGTGAGCTGGGTACATTTCTTCAGCGATCTGATTGATGAAAATGTGCATTAGATGTTCGAATGGTTCCCTAGCAGTGAGTTCATCATTAGGTCGAGAGAGGCTCCTCATCTAGTGCTAATAGGATTGAGGGGAATATATCATTATGCTCCTATAAGGGTTATGAGGCAAGCTGGGAGAAAACAGGTTATACCTCGAGTTTCTAACATGGTTCAGTACAAAGCAGACTTCAAGGGGAACACCATTCCATTCAAGTTCGAGGCACAGCATATGTGGCATCAAAATATCATTGTGGAGAAAGATACCATCGAGCCAGATCGGTATCACGCCGTCCATGTGTACTTCTACGCATCATGGTTCGTAGAGATATAGCAGGAGATGTCAAGCCAGGGATTAATCTGAGGAATAGGGTCATATACGACGCTGATGAAGCACAAGTCAAGTACAGGATGTTGCACAAAAGGGTTTTAGAGTCTGAAGCCAGACATTTGGAACAACATAAAGTGGACATGGAAGCAATCAATGAGTGGAAAGGAATAGCTACTAAATCAACAGAGAGGTTCCAATATTTGGAGTAGGGGTTGATGGAGCTTGAGGGAAAGATGAGGAAAAGGATCTCAGACTGTCAGAATGCAGAGGGCAACAAAGGAGGGCATCTAGTACGGGCATATCTGTTGTTGTACATGCGCGACTTGGGGAACCTGATTGATGGAGCCAAGAAGGCCAAGTATGGAGAAGGTCCCTCTGGGACCAAATAGATTAGGAATAATGTTTTATTTGCTTTCTAGACTCGTTTTAGACTTTGGTTGTAATAAGGCAAATGCCATTAGTGACTTTTTATAATTATTGTCGTTTTAGTAGAGATTTGGTCCATTTATAACATTAATGAAATGACGCAATTATTGACATCAATTTTCTCCAAATCTATATGTCGCTTAGTCCTACCTCAGGCACAATGAGGTCCCTAAAACTAGGACGCAAATATATAATTCCACAAAAGATGTGTTTAAATATTGCAAATATCCCCTTAATAGTCCTTACTGACTTGTTTACCTTTTGTTTTCTTTTCTTTTGTTTATTCCCATCCCCTAAGGTTAGTTCGTGCATACTGGCATCATCAGCATATCATACCAGATGTAGAGGTCCTCCACCTCCTCCTCCTCCAAGTGATCCCAAAATCAAAGGAAAAACCAAAATGGACGACATGAGCGGTATCAGGAAAGACAACGCTACACATGCAGAGAATGTCGAAACTTCAGATGGTCAGAGTACTCCGACACAGAATGACTTGGTCTTACATAGAAAGAATATTGGCATGGGCAGGGTATGAACCTGGTAGGGGTCTCAGTAAGAATCTCCAAGGTATCACTAAACCAATACAGCTAAATAATCACGGCACAACCTTTGGACTTGGATATCAATACACTTGGCAGGAGTATAACGATTGGTCGCCGCCATGGCGTGGTCCTTATTACCCTCTTGAGCAGCCGGTAGCACATTTGAGCCAATCCTTTCATCAGGCCAAAATGATGTGGGGATCTAATGAAGATGAAGTTTTAGCTGGCTTAAGAAATCTGTTCTTGGAAGTTGAAGACATGGTTTTCAACGCAATAGTTGAGGAGGAGGAGGAGGAAGGCCTCGTCATTCAGACAGTGGAGAAGGGAGTTGTTCTCAGGAGCTGGACGCAATAGTTCCGGGGTAGACTAGCCACTAGCATCATTATTTTGAAAACAATTTTATGGGCGTTTTAAGACATTTTTAGTGTTTTGCTTTAATTATTTTGCTTTGAAACAATTGTACGGATCATTCAAATTGCTTTTGTTTGACATTTTGCTACTTATCAATGGTTTGCTATTTTAGTATTTATTATTATCCTTTACATTTTCTCTCTACAGCATTATTATTACTTATCCTGATGAACCAACAACTGTGACATGTAATGAGACAATGCAACATAAGGATAGTGATTCAAAGGAAATGGAAGAAGAAGATATAATACCAGAGGATATTGTCAGAGATGTGGAAAATTTTGAGAACAAGCCTAAGTCCAATCTGGACGAAATCGAGATAGTAAATTTGGGATATTCCGAAACAGTCAAAGAAACTCGTATAAGCATTCACCTGTAACCATCTGAGAAAGAAGAGTACATTTATTTCCTGAAAGAGTATGAAGATATTTTCGCATGGTCTTATGATGATATGACTAGTTTGAGCATATCTATAGTGGCTCATAAACTACCTACCAACCCTATGTGTCCGCCTGTAAAGAAGAAGCTCTAAAAGTTCAAGCCAGCTATGAGTCCGAAAATTAAAGAAGAGGTCACCAAGTAGATCAAAGCTAAGGTTCTCAGAGTGGTTGGATTTCCAACCTGGTTAGCTAATATTGTGCCAGTTACGAAGAAGGATGGAAAATTCAGAGTATGTGTTGACTATCGGGACTTAAACAGAGCAAGTCCTAAAGATGATTTCTCTTTTCCCAACATACACATACTGATCGACAATTGTGCCAAGCATGAACTCCAGTCTTTTATGGACTGCTTCGCGGGATATCGTCAGATTTGGATGGACGAAGAAGATGCCGAGAAGACAACCTTTATTATGCTATGGGGAGTGTACTGCTATAGAATGATGTCATTTGGTCTAAAGAATGCTGGAGTCACTTACATGAGGGCCATGATAACTACTCTATTAATGAGTTCTGCCTACCATCCTCAAACAGATGGTCAGTCCGAGGCTTTAAATAAATGCATGGAACAATACTTGCAGTGCTTTGTCGCTGATAGCCCCCATGAATGAGCATTTATGCTTCCTTGAGCTGAATATTGGTACAACACCGCTTACCAAACAGCGGCATGCATGACTCCTTTTCAAGCATTATATGGCAGGGAACCTCCAACAATGGCATGCTATGTCCTAGGTAGCAACTCGAATGTTTTAGTTGAACGTTAGATGCTGTAACGAGATGAAGTTATAGATTTATTTAAACATAATCTATCAAAAGCTCATCAACGTATGAAGGAGTATGCTGATAAGAAGCGGAGGCGGCTGGAGTTCTCCATGGGTGACTGGGTGTCACGACCCCAGTTCACCCTCCATGAAACATGTCGTGATGGCACCTAGTTCCTACAACTAGGTAAGCCTAACGGTGCGGAATAATAAATTAACATTTGCGGAATAATTAATTAAAACTGAACATACAGAAAATAACAACTGTATATAAGGCCACTCGGCCTAAACAACTCAAAAATATGCGGAAGTCTACAACTAAATCCCAAAACCCGGAAACTCACAGGAAACACAGGCTAATAGAATGTAGTGATCTGCTCTACACCAGAATGTCTAACAACATGAAAGGAAAGAAAGGGACTATCTGCTAAAGCCGGAATAGAGTAGAGACTCCTGGTCTGCGGACGTAGCAGATATACCTCAAGTCTCAGCTAGAACTCTCCGCCACGAGGATGATACACCTGGGAGGAAGTACCTGGATCTGCACATGAAAAACATGCACAGGAAGGGCATGAGTACACCACAGCTGTACTCAGTAAGTGCCAAGCCTAACCTCGGTTGGGTAGTGACGAGGAAGGTCAGGGCCCTACTGAGATAACATAATAAATAATGAGATAACAGAAATAGTTTAAATAAAGTCTACAACTAGAATTCTAAACCAGGTAAATAAGGAAGAACAGTAATAGAAAGCAAGGTAACAATACAAGGAAAACTGCCCTCAACAAGGAATAATAGCCGGGGATCTCTTGGTATCCCGAGGATCTCTTGGTATCCTCATCATATACACTAGGGATCTCTTGGTATCTTGAGGATCTCTTGGTATCCTCATCATATACACTAGGGATCTCTTGGTATCCCGAGGATCTCTTGGTATCCTCATCATATACACTAGGGATCTCTTGGTATCCCGAGGATCTCTTGGTATCCTCATCATATACACTAGGGATCTCTTGGTATCCCGAGGATCTCTTGGTATCCTCATCATATACACTAGGGATCTCTTGGTATCCCGCACCCTCAGTCCAGAATATCTCAAGTACAGGGGGATCTCCCGGGAAGCCGTCCCGTAGTCCCAAATTAAACACACAACAACAAACAACTCATAATCTCAGAATAATGCTAAAAGATCAGGACAAGAAATAGTAAATTCTAGCCTAACATGCTCCACATAGTACAAATAGCACAGCTAAACAAATAGCAAGTAAGCCAGATAAACATGAGTCTCTAAGCTAGCACAGGTATAAACTTACAGTTTAAAATGAACAAGTAAACATGAAATCTCAATTTAAATACTTCAAGTAGAAACGGGTTTACAACAATTAGCTCAACTACGCGCTCGTCACCTCACGTACGAGGCATTCAAATATTCAAAGATCATGTCCTAAGGGGAAAAGTCCCCCACACAAGGTTAGACAAGCCACTTACCTCGAACCGGCTCAATATCAACTAGAAACCATGCCACGAGTATCCGACTCCAAATGGCTCAAATCTATTCAATTCAATTACACATCGTAAATAACATCGCAAACACCCAATTTTGCTAATAAATTCAAAGCTACGGCGTAAAATTAGGTGAAATGACCAAAATGCCCTTCAGGCCAACATCTCGGAATCGAATAATTTTCATATTTTTAGAACCCTCGTACTCTCACGAGTCTAACCATATAAAAAATCTCCCAAATCGGAGGTCAAATGCCCACTCAAAACTCAATAGTTTAGGCAATGAAGTTTTACCCCAAATTATCCAATTTTTAATCCTAAATTCGAATTCCAATGATGTATTTAACTATATAATGATAAAATATAACAAAAAGGGACCAAAGAAACGTTACCCAGTGATCTTCTCTTCGAAACCCACTCAAAATTGCCTAAAACCGAGCTCTCAATTGATTTCTCCAACTTATGAAATTAAAACCCTCGAATTTCTATATCTGTACAGTGAATGCCGCTTCTGCGGTCCCGCCTATACGAAACACTGGCCGCTTCTGCGGCTTCTTTTAAAAGGCCAGACCTCCGCTTCAGCGGATAAATAACCGCTTCTTACCGCTTAGGCGGAAAATTCAACCGCTTCTGCGGTTCCTGAGGGGGGGACCAAACTCGCTTTTGCGATGAGCGAGCCGTTTCTGCGGCTCCGCTTCTGCGGTTCCCAAGCCGCAGAAGCGAAATTACCAGAAGGAACAAAATACCAGCTGCTGCAAACTTAGAAATTTTCCTCCGTTAACAACCCGGAATCATCCCGAGGCCCCCGGGACCTCAACCAAAAGCACCAATACCACCTAATACCTTATTCAAACTTGTACCAATCTTGAAAACACCTAAAACAACGCCGGAAACCCGAATTAATCCAAGATTCAAGCCTAAGAACTTCAAATTTCTTCCAAATACGATTTCGATCAAAAACCTAACCAAAACACGTCCAAATGACCTGAAATTTTGCACACACATCCCAAATGACATGACGGAGCTACTGCAACTTCCTTAATTCCAATCCGACCCTCGGATCAAAAACTCACTATCGGACCGAAAACTTCAAAAATTCAAACTTCGGCATTTCAAGTCTAAATGAGCTACGGACTTTCAAAATACATTCCGAACACGCTCCCAACCCCGAAATCACCTAACGGAGCTAACGAAACCATCGGATTTCCATTTTGAGGTCGTCTTCACACTGTTTCGACTTCGGACCATTTTTCAACACTTAAGCTCTCATTTAGGGACTAAGTGTCCCAAAACACTCCGAATCCTAACACTGAACATCCCGGCAAACCAAAATAGCAGAAATGAACTTAGGGGAAGCAGTTAAGGGGGGGATCGGGGCGTAAATTCCAAAAACGACCGGCCGGATCGTTACACTGGGTTTATGTGAAGTTGAAACCTTATCGGCAACATTCCTTGAAATTGCAGCGTCATCACAAGTTGGTCAAACGCTATTTCGATCCTTTTAAAGTGCTTAAGCGTATTGGGGAGGTTGCATATAAGCTTGAATTACCGGATGAAGCTCGCATACATCCTGTTTTTCATGTCTTGATGTTGAAATATTGCATTGGTACTCCTGATACTCAAGTTACTCCTCTCCAACTTAAGGATGTTGAAACTGTGACTCCTTCGAACCTTGCGGACAAGGTTCCTTTTGGGGAGGAGAGTAATGTTATATCTGATATTGGGCCAGAATCTACAGAGAAAACTGATGGGCTTAATAGCACTTTGAGGCGAAGAAAAAGAACAAAAAGGCCCAATAAAAAATTAGCAGACTACCAATGGAATCCGATCTAATAATTTAGAAGAAGGAAAAGCAGTTACTAGAGAAAATAGTTACTTAGTGCGTAGCAGTTTCTGTATTGGGTAGTTGGTTATCAGAAACTTCTTCCCCTCTTTGTATGTCCTTACTTGTCTCTCTTCCTCTATTCTATCTCTATCCTTCCCTCTCTGTTGGATCTTCTTCTTATATTTACTCTATTACTAAGTTGTAATGTTTAATTTGTTTGCTGTAAGAGACATCTACTACTGTCTCTTGTTGTTTGTGTTAAGATAAATACTTGTTGTAACAATTGCCCTTGGTAACTTCAACAAAAATATATGTGTATATGTGTATATATCTTAAATAACAAGTATATATTTTGATTGACACCTCTAAGATTCAAATCTTAGACAGTTGCATCGGTCGATTTAAGGGGCACAACTTACCTAACAACTTGTTTGGATGGTTGTTACATGTATTGTATCGTATTGTTACTTTAAATAATGTTTGTTTTGATTTTTACTTAAATTTAATTGTATCGTATTGGTAAATTCATCGTTACGTAACGACAAAAAGTGTCACTTTATGGGACGACCATTTTGGTGTGGTCGCGTCGTTATGTTATTTTTTTCATCTCATCTTGCCCTCCTAATTAAATAATTTTATTTTATCTTTTACCCTACATGTTGTATACATCAAAAGACGATATAGTATAATACAATATAATACTATACGTAATATGATACATTATGAAACGTACATAACAACCGTCCAAACAATTGTAAGTCTCGATTCCGACTTCAGCATTTGCTGAAATTTTTATTCGGCAGTAGTGCTCCCTCCACTTTGAAATCTTGGACCCGCCTCTGTGACACACACCCAACAGTATTGAAGTGTCTGAGCAAGTTAGCTTGTGACTAAAGTTTCAAACTTGTTTCTAGTTGAAATCAACTACTAGTAACACTCTTTCTCTAAACTTTTCATAATCAACAATGTCACGGCTAGAAAAAATAATTTCACCACAAATATCAAGTTTAATTAAATTTGGGGGTTTCGTTTTTTTTCTATATAAAATAAAACAACATCTATAAAAATCAAACTTAATTACTTTACATATGTACTACTTAAAACTCACAAACTGGTAACAGACTAAAGATAAAATATATCTCAGACAAAACATACTAAAAATTAAAGTAAAAAAACATGCATAAAAGAAAGAGAAAAACAGAGAAATTGACCTTCCGAGAGCTTTTCTCTTCTTTGTAAGGGAATCTGTGTTCTTGAGAGGAGGGGTTTTACCAAGCCTTTATATGTGGAGTTTTGGGTTAATGGAAATAATTTTCATTGTGGCAAACTTTTATTTTTACTGTGTATTGAATATTGATACGTGTGTATGGATTGGAGGTTAATTAATTTTCAGAATGGACTATTATGTATATGTAGTGTGTGGGGTAAAATAATCGGGGAATAAAAATTTAGTACCTATTTATTCCTTGTTTAGTTACTGTAATGACCAAAGGGGTCATCTTGTGTTCTAGGATTTTATTCCACGTTCATTAGCCTTTAAAATCTTATAATTATCCTTCTCGATTTGTGTGCGCAGTCCGAGCTTCAGAAAGCATTTATATGAAAAATAGAATAAATAATAATATTTGAAAATTAAAATAATTTTAGTTGACTTTGGTCAACATTTTCAGCAAACGGACCCGGACCTGTATTCCGACGCTGCCGGTGGGTCCGTAATAAAATATGGGATCTGGGCGTATGATCGAATTCCGAGGTCCATAGCCCGAGAAATAAATTTTTGACTAAAATTAAAATTCAGAAAATTTATGGTTTTAAAGTATGAGATTTATGCTTGACTTTTGATGGTATCGGGCTCGTATTTTGGTTCTGGAGCTCGGTACAGGTCCGTTATAATATATAAACCTTGTCTGTGAAATTTGGTGAGAAATGCAATTTATTTGACGTATTTCGGACCCTCGGTTGAGGAAATAGGAAATTTAAAGTGTTCTTGAGAATCTTATGAGTTTTGGTGCTAAATTCGTAGTTCAAGGGGTTATTTTGGAGATTTGATACCACGAATAAGTCTGCATGATGTTTTTAGACTTGTGCGCATGTTTGGTTTGGAACCCCGAGGGCTCGGGTGCCATTTGGGCGATGCGCGGGTTAAGTTAAAAGTCAATCAAGGCTGCTGGTGCACCAAATCTTGTGTGCCCGCACATGCGAGCCTTTGGTCGCAGGTGCGAGCGACAGCCCGCAGATGCGACCCAGGGCCTCTACTTCGATCTACGCAGATGAGAACTCCTCATTGCAGAAGCGGAAACCCGTCCGCAAGTCCGACCCAAGGACCCAGTTCCATTCCACAGAAGAGGACCTCCTGTCCGCACGTGCGGACGCGCAGATGCGGCCCAAGCACCGCAGGTGCGAAGGTCGGGCAGTGAGTTCATTTAATTCAAACTCCAACCCTTTTCTTCTTATTTTCAAAGGGGTAGGTGACCTAGGGCGATTTCTCTAAGGAAATTTCTTCCCCAAAACGTAGGTAAGTGTTCCTTAACTTGCTTCTTTCAATCTTTTATTTCTATTTACAAGAATGAAACCTAGAACCTAGGAGTTTTATGGTAGAAATTGGGGGTTTGGGTAGAATTAGAGATTTTTGTAAAATTTTAAATTGGACCTCGATTTGGGGTTGAATTTCGAAACTAATCTCATATTCGGGCTCGGGGGTGAATGGGTAAACGGATTTTGCTAACTTCGAGTTTTGACCAAGCAGGCTCGGGGTCGGTTTTTAACTTTTTCGGGGAAAATTTGGCAAATCTGTAATTAGTCATTAAAGTTGTTTCCTTTAGCGATAATTGATGTAAGTTGATATTGACTAGATACGAGTGGTTTGGAGGTGAAAAATAGAGGAAAAGCAATAATTGAGCGTTGAGTTGGGCGTCGGATTCAGGTAAGTCTTTGGTCTAACTTCAACTTGAGGGATTAGTAATCCCCGACTTAATTGCTATGTGAAATTTCATGTGTGTGGCTGATCGCTGCCTACTCTGCACCACTAAAAAGTAGCGAGAGCGGGTCGCAATAGCTTTTACCCGAATAGAGGTCGGGATCGATTTCCTCAGGGAGCTAGTAGTGAAGTTGGATTTTCTGTCTAGTCTAGAGATGTGTTTGTACTCCTAATGTCACTTCAAATATTCTTGGTTTTTGATTTTATAACTACTATGATAAAACTAATGATTAACGCTAAATTATGCTACTAGAATATTGCTAAGTTGTATTTAATATAGAGAAAGGCACTAGAGTCGTGACACTACCTAGGTGGCTAATTGACGAGTAGAAATTACTATGGGTAGATTGATATATTTGGGGCTTATGCTATAACCGTTGCACAATTGTACCCACTCTCATACCTCTTGGTAGAGAAAGTGATTTTGCCCAATTGACTCTCTCGAGGCCAATTGGGTAGGTCAATTTGATCAAGCAACTAGGGTTCAAGTAGGGTGATTACTCTCTCGAGATTTAACCCGTTAATTGGGACTATCATTTCTCATGAGTCCATCCCAATTCCTTGTTGGGTCAATTTTGGGGTCGAAAACTCTCTTTCTCAAGAAGAGTCAAACCCATTAAGCTTGAATCTATGTTTGCAACCACAAATTCGAAATTAAAACATAAAATCAACCCAAATAGCAAACACCCATAATCAATCTAACCCTAGATGGGAACACCCATCAATTACCCACACTAGGATTGAGCCACAACCCTAGCTAATGGGTTTAGCTACTCATGCTAGATACAGAAATTGAAGAAATAGATGAAGAACTAAGCATATTAATTGATTACTAAGAAGAAACTACCATAATAAAGAGCAAAACTGTCAAAAATGGCTACAATATCGAGTCTCACGAGCTCAGCTGCGTTCAGAATATAAAATTTGACCTAAAAATGGTAAAATGTTCTATTTATACTAGGCTAAAAAAACTGGACAAAAATACCCCTGCGGGGTCAGTGCGGACCGCGCAAAAAGGACCGCGGCCGCACTGGCTCTTGGACTTCTGGTATCTGCTTCTCTGAAGTTGAGGACCGCAGACCGCGTGGAAGTGCACCGCGGCCACGGTGGAAGTTGGCGCGGCCGCACATAAGGGAGCGCGGACCCCATTGCTTGAAATTGTCAAAATGTTCACTCTCTGAATCTCTGCTCCGCGGGCCTCGCAAAAGAGTAGCACGGCCATGGAGCCTGACCGCAGACCGCGCAGAAGTGTACCGCGCCCGTGTTACCTCCAGCTTGAATATGACAACTCTCTGAACTTTCTAGTGCGGCCGCATTCGCTTTTGCGCGATCCGCACTTGGTACTCTTTTCCTCAATTCACTTAGTCTTTTACACTTGAGCAGGTTTCACTCCTTTTTGAGCCGATCTTTGACATTTGTCATTTTGTCGATCAAACCTGCAATCAAGCACAACTTGTGAGCATTTTGGGGTTATTTTGTAGCAGTTTATAACCAAAGCATAGGCAAATAGAGGCATAAAACATGTTAGAATCCCGACTTATCACATACAATCTCTCTTGGAACTCCAAACCGACATATGATGTTTCGCCAGATGAAGTCTCTGACCTCTTTTTCTCGTACCTGTTTGAAGGCACCTGCTTCTACCCACTTAGTAAAATAATCAACGAGTACTAATAAAAATCGTACCTTGCCTTTAGCTTGTGGTAGTGGACCCACGATATCCATCCCCCACTTCATAAAAGGCCATGGTGCAACAACCGGATGTAATAATTCTGCTGGTCGATGTATGTTGTTACCATACCTTTGGCACTTGTCACATTTAGCCACAAAATTTCCTGCTTCTTCTTCCATTTTTGGCTAGTAGTACCCTGCTCTAATTAAACTTTTTACCAAGGATCTTCCCCCGGCGTGATTTCCACAATGTGCCTCGTGTACTTCTCTCATAACATATTCTTTTTAAGAAGGTCCAAGACACCTTGTAAGAGGGCCACCAAACATTTTTCGATATATATTTCCTCGATCTAAACAGTAACGAGCAGCCTTTCGACGAAGTGCCTGAGCCTTTTTATTTTCTTCAGGTAGTATTCCCTACTGCAAAAAACTGACAATCTCATTTCTCCAATCCCAAGTTAAATTATTGAAATTTACCTCATTTTTATCTTGATCGAGTACCGAATGAAACAAATATATTACGGAAGTTTCTCTTAATTTGTCACTTCTGCGGCGGATGCAAGATTAGCTAACGAGTCTGCTTCGGCATTCTCATCTCTTGGTATCTGCACAATTTTCCGAGTTTGGAATTGTCTCATAAAATCACGCACCTTTTCCAGATACTTCTACATCCTCGCCTCTCTAGCTATATAAGTCCCCTGCATTTGGTTAACTACAAGTTGCGAATCGCTTTTGATTATGACCTACTCTATTCTGATCTCTCGTCCAACTCTAAACCTGGAATCACAGTTTCATATTCTGCTTCATTATTAGTAATAGGATGTCATTTTATGGTTTGTCGTATAGTTTCTCCCACATGTGGGATCATGACAATGCCTAACCCTGCTCCTTTTACATTGGAAGAGCCATCAGTAAATAAGGTCCAAGTACCTGGATTAGACCCGTTAAATATCCGCAGTTCTTTTTCTGCCTTTGCTACAATCCCTGGGCTAAAATCTGCCACAAAATCTGATAGAAGTGTGACTTTTGCAGTTCTAGGTTGATACGTGATGTCATATTCACTTAGTTCTATAGCCAATTTGGCTAACCTTCATGATAACTCTTGTTTATGCAATATATCACGCAAGGGTAGGCAATTACTACAGAGATAGGATGACATTGAAAATAAGGCCTTAATTTTTTAGATTCCATAATTAATGTTAGTGCATGTTTTTCTAAATGAGGATATCGAGTTTCTGCATCCAGTAAAGACTTGCTAACAAAATAAATAGGAGATTGTTTACCTTGATCCTTTCGGACTAATACTGCACTTACCACCACTTTCGAAACAACGAGGTAAATGAGTAGTTTTTCCCCATCCTTTGGTTTGGCCAGCAGTGGAGAGTATGATAAGTGAGATTTTAAATTTTTGAGCACTTGTTGACATTCTTCAGACCATTCAAATTAATTTTGCTTTTTCAAGGCTAAATGGAACTTAAAGCATTTTTCCGATCATCTTCGCAATGCTGCTATTCAACCTGTCAATCTCTGCACTTTTTTTTGCTCGTAAGTATATCTGGTATTTCTTCAATAGCCTTATTCTGCGCGGGATTTACTTCAATGCCACAGTTAGAAACAAGGAATCCCAAGAACTTACCTGACGACACGCCAAATGCACATTTTTCATGATTTAATTTTATATTGAATTTCCAGAGAATCTGAAAAGTATCTGACAGGTGTTGAATATGATCCCCTGCTTGTTGTGATTTGACTAGCATATCATCTATATAAACCTCCATGGGTTTTCCTAAATGTTCTTGAAACATCTTGGTCACTAGCTTCTGGTACGTGGCCCCAACATTCTTTAGACTGAATGGCATAACTTTATAGCAGTAAGTCCCATGTCTGTAATAAAAGATGTTTTTTCCTCATCTAGAGGATCCATTTTTATTTGGTTATATCCTGAATAAGCATCTAAAAACTTAATAGCTCATGTCCTGCAGTAGCATCAATTAGTTGATCTATGTGCGGTAATGGAAAAGAATCTTTAGGGCAAGCTTTATTTAAATCTGTATAGTCTACACAAATTCACCACTTACCATTCTTTTTGGGCACTACTACAATATTGGCTAACCAATCAGGATATTTTACCTCGTGGATAGACCCAATTTTTAAGAGCTTTTGTCATCCTGAATCACCTAATTCTTGAAGGACCCTTGCTTCCTTTTCATTTGTTTGACAGGTGGATATGTTGGATCTTCATTCAGCTTATGGGTCATTACCTCCAGTGGTATACCTGTCATATTTGAATGCGACCAAGCAAAGAAATCTGTGTTAGCTTTTAAAAATTCAATTAACTTACTTTTCATCTCGGGGCTGAGGTTGGTTCCAATGTAGACTTTTCTGTCCGGCCAATGTACAAACAATACCACAGCTTCTAATTCCTCGATTGTTGTTTTGATGTTTTCATTTTCTTCTGGTTCTTGAATAGTATCAGGCCTCGAGTCTACATCTATTTCCAGATAACGGAACCAATTTGTTTAACCAGAAAATAGGAATTTCGGTCAAACCTTATTTTCTGAAGCACTCGGGTTACTGATAATCAAATAAAAGAATATCTTTGCAATGGAAAAAGAAAATTAGAACGAGAAATAGCGAAGCAATCAGTATAAAGCAAAGTAAATAAGTATTCAATAGTAATTAGAACGTGTCCATACAAATATCACTTCTCCCTCTTTTATAGTTATTACTAAGTACAACGTCTCTTCCTTCTCATAATGAGCAATTAGTGATATTAATGAAAACGTTATAATTGGCAATCGTAATTGTTTCATGAAAATTTTGTAACGTTTCTAATCATTCATACTCATTAATTGAAGGTTAACGAATCTATACTATCTGCTGTCTTGATTCATCCATCAATGTCTCTTCAAATTATAAAGAGAGCCGAGCAACCGTCTATTCTTGTCTCTTAGACATCTTGCTCGTACCCATTAAGATTCGCATCTCTTTAAGTATTCTTCTCTATCTGTCACTTTTCTATTGATCCATGTGTCTTGCTACGTCAGCCACATAATTAATTCCAAGTGTAACATTGATTTTCCCCAATACAAGAAGCTCCTCTTTCTCCTCAAAGTTACTTGAGTTAACTAAAACAATTTAAAATGGCTACTCAGAAATGCAAAGGATAAGTTTTATTTTGTTCCTGAAATACAAAAACAAGTAGTTGATCGACGTGTTGAGAGTATGAATATGCATACAATATGAGAGAGGAAGAGCTGTAATCCTCAATCAGTAGTGCCTCTTATATAGCAAAATTCATCTAACAACCTACATATGAACCTCCTCTGGTTGATGAAGAACGAATTGATTGTCACTCTTTACCTCTACTCTTCTTGATGATCCATCAGTTTATGATCAAGTAGATATGAAAAGATTGATAGTCTGAAACTGGAGACAAGGATTAAAGCTTGAGAACATATGCTAGAGAATCATTTGGCGTAACCATACAGGGGACACTCCAAGGCAAATCCTGATTTTTGTAGAATGTTTGTGATTAACTTTTCGAATCTTAGCTTATTAAAAAACACTTTTGAGTTTATATGTGCCGTAGGAGAAATCGAGGTCCTCCCCACAGTACTAGAAGAATTTTTATTACACAAGCTTTATATCTATCTATTGGTATGCACCTTGTTGTAAAATTTAAGCCTCACATGTTTTGTTTTATTTTACTATCGATTTTTTGACTGTTAAAATAAGCTAAGATTCAAAAAGTTAATAAGGTAATTGCAGGTGAATTGGTATTTGGAAAAGTGAAAAGGGGACGAAAGGTGTAGTTGCATTATGTCTTTGTCACGATCCGGATTTTCTACCATCGGGATCGTGATGGCGCCTACTCGTGGTAGCTAGGCAAGCCAACTTATTTACCCTTTCATTACTAGACAATTACTTTAACAGTTTACAGCATCAATATAGAACCTGAAATTTAATAAGAACAATGGCGGAAGTCTAATTTTTTTAAATCGAATCAAAACACGGAACAGTCAATCATAGCCTCTACCCAAGATTTGGTGTCACAGTACTCACGAACTACTAAGAATATACTAAATACAATGGTCTGAAAGAAATATACAAACTGTCTGTCTCGAAATCAATGAGGCAACAGTCTAAAAGAGAGCATAAAGAAGAGACGCCGGGCCTGCGGACACCTGCAAGGCTACCTCAGTCTCGTGAAAATGAAAACCTGCTCCCGCACTAATGCTGCTGCTGCTCCTCAAAATCTGGACCTGTGCAAAAATGCACAGAAGTGTAGCATCAGCACAACCGACCCCATGTGCTAGTAAGTGTCTAGCCTAACCCCGGCGAAGTAGTGACGAGGCTAGACTGGACACCACATAAACCTGTGCAGTTATAAATATACAACGGGATATCGAATACAAGGCAATTAACAACATGGGAGGGGGGGGACATGCTATGGGGAGATACAATATCAATAGTAATCCCAAGTACCAAACTAGAACAGCTTAGATTCACAATGAACAAGGAATCAATACTCAATACAAACACATGGTATCAATAACTGTTGCGGCGTGCAACCCGCTCCACAACTATCACTGTTGCGGCGTGCAACCCGCTCCACAAATATCACTGTTGCGGCGTGCAACACGACCCATAAATACTACTATTGCGGCGTGCAACCCGACCCATACCATTTACCAGGTATCACTGTTGCGGCGCGCAACCCGACCCATACCCTTTATCAGGTGTCAATGTTGCGGCGCGCAACCCGACCCTCATATATCATTATTGCGTCGCGCAACCCGATCCTCAATATTATTGTTGCGGCGTGCAACCCGATCCTCAATATCATTGTTGCGGCGTGCAACCGCTCCTCAATATCATTGTTGCGGCGTGCAACCCAATCCTCAATATCATTGTTGCGGCGTGCAACCCGATCCTCAATATCATTGTTGCGGCGTGCAACCCGCTCCTCAATATCATTGTTGCGGCGCCGATCCTCAATATCATTGTTGCGGCGTGCAACCCGCTCCTCAATATCATTATTGCGGCGTGCAACCCGATCCTCAATATCATTGTTGCGGCGTGCAACCCGCTCCTCAATATCATTTAACGGTCTGACTCCTCAAACAACAGTCACAATTAAGGGACATAACAATAAGCAAACATTTGACAAAAATCCCGGCAAGGGAGAGAAACCAACAAGTTCAACCAAACGTCCCGGCAAGGGAATAATCAACAACGCTTTCTTTTTCTTACTTTTCTTATCTTATAATTCACTCTACCATTTTGAGCCAACGCTCCAAAGAATCCAGTCATTTCATATACTTTCAATATTCGTATCACAATTCGAGCCAATGCTCCCAGGAATCAAATAATTATTTTACCGTTCACATGTTATTCACAATATATATAATTTCTCCAATAAACACGGAGTTCACAACCAAGTCATGGTAATCACATTATAAGGACTCACGGTCATGCTAGACACCGATGTATAGATACTCGTCACCATGCCTATACATCATACTCGATCACATAGCAATTAGCAACAAGACTCAACTCCTATTCCCTCAAGCTAGGGTTAAACCAAACACTTACCTCAAAGCCTTGAAATCCACTTAATCCTCAACTATCGCTTTACCTCGCGGTTCCACCTCCAATTCGCTCGAATCTAATCACAAATTGCTCAATTATTTTAATAAACACTATATGAATCAATTTGAATGCATAAAAATGATTTTCCCAAGTTTTTCCCAAAAATTCCAAAAACGCCCCCGGGCCCACGTGGTCAAAACCCGAGGTTCGGACCAAAATCCGGTTACCCATTCCCTCACGAACTCAAATATGTAATTTGTTTTGAAATCGAACCTCGAATCGAGGTCCAACTCCCCAATTTATAAAAAACCTAAGTTCTACCCAAAAACCCCAATTTCACCCATGAAAATCCTTGATTTCAAGTGGAAAACATGTTTAATGATGTTAAAGATTGAAAGAATCGAGTAAAATCAACTTACAAGGGATTTGGGATGAAGTTTGCTCTTGAAAAATCACCTATGGTGTTTGGGTTTTGAAAGAATGGTGAAAAGTGATGAAAATTCGACTAAGTATAAAATTTGCTGGGCCTCGGATGTGGGAATTGCGAAAAAAGGTTCGCAATTGCGAAAAAATGCAGGCCTAGGAATTGCGATCATTTGGTTCGCATTTGCGAACCCAGTCCTGGGGGACAGGTTTCGCATTTGCGAAAGAGGCATCGCATTTGCGATGGCCTTCAATCGCATTTGCGATCACTAGCTTCGCATTTGCGAAGCTTGGCCTACCTGGGCTGGTTTCGCATTTGCTATCCAGCCTGCGCAATTGCGATAGCTGGGTGTTCGCAAATGCGAACCCTGGCTTCGCATTTGCGAAAGTTGCAGAAGCCACAATACCAGATTTTTAAAATATAAGAAATGCAATCCGATGCCTATCCAAAACTCACCCGAGCCCTCGGGGCTCCAAACCAAACATGCACACAACCTCAAAAACATCATACGGACTTACTCGTGCGATCAAATCGCCAAAATAACATCATTTACATAGAATCAAGCCTCAAAACACATGATTTTCATTTCAAACTTCATAAACTTACAACTTTAGATATTTAGGTCCGAAACACGTCAAATGACGTCCGATTACGACCAAACTTTACAGAAAGCGCTTAATTCATATTTAAGACTTGTACCGGGCGTCGGAACCAAAATACGAGCCTGATACCATAGTCTTTTATTCAATTTCCATTTCCATTCTCCTTAATAATTTCAGAAAAATAATTTAACAGAAAAATTCATTCCTCAGGCTCTAGACCTCGGAATTCGACTCCGGCCACATGCCCGAGTCCCATATTATTCTACGGACCTTCCGGGACCGTCCAACCTCGGGTCCGGGTCCGTTTGCCCAAAATGTTGACCAAAGTCAACTTTAATCATATTAATATCAAAGTTCTTCAAATTTTTCACAGAATTCACATATTTCGACATAAAAGCTTTCTGGTTAAGCGCCCGGACTGCGCACGCAAATCGAGGCAAGTAAAAATGAGGTTTTCAAGGCCTCGAAAGCACGGAACGAATGAGGAATCAGGTGATGACCCCTTTGGGTCGTCACAGTCTTTCAGGCCAATAAAGCACTTTCTGAATAAACCATTAACAGTTGCCAATAGTAGAATTTCCTTATTTGGATAACTTTTAGAAAACAGTAATTGGAAAAAAATTGATCTATAATAAGGTAATTGCAGGTGAATTAGAATTTAAATTCCATGCACTGAGAATATCATTTAATAGGCTATATCAGATAATTATATATAAGAAATATTAATTAATTGCATAAATTAAATGACAAGTAACTTGGGCCTTTGGGCACCAGACCCACTTTTAAACTTGAATCGTCAATTGACCTTCAACTCTATTGTAGGTATATTCTCCACCAATGGTCGAAGTATTAAAATAACTTGAATTTACACATTCATCTACTCAAGTTAAAAAATTAAGAATCATATATCAATCATATGGAATTTGAATAGGGATGATCATCGATCATTAGTTGTTCGTCAGTGTAAAATAGTAATTTAGTTATATTAATAAAAATATGACAATTATTTGTGAATAACCTAAAGTTGTGCCTCATTCATCATTATTAGGTAATTGAGCACTTCGAATTGGATTAAATGTATCGTATTACGTATCAATCATATTGGTATTACCTAAGTCGATTAATTGGTTAACCCAACTATTGATATATAGCTAATGCCATTATTATAACATAATATTAAGGCAATATATGCAATTTGATGACTGATTACCTATTATAATCGTTCAAAACATCACTTAATATCAACACATGGTGATAATAAAGCCCAATATTCATTATACAACAGTTACCTGTGTAGATGCATTAACCGTTGACACCACTTCAATATACAATGTCATATACTTAGAGGTCTTGCTTGTTGAGTTATTATATGTTGTAGAATGACCGACTCTTAATGGTATGAAATGCACTGTCAATTGTAGTTACTTTAAAAGTTCCACGATGATTAATAACATGTTTAAAAGATATAAAATAAAATAAAAACCAAGGTCGAACATCGTGAAATCATTATTTTAGTGAAGGGAAATTACATAAGTTGCCACCCGATCTATGGCCCAAATCCCCTTTACACACTTTTTGTGGACCATAATAACCTTACACACGCAACCTTTCTAAAGTGTGCCTAGTATACACTTCCTTTGACCAGGTCTAAGCGTGTGTAATACAAACAGGACCAAGCGCGTGGAGAGTATTTCAAGACAAATTTTATCTTTAATAAACGGTCAAAAACACATTCCTAGGACCCTTTTTAAAAGAATAAAAAGGGCATAACCCATTTCTATCTATTAGGACCCGATTTCATCTTCTTCTTCCTCTTTGAAAGCTCTAAATTGAAGAAAATTTTATCTTCTTGAAGCCAAAATGTATACCTCTTCTTGAAGCTCGAAGCTAATATTACAATCTTCTTCTATTTCTTCCTTCTCCTTTTTGACACAAGGATTAAATTTCTAGGGCTCAAATTTAAGGTTTGGGAAAATGCATAATCTGAGAAAATTTTGCTATTGTGGTGAAGAAGCTGTGGTGATACAGTCATGGAGTGTTGATAATCCGGGTTGTCGATTTTACGGATGTCCATTTTATGAGGTAAATATTAATTGTACTTTTCTAATCGATTTTATATTCCCTAATAATTTTTCTCTTAAATTTTCAGAGGGACAGTAGATCGGCATGTAATTTCTTTATGTGGTTTGACCCCCCCAACTCAGAGCACTTGAAAATGGTGATTTTGGGGCTGCTAAAGAAGAAGAGGGCATTTGATGCATTGTTGAACGAAAATAGAAACCAAAGAAATTGGAGGAGATTGTGTGTGCTGATTTTAATTGCAATTGTGTTGAAGTTGATTGTGTTAGGTAGTTCTAAAGATTGTTATATAATGTAAGAAAATAAATGAAGTTTGTTGGTAGATTTTATATCCCTTTGTTAGAAATGAATAAAATCTTTTGGCAATTATTAATGTTGTTTTGTTTGAGTTTGTTGTTGTGTGAGTTGAATGATTTTATTTGGCAATTATTAATGTTGTTTTGTTTAACTTTGTTGCTGTGTTAATTGATAGTGCAGTTAAAACACACCTCAAATTGTGACTGATAAAACACTGAAACACAATCAAATAGTGGTTGATATTCATCTCAAATGCTGAAATTTTCCAGCAATAACAGCATACAAAAATGACAGCACAAATGCTTAACAACATACCAACACTAAAGACACATCTACCCAGAAATTATCAAAGAACACTAAAATTATATTTCATCATAGAGTAAAGGTGTTCATTACATTCACCTAATAGCAGCAGCCTGCCTTAACAAAAATATACCCTGCCCAGTTTTACAGCATACCAAAATAACAGCAGGCTACCTTAACAAAATAACAACACTAACAGCAAACCTAAATAACAGTTCCAAATTAACCTAACAGCAGTTCCAAAATAAATTACAGTTCCAAAGGGAAATTACGACAGTTTCAAAATAAATTAACAGTGACAATAACAGAATTCAGTGGTTGTTCTTGGATGGCTGGGATGATGAACTTGCTTGACTTAAATTGGATTGAGATGTGGCAGTTCTTGAACGAGTTGCAGCAGTTCTTTCTAGTTGTCTTCTAGTAATGACTGGTCTACCATTTCATTTTACACCACTTCTTGGCTTGTATGCACACTCCAGAATTTCTGCTGAGGACCTTTTTGCACCACCATGAGAGACCACTCTTGGCTTACCTCCACCAGATTGCCAAAAACAAAAAATATTCAGTAAAGTTGTTAAAGCAAACAAGATATAAAATTAATTTTGAACTACTTACAGAAAAACTTGTAAACCCACTGCTTGATTGAAACAGTCCAAACCCAGAACTTCCCCTACCACTACCAGTTCCTCTTCCTCTACCAGCAGCAGCAGGGGCAGAAGTAGTTGGAGTTGAAGCAGCAGCAGGGGCAGCAGTTCCTCTTCCTCTGCCTCTTCCTCTTCCTCCACATCTTTGTATATATGAAGCATTTGCTGGAGTAGAATTTGCAGGCCTTGCTCTCTTAGGGCAGCTCCTCTTGTTGTGTCCAATCCACCACAGTTTGAACATGTCATCTCCATACCCCTTCTTGAAAGCTTTCCAGAAGTAGGATGTTCAGTTTCTTCTCTTCTTCTCTTCTTTTTTGGTCTACCAGGCATCTTTTTAATTGGTGGGGGTTCAATTGGTGGATTGGTAGATGTTGGCCACATCTGCATGTTTGGCACAGGCTGGATGAATGTTGAATATGCCTTCAGATAGGTGGATTTGTGGTACCAATGAGATATGTAGTTAATTGGGTCAAGGTTCTTGAAATGCATAGCAACAATGGCATGAGCACAAGGGATACCCTTCAGCATCCATGACCTGCATGTACAACTTTGAGCTTGCATATTCACACAAGGCTTCAGCACCACTCTTAATGAGGTATCCTCAACCTCATAGCCATATTCACCATTCCACTTGATTGTACACCTCATAGATTGGCCCATGTTATCGTGATACACCTTCATAGCAATTGGGGATATATCACATATCCATGTATCTGCAAACTCCCTCAACTTTCCTGTTCTCTCCATCATCTTCACTCTAATTTCCTCAAACATTGTGATAATTGTCTTGTGCGTAGCAGCAAGTATCCAAGCATTAAATGTCTCGCACATATTTTTATCAATTATATCACATTTCCTATCACAATTGAAGTATGCTCTGCACCAGCTTTCCTTGTTATACCTCAAGAGGCTCTCACATATCCCATTCCCAAGCATATTCAAACTGTCCAGGTGAAAATTCAGTTCTGCCACACATGATGCTCTAGCACACCTCCAGAAGTTGTTTCTCCTCTCTAATCCTCTCCAATCTTTGGACCCGTTTGCTAATATATATCTGGCACACCACCTATGTTCACTTTCAGGCAGCACTTCTGATACAGCTTTAAGCAATCCCTTAAACATAAAAGAATTGAATTAGTTGCTAACAGAAACAGAAATTAGAAAAAATTGACGGAAAACAGAAACAGAAGAATATGTTCACCTTTTGCATATCAGACATGATAGTAAGATCCCTTCCATCTTGAAGCTCTAAGTCATGAGTCACACACTTCATAAACCATGTCCAAGTGAAGCTGTTCTCAACCTCTACAATGGCCCAAGCTATAGGAAACATCTGATTATTTCCATCCTTTGATACTGCTACAAGAAGTGGACCCTTACAAATGCCTTTCAGAAAACAACAATCAAGGCCAATTATCCTTCTGCAACCTTCAGACCATCCTTTTTTCATAGCATAGAAGCAAACATAAAATGATTGAAGACAAGCTTTCCTTCACCTTGATCTTCTACCTTCACAGCACAAGTTGTACCTGGATTTGTCTGTAACAGAATATCTCTATAATCATAGAGTCTCTTGAACTCAGCATGCATATCTCCTATTATCTCTTTCAGAATTTTTGCTCTAGCTCTATGTACAGTAGACCTACCAACATACATGTCCAGTTCATCCTTAATGAGTTTCTTTAGCTCCCAAACTTTCATATTGGTTGACACACAATCTTATCCCTGTAATGATTTGCTAGGTATCTGGAGTTGCAAAGCTTGTTTTTATTTGTTTTGTAACACTTGTGGACAGGACAATACCTTTTTACCTTAAAATTGTTGGATCCGCCATCTTTGCTTGCAGCCAAGATCCATGGACATTTTGGATGCATGCATCTTAGCCTCACCCTACCAGGTTCATTAATATGCTTTTCAATTTGAACTCTTTTCTGAATTGCATACTTACTAACAGCATGCCTAAATTGTTCAACACTCTAAAAAATCAGCCCCAACTCCCAGGTTATTTTCTTCACAGTTGGGTCAAATATCAGGGCTTTCTTCCTCCTCTTGGCAGCCATTTTCTCCTTATGTTCTTCATCAAATTCATCTTCAGCATCTAAAGGAAAACTTTCAGCATCTGAAGACTCAAAGTAAGGCTCATCTGTCCCTACTAAGCCTGTGTACCTATCCTGCTTGCTACCAGTTCTTAATTCATCAAAACCAATATCAACTCCTGCATCACCTAGGTTAATATCACCTCTATCTTTTGGCCTTTCACTCCTTTTCCTCCTATACTTCCTCAGTTCATCCCTACACTCTACAAATTCTTCATGTACATCAGATCCATAATCCTTATCATCAGGAACATGTAAATCTACTCCATCACTCTCATCACTATCACTATTGTCAAAGTCTGAATCATTCTCATTGTTATCCTCACCACCACTATTATCAAAGTCTGATTCACTATCTACTACACTCTCTTGTTCTCTTGAAGGTGCAGGGGCAGGAGCAGATTGAGGAGAAGGAGAAGGGGAAGGGGAAGGGGTAGGAGAAGGGGTAGGTTCATGAGAAGGGGCAGGAACAGGAGAAGGAGAAGGAGAAGGAGAAGGGGGAGGGGAAGGGGAAGGGGTAGGTTCATGAGCAGGGGCAGATTGTTTGGGTGGTGGGAAAGGGGTAGGTTCAACAACACATAAAGGGGCAGCATGAGTCACATAAATATCTAAGGTATCTCCATCTTCCAATTCATTACAAATGTCTAAAATATCCTTGTCTGTGAGAATATTTATCAATTTATCTGTCCTATCCATTGGACAAATGTACAACTCAGCCACATTTTGAGAGTCATAGATCCTAGTGTAGTTCATCAGTTCAATAAGAGACAGTAAATCCACATCTACATCTAAGGTCAATGTTTGACTACCACCCACATAACGAGCAAAGTTACCAGGAACTAATACCCCATCATGGTACCACCTGAGGGTAATGATTTTAAAAGACATTATCTGCAAACAAAAAAGGGAAAAATAAATGGACTTTCCACATAAAACAATTGAAAATAAAGAACTAAAGATGAAATATAAAAGTGGAGACAAAGACAAGAGCATATCATATTGTTCAAAGCAATACTATTACAATAATCAGTTAAACCCTAACTTTACACACGGTTTGCAAACACAAGACAAATATTTTTTATAAAAAAAACTATCTGTAAAAGCAACAAGACGATAACTTCACAGTGATATCGACAATGTCAAAAGATTCCCCTCTTAAAAAGTCTGATAACCCTAAGCAAAATAGAAGAAATTTCAAAAAAACCCTAGGTTCAACCCACCCACTACTAAAATAAACGGGTAATGCAAGGATAATAAAATTACTAACCTATTAACTGCATAAATCCACCGGAAATCGACGATGAAAGCGTAGCTTGAGATGGTCGCCGGAATCGCCTTTACAGTAGCTTCTTCTAGATGTATCGAATTTTGAGTACTGATTAGGGTAAGTGGGTTTTAACGTTTTTTAGCTTATGGGTCGGGTTGGGTCAGTTAGGGTCGGGTAGGGTCGGGTTAGTTATTATAAGTTAATGGGTTAAAATTATGTAAAGTCAAAGGCGTGACATACACGGATGTCTTATTAACAGGACCTGGTCAAAGGAGGTGGGTACTAGATACACTTTAGAAAGGTTTCTTGTGTAAGGTTATTAGCGTCCACAGAAAGTGTGTAAGGGGGATTTGGGCCAAAGGTTGGGTGGTAAACTATGTATTAAGCCTTTAGTGAATTTTCGACCATGTGCTTATTCTCGACCACAGAAAGAATTAAGGACGCAACCTAAAGTTGATACTCGACCATTAAGGATGTCTATTGATTTAGGTTTAATGTTAAGGGTTAGGGTTCAAGGTTTATAGACCATTGAAAGAGTTTATTGGCGACTAGTTGTTGATGGAAGACAACGCGTGTTGTTAATGAATTAAAATATGTCAATAGATCTATCCCTAGCCAAAAAAAATCGACTCGTTTAAAACTACCCATCTGACTGGCCATTTAAAACCCAAAATACTCACATTTCATGTCCAAATTTTAGTTTTGAAAGAACTGTCATTGCACATTGCTACCAGCCAGTTCACAACTACAATTCTGGTATATGGTAGTAGGCAATTTTTAAAATATTCGCAACCTAATGTAAGATAAATTTAACATTTTCATCCCTTTTTTTTTTATTTTAGGATTTCAAGTTTAGAGATTAAAAAATTTCGATTTCGTTGGATAGGGTAAAGGATATCGGTTTTGGGATTTGGACGATGATCTGCTAGATCCAAGGATTGCTGACTTTACCAGCAGTTTGAAGTATGAAAAGGACGCTCTTAAGTGTAAAAGAATAGTTCTGCAGATAAAGGAGGCTGAACTTGAAAATATTTTAGCAATGGATGTTCATGTAGAAGATGATGCTATGGAGGATTGAACTAGAGGCAGGGTATACTCCTGTAGAAGATTATATTGGAGAGATGGTTAAGATGAAGGAAATGAATCTGAATAAGCGGATTATACTTTTGTGTGTCGTTGTAGGATTCGTAGCAGCTTGGGTGATGAAATGAGAAGGAATATCGATTTGTCGGTAGGAATAGTTTAATTATTCTAAGTTTCCTTTGTTGGAAGTATTATGGATCCTGTAATGTTCTACTGAATAAAAGATATTAAACAGTTTATTTAGTAATGTGATATTTGATGAAATTATTAAACGTGAGTTTAAGTCTATTACGCAACTAAATAGTTAGTTTATTAATGAAACTAGTGTCTATTACGCAACCAAGTAGCTAATTTATTACTAGACACATCATTTATTATGCAACCTCTAGCTTGTTGTAATACAAAAAGGAAGTGCATCGAAATAAAAATTACAACAATAATAGTTTAATCGACAAAAAAGTAGTTTCATTACATAAAGGTAGATCCAAATATCACAAACTACAACTAGTTCACTAAAAAATATTATCTCATTACCAGTTCAAACACATGAATTGATGGAAGATCCTGGTCACCTTCGCCTGCTCAATTTGTTTTACTTTCCAACTCATCTTCACCATCATCTGCTTGTTCATCATCATCTTAGCAGCTAATTTCTTCCGGATGTTACTTATATGCAATATCATATTTAATAATTTGAAAGTTACAATCAAAATAAGAAAATAAGTCCTAGTTCCAGCAAACATTTATGACCAGAAGAAAACCGACAACATATTTATTAATAAACACTAGGTTGCCAGACTGACAAAAATTTAAAATACAGCGCCCAAAGGTAGTCGAACAAGGAAATATAACCACCCACGTCATATAAGATATGGTTATGCATAACTAAATCAAAATTGCAAATGCACATGTACAAATCCCTCTAAAACCCAAATCACGGTTGTAAGAAACCAAAAAATAAGAATTTAGAATTTATCAAAAATTGAAAAGTTTTGAGGAATATACGGTGCTTATTTGGTTTATACAGACAACATCAAAGCTTGATTCTTATCGGATGCTGCCGAAAACCACCATGGTCAAGTGGGTGAGTGAGAGAGAAGAAAGAGAAACGGCGAAAAAATGAAGGAAATAAAGTTTTTCAAAGTTTAATAGCTGACCCTTAAGCTTTGAAAATATTTAAAAGGTCCCAACCCTTAACCCACTCATTTATACATTTTCCAAACCAAAAGAAATTGAGAAAGAAAATAGGAAATCGCATGATCAATTCAAGTTTTTTGATGGTCTCTATGACAATTCTACTCAAGTAACTTGTTATAATATGTTAAATCATACTTATGGTGTAAAGACTTTTTACATTATACACATATTAAATCATACTGATAGTATAAAAGAATCTTTAAATTATTGAATAGTACTTTCTCTGACCTTATTTATTTTAGTAGGCGTGATAACTTTTTGAGGGGAGCACATACCTGGATAACCAAAGGGCCAAAAACGCCACATGCTCCAAATGATCACCTTTTCCTGCAAAATATTCCATCCAGGCATGGTGATAAACATTCTTTTTACGTGCTCTAATAACTGTAAAAGCCTCGCGAAGAGTTTTTTCCATTTGAACAGATTCTTTGGTATAAGGTTCAAAACACAGTGGCCCAAAACAGAGTAACCACCCAAAACTACCATATCCTCCAAAGTAACACTTGCTTCCCCCCATGGTAAAATAAATGTGTTTGTCTCCAAACACCATCTCTCAGCAAGAGCAATAATCAAATCACTGTGCAAATAAATCTTGAATGTGGAAGCTATAATAGCTTCAAAGATTCCAGCTTTCTTCCATATTTCTTGATATAAAGGCTTTAACTGATCGACCCACTTAGACCATCCCCTCATGTGTGAAACACCACCCCCGAAATGGACCTTTAGTGAGCAACTTCTCAGTTCTTGAATATTGGGTCTAGAAGGGAAAAATGGAAACTTTTGGGCAGAGGGTAGTGTTGGTTTCAGATAATGGGCAACTCTGAAAATGGGTATTACTTGTTCATCATCAATGGGTGAAACCATGAGCTCCTCTCTTTCTTCCATCATTAATGCTTCTTCTGATGAATCCACCATTTTTGAGTATTAAGGTTTTTTTCCTTTCCTCTTAGCTCTTTGTTATTTTTTATATCAGGGTTTCAAGAATGTTGTAGGACAAAATATATAACCAATAAAAAGATTAGTTGTGCACCTAGCTGGCTTACTGATCTTTGTATTGTGTCCTGCCAAATTCTGTTTTTGTTGTGGAAAATAATAGGACAAATGCCACTGTAAAGTTTCTGGTTGTTTTGGTCTGTACGATCTTTCAGTCTGCGTATTAAAAACAAGCAATATCAGCTCAAAATTCTATTTTTAGGCAAACAATCACGTAGCTGCATTAGCAACACTCTGCAGAACATGCCCCCCCCCCCCCCCAAAAAAAGGGACGCAGCTGCCACATTTTCATAACAGAAAAGTGTACAGTTTTTAAAATGTTGAATTTGTCTCAAGGATTAGAACCTTTATGAAAGACAATAGTAGTAATATTTTTATTCGACTTAAGGTTAATTCTTATCTTTTTCTTTAATTCTTATCAAATATATTTGTAACATAGATTAACAATTGAATTTTTTTCCTTTTACTTTTGTCAAATTTAGTAAATAAGATCGATCATGGAGGATTGAGCTAAGAGCTTCTTCTTCTTACTGAAAGAGAAAAATGAATTACAGTACATTAGTTAACTCCCTAAGCTACTGTTATAGAACTAACACACCGACTAACTACTAAGTTAGTTACTAACTTCTACAAATGACATATACACCCATCATTTTAAGTTAGTTTACACAATACTACCCTACTCCACTCTTACTACTCTCAACACTCCCCCTCAAGCTGGAGGGTGTGAACACATTTAACAGACCCAGCTTGGACACTAGATATTCATGATGTTGCCTTCTAAGCACTTTAGTCAAAATGTCTGCTTGTCGTTCTTCAGATTGTATGTACTAAGGCATTACATCTCCTTTCTGCACTTTCTCCCTTATGAAATGGCAGTCTATCTCGATATTTTTGGTTCGTTCATGATAAACTGGATTCTCAGCAATTTGGATTGTTGCTTTGTTATCACATAACAACTTAACCGGGAGCTTCAACTTTATCCCCAGTTCTTCATATAATCTGATCACCCATGTTATTACTGACATAAGTGAAGCCATGCTTCTGTACTCGGCTTCAGCTGAGCTCTTAGACACTGTAGTTTGCTTCTTGGACTTCCAGGATACCAAAGATTCTCCATACTTCACTAAGTATCCTGTCACTGATCTCCTGGTATTTGGACAAGAAGCCCAATCTGCATCACAGTATGCCTTGATTTCTTCTACTGGTTTGCTTGATAGTAACACTCCCAATTCAGGTTCTCTCTTGATGTATCTAACAATTCTCATGGCTGCTTCCATGTGAGATCTCTTTGGGTGCTGCAAGAATTGGCTCAAGGTTTGAACAACAAAGCTTATATCTGGCCTAGTCATTGTAAGATACAACAACTTGCCTATTAATCTTTGATAAGCTCCTATATTATCCAGTGGTGTATCACCTTTGAGTCCAACATGATCATCATATTCTGCACTGGTCAACTTCTGATTGCTTTCCAAAGGGGTCCAGGCAGGTTTTGCTTCCCCTAAGCCTGAGTCTGAAATCAGCTGCAAAGCATACTTCCTCTGGTTCATAAGTATGCCATGTCTAGACCTTGCAAATTCTATTCCCAAGAAAAACTTCAGCTCCCCCAGATCCTTTATTTTGAAGGCTTGTTGTAGTGCGCTCTTAGTGTCACACATAAGTTCATTATCATTCTCAGTGATAAGTAAATCATCAACATATACTAGTATAACAACAATTTTGGATCCTACCTTCTTGATTAATAAGGAGTGATCCAGTTGGCTTTGTAGAAAACCAGACTTCACCAATGCATCTACCAGCTTCACATTCCATTGTCGAGATGCTTGCTTAAGACCATATAAGGACTTGACATGCTTACACACTAGGCCTGTCTCCCCCTTGCTGTGAAAACCTTGGGGAAGTTGCATGTAGACTTCATCATAGAGATCTCCTTGCAAGAAGGCATTATAGACATCCATTTGATGGATATGCCAGTTTTGAGTTGCTGCAATGGACAACACTATCCTCGCTGTCACCATCTTCACAACTGGTGAAAAAGTGTCCTGATAGTCAAGACCTTCCCTCTGGTTGTACCCCTTTGCCACTAGCCTTGCCTTGTACCTCTCTACTTCACCATTTGCCTTGTACTTGATCTTATATACCCATTTGCAACCAATAGCTCTCTTGTTTGGTGGCAAAGGCACAATCTCCCAGGTTTTGTTGTCTGCAAGAGCAGTGAGCTCAGCCTTCATGGCATCTGCCCACTTGGGATCTTTGCAAGCTTCATCAAAGGATGCAGGTTCAACTGTTGTAGAGAATGCTGCTAGATGGGCCTGATAATGATGTGACAGACTGTTGTAATCCAGGTAGTTGCTCAAAGGGTAAGAACATGAGCTACTGGCTTGAGCAGTCACATAGTCATGCAGCCATAATGGAGGCCCTTTATCTCTAGCCGACTTTCTCAGAGGAACTGCAACTGCTTCATGACTGTGGTCAGTGACTACAACATCTTGGTCCATATTTGCATTTCTAGGCATGTCAACATCTTCACTTGCTATTGCAGGACCCATATCTTCAAGTCCACTTGGAGATGCCTCTCCTGAGTGAAGATCCTCCATAACAGCTCTTTGTCCTGCACTTTGGTCATCAAGTTGAGGATCAGTTATAGTTGTAGGGACAGGATCAGTGATGTTTGCAGTAGGCACAGCCTGAGTGATCAAGTAGGGATCAGTTTGAAACATTGCAGGTCCTGTGGTCTGCAGATCTTTGAAAGGAAAAACTGACTCCCTGAAAGTCACATTCCTGCTAACAAAAAAATTTGTGAATTAAATCAAACAACAAGTATCCCTTTTGCACAACTGAATACCCCATCAGAACACTCCTCACAGCTCTTGGTTGGAATTTGTCACTAATGACTGATGGTGTAGCATAGCAAAGACATCATGGAACCCTCATATGTTTCATAGATGGACTTTTCTTATGAAACAATTCATAAGGAGACTTCCCTGCAAGCACTGATGTAGGCATTCTGTTTATCAAGTAGACAGCTAACAACACACATTTATCCCAAAACTTTAATGGGATGTGTCCTTGAAATCTGACTGCCCTAGCTACCTCCAGTATGTGTCTGTGTTTTCTTTCTACCACCCCATTTTGTTGGGGTGTGTATGGACAAGACCTCTGATGAACTATCCCAAACTTACTGAACATGCTTGCACACTCAGAGTTAATGAACTCTGTTTCATTGTCTGTTCTAATCACTTTAACCTTAGTGTCAAATTGTGTTTGTACCATCAAAAGAAAATTTCTAATGACAACAATTGCATCAGACTTCAGCTTTAAAAGATAAATCCATGTTACTCTAGAATGGTCATCCACTATTGTCAAGAAGTATTTATTTCCATCATGTGTTGCAATTCGAAATGGTCCCCATACATCTATATGTAACAGTTCAAACACATTCTTTACTCTATCTCTACTAATAGGGAAAGGCAATTTTGCCTGCTTAGCCAAGGGACAAACATCACAACTGCTTATTACATTTCTACATAACTCTTCACTAACATTTAACATATGTTTCATAACCTTTGGGTGATGGGTGGCCCATCCTCTTGTGCCAAAGCTGCAAGGTATTTTGATCCAACTGCACACTCAAGGACTTTGGAATTAACTCTTGTCCTTTATTTGGAATTGCAGAAGTCAGTAAATAGAGCCCATTAGTTTCTCTACCAATCCCCTTCAGCTTCCTAGTGAAGAGGTCCTGTAGTACACAAAAACCAGGAAAGAATGCAGCCATACATCTTAGCTCTCTAGTTAGTTTAGACACAGACAATAGACTATACTTAAAATCTGGAATGTACAGAACATTCTTAATCTCTTGTCCTTCTCCTATCTTGAATTTACCAATATGTGAAACTGTTGCTTTAGTTCCATTAGGTAATTGCACTGTTTTTCCATCTTGAGATGCTATATTGTATAACTCAAAAAGTGAGCTAAGGTTTGAGGTCATGTGATCAGTAGCACCTGTATCTATGATCCATTCATGAATACAACCTCCCTTGTCTACTAAGCAGACAGTGGAATGAGATATAGCTGCCATGTTGGCTGTGGTCTCCTGTATCTCCTCTTTGTTGAGCAGCTTCAGAATCTGATTGAATTGCTCCTCTGTGAACATAGGCCCCATTCCATATCCTGAGGAGTTCCCCTTCTTAGCATGTGTGTTTGGTACATTCCTGTTCCCCCTGCATCTGTGAGTCACCTTCTCCCAACACTGCAGAGTTAGCTGAACCATATCCTCCTCTCCTTTTAGACTTGAAATCAGTTGGATATCCTACTATCTTATAACAATTCTCTCTAGTGTGCCCTTTTATTTTGCAAAAATAGATTGTAATTCTTCTTGGGTCGAAACTGACCACTAGTAGTCCTAGTAGACATTAGTGCAGCAACTTCACTTCTTTCAGTTGAATCATGAGGATTGGACATAACTCTTTGACTCTCACGTTCCATTAACATTGAGTAAGCCTTACTTACTTTAGGTACTGGAATCATCATAAGTATTTGACTACGAGCTTGTTCATATGACTCATTAAGTCCCATCAGAAACTGTAGCAGCTTCAAACGCTCCATAAAAGCCACAGATTCACCAGATTTTGCACAATCACATCCCAAAGCTGGGGCCAAACTATCAAATTCTGCCCAGAGTACTCATATCTTTGAGAAATATGAGGATATCGAGTCAGTACCTTGATTAATTTTTGCAATTTCTCTATGAATTTGGAAGATTCTCGAGCAATCTATCTTATCAAATCGCTCTTTCAAGTCCTTCCAAACTTTACTGGCGTTCGAAGAATAAACGATGTCACTGAGTAATTCCGGTGAAACACAATTCATGATCCATGACAAAACGATTGCGTTGCATCGCTCCCAAAGATCTACGAGATTTGTACCAAAACTTTCCTTTTTACAGATGTCATCGATGAACCCTAGCTTGTTCCGACCTAGGATTGCAATTCTCATCGCTCGACTCCATACGGAATAGTTTTTCGGTCCTCTTAACTGAAGAGAAATTAACACAGCTCCCGAATTGTCAATTGAATTGAGAAAAAGTGGGTGATTGTGACTCAATTTCTCTGGTAGTTCATTGTCAACAGTTGCCATGGCTGAGTTCTGTCAAAATTCTCTGATGAAGAGCTAGCTAGCAGAAAAATTACTCTAGACAACCATACTTATGGCCGATTGCTCTAATACCATGTCAAATTTAGTGAAGAAGATCGATCATGGAGGATTGAGCTAAGAGCTTCTTCTTCTTACTGAAAGAGAAAAATGAATTACAGTACATTAGTTAACTCCCTAAGCTATTGTTGTAGAACAAACACACCGACTAACTACTAAGTTAGTTACTAACTTCTACAAATGACATATACACCCATCATTTTTAGTTAGTTTACACAATACTACCCTACTCCACTCTTACTACTCTCAACAACTTTATTATCTCAAACAATTAAAGGAGCAAAAGAAGTTCTATTCTTTGGATCATTTATTTTTAATGCTTATTCTGTGTTCTACTTGTTTTCATATTTTGTGTATCATTTGTTTTTTCGGTTCAAGTTTATATTCCTCTATTTGTAAATTGATTCCTTAATGATATCAGTTTTGGAGTTAACTAAAATTTTAATATTAAAAAAATTTACATGAGCTTTCATTATTATTGTTGATGACCAATTTTGACCCTCCCTCCTACAGCTTGTTTGGATGGTTGTTACCCATTGTATTGTATCGTATTGTTACTTTAAATATGATGTTTGTTTTGATTGTTACTTAAATTTTATTGTATCGTATCGCTAAATCCGTCGTTATATAATGACGAAATGTGCCACTCTATGTAACGACCGATTTGGTGTGGTCGCGTCGTTACCTTGTCTTTTCTCTCAATATCACCCTTTATTATTATTAAATAATTTTATTTTATCATTTACCCTACCTTTTTATATATTAATTTTACCATGTATCATAATTTTTCATTATAATATTATAAGTTTATTCTTCATATTGCTGGTGCATGATATCATGAAACGATGGCAAATGACACAATCTATCCAAATATTATTTTTATCAAACGATACAGTACAATACGATACATTATGAAACGATGCGTAACAACATCCAAAAAAGCAGTTAAAATTGATTTATTCACACTTAACAATTTACAATAAATGCTTTAAAGGTATTTTTCTAGTAATAATATCTATTTTTATAAATTAATTAAGTATTAGTTTCAAAATTAATTACATAGTACCAATATTGTGTAATTACAAATATATTTACTATTATAAAATAACTTTTATATGTACATTACCTAGGTTTTATGATTTGACAAAATTATTCCTTAATTTCCAAAAGTTAGGCTTTACTAATATTTTGAAATTAGTGCTACAATTTGAATATGTGTCATTTATAGATAATTAAAATAATTAGTAATATATAGTAATTATAATTTTACCATATTTTATTAATAAATTTAATTTTATTTAAATTAATTTTAAAAGATTAAAACTAAAAGGTTACAATGGCAATTCCTTAACCAAGCACAAAGTAGCTATTCTTTAAAAATTAGTTTTTGGCCCAAATACCATGCCCAAATCGGAACAACCCAGTCCAAACACCCCATTCTCCTCCAAATTGGCAATCCAAGTAACTCTATTTACACCAATCAGCATTTGACACGTCACTCGTTGATCCTACTCACAAAACAAACACAAGCGATCTGAACCGTTGATTTAAACCACCAACGGTCACAAATTATTCACTATTTTCCATTTAAAACTCAACCCACTATTAGAATTATCTCAACCGTTGGATCACATAGATCCAACACTACCCATATTTTCCTGAAATTGATTTTTCTCAATATGTAATGCCCCGATTTATCAGGGCCGCTGATCAAATGATCCAACAGCCCAAATCTTTTCCCCCATTTTAACTCAAAGACCAACTGGTCTCATACCCCCAAAACCCTAATCATTTCCTATCCGCCCAGCCGTCATTCTTTCCCTTTCCTCTCTCTTTTACCTCGTCTCCATCAACCATCAATCTTCAAAGACCTTGCACAAATTTGTGCAAGGTCACTCAAAACCCCAGTAAATCATCTCCCCTGTCCGTGCTACCCTATGATTCTTGCTTAATATTCTCTTTTTCAACCACAAATTCAAGACACCCAAATCCGAAACCCTAAAGCTCAAAAGAGAAATCATTTCATTTTTTCTCGTAAGTCAAAGTCGGAACCTGAAGCTACCTCTTGCCTTTTGAAATCCGCGAATCCTGCTGCAAATTCCTTTTTTTCAATCACAAATTCAAACGTCCAAATTCTAAAATCTTAGACTCAAGAATGCAACATCAAATACCTGTTTTCCTTCGGGTTCCTTCAAATCGAAGCATGCATGGGTTCGTCTCAGAGTTAATTATGAGGATGCGAAGTCTAGAGGTCAAACTCAGTGACCTCTGGATATTAGGGCTTTAACCACTAGTCCAAAGCTTTCAACGATCAATCCCCATTCTCAGGTAAAATCAACCTTGTTTTTTCCTCTGTTTTTTCCCCTGATTTTTACTCGATTTGCTATCATCATCTACCATGCGTCATCTTCCATTATCATTTTGAATCTTGTTGAACCCTAGAGTCATTGAATGCCACTATAAAAGGAGGCTTCAATGCTCTCACCTAACACACACTAGACAATATAACACAACAAACTAAAGCAACCAAAACATTAAGAAATTAGGGGTTTATGATAATTAGGTCTCTTACTGTTTCCTTCTCTTTTGCCGAGTTCTTCACTAGTTCAAGTTTGAAGGTTTTTCTGGGATCTTTGAGCAACGAAAAGGAAATCGTTTGGTTTGCTACCCTTAAGAAGGTCACCACCTTTCTTTCCTTTTTCTTTGTTCGTCTCTCTAAATATTTTAGATATGTCAATGTTAAGTTCTGTAGATTATAATTTTGTATGTGTTAGACATGTTTGATAATTACGTTAGTATAATGATCCTTTATAATCAGCATGTTCTGTTATAATTCCTTAAGTGATAATTGATTACTTGAAAGAAAATTATTGATCTTTGTTCCGAGGTTTCTTACGGTCCTCATGCCTAAATCCTATATGTCTATGTTCATGTAGGTTTCATAGTTCTTAGTGACTTACAATGAACTCATTCCTATTTTATCACACATTTGAAGTTTTATGAGTTCTAGAAGCTAAGTGTGTTGCTTGGTAGTTATTGAGATCTGAATTTGTTCAAGACTTGTGTCCTTGTCCCTTAATCTTAAGTTTGAACTTACAATGTTCAAGAATTTTTCTTGTCTGCCTGTGTTTGTTAAAATCTACTTCTAACTTAGCACTATGGTCTTTATTCTGTTTGTTTACTATCATTGATAAACCAATCATGTCCACGTTTCCCTTTCACCAATGATATTGTTATAATATCCACCTCTGCATATCATTTTCCTACATTCTATAAGTTTATCGTCAGGTTTATTATGTGGTAATCTTAACTAATATACCATGTGTCTATGTCATTTAACTAAGTTGAAAGGAATTTGAGTGTTCAGATGTTTTTTCCCCTGTATCTGTACCTGTTAACTCTAAGAATGATGTCTGAGCTGTCACTAGGACTTTTCCATTATCATGTCCAATTGTTGTATGCATAGGAAAACTATCTTACTTATATCAAGTTATTTCCTTTTCATGAATCTCGAGTTCCTATTTGTTTTTGAATTTTATTATGTGTGAAACTACTCTGTATCTTTGGTGTAGGGCACATGATTTGCGAAGGAAAGGTAATATCTTTGGCCTCTGTGTTAGAGTAAGTGAGTGGGTTTTTGAAAAATATGTGGTGATGTTGAGTCGAGTCTTGAGTCTAGGATATTACGATAGGGTGCTTAGTCTACTTTAAATATTCTTGGCATGATGTGTTAGGGAAGTTGTCTGATAAGAAGGTCGTCTCTATGTGAAGTGCAGTTTGATTGCTCGAGGACGAGCAATGGTTTAAGTGTGGGGTATTGATGGTAGGTTAGAAACCCATATTTTAGTCACAGTTTGCACTCTGATCACTCATTTTATTTGTGGTTGAGCTTAAATAATGGTGATTTGTTCTTATTACGTGTTTTATGCCTTGTAGGAAATGATACCGAGCTATTAAGATAATTTAATTTGGAGCTAAATTTGAACAAGTTGGAGCTTTGAAGTCTGAGTAAAAGCTCAAGAAATTAAGTCGGGATCACGTTCGGGGGTCGAGGACCAAGTCTGGATGTTAAAAGTGAGAAAACAAAAATTACGCTGAGAAAATTGCACTACCGAGTCGCGGAGCTCAGGGCGCTAGTGCAAAATTTCTGCAAAGTGAAAAAAATTAACTCTATGAAAATCTTCACTAATGTGGCGCATGGGGCATCGCGCCAGTGTATTTTCGCAGTCCAATTGTCCCACTTCGGTTTGGAAAGGTTAGTTTCGTCCGAGCCCACTTCTACATAGTATAAATACACCAAAAATACGATTTTAGAGGACTTTTGACCTTGGAGGCTATGGAAGACCATTGGAGGCTACAAGACACATGATTTCATCATCTTTCCATCAATTAAATACGGGAGTTTAGATTGTAACGCTAGATTGATGTCTTCTTATTTTTTAATTATAGCTTCAATGACTTTATCCATGATGATGGAGTAGTTTCCCTTAGGGTTTGATGGATATGGTATTTTGGTAAATATTTGTGGATTTTAACTCTAGTTCTTTGCTTGAATTCATTTATGGAGCTTAAAATTGTTGCAACTTTATTCAACGCTTTATTTAATCGAAAGAGGAATATTTTGGTGCTTATCTTTGCATTATTTTATTTGAAATTAATTTATTGATTCTCTTAAGTAATCGAAAGAGCTTGTTGAATTGTTGATTAAATCAAGTTAGGAGAATATTCGAGAGACGTTTTCCTAAAGACTAATCCATTAACATATGCCGGCATACTTTCACAGTGCTTATATTAGTTCACCTCGCGTAGAGTTAAGATTTAATCGAGAGAGGAGTCTTGACCAAACATTTGAACTAAACATCGAGTGAATTCGTGAGAATCATTAGAATATTAGAGTGAATTAAAGTAGAGTTAAATCCCAAATAGCTATCTTGCACCTATCATGTCAAATCCTTATTCCTCACATTGATAAGAAACTAACTCTGTTAATCTCTAGTTGTTTGCAGTCAATTGTCAATTGCTTTACTTTAGTAGTTAATCGTAGTTTATAATCAATCCAAATCAAGTTTTGATCATCCTGAATAGCAGTTAAACCAGAAATCACTAGAGTATTGTTTAAATCCAATCCCTGTGGAGACAATAATCGTAACTATATTATCTTTGGCTAGCGAGCATTAATTTCATGTTGTGTTTTGCGCTCGTCAACTCTGCTCAAGAACCCTTTCTATCTCCCCTTACACCTTTATCATTAACAGGATCTTATCATCAAAATTAGTAGATGAAACCTCGGGGCTAACACTTGTGGTTAACATGCTTAGGCATAATGTCTCAAAATAGTTGGATTTGCTAGCCTTAGCCGAAGAAGACTGTTCGTATAGCCGAACAATTTTTTTCTAATATCTGGTCTAAGCAGCTCCTCCTCCCCCCTACCCCACCCACAAAAAAAATATCCAAAAGGATTGTCTAAATAAATACATACATAAATATTAGAGTAAACGTGCTAGAAATGCTCATATGAGCTACTAACTGAACTTTAAGTGGTTTTTGTAGAATGTTCCTGAATAATTTCTGAAATCACACTATGAAATACTATTGAGTGAATATATGTCACAAGAAAACTAGTGCTTTCCGTATAATGATCAAAGGATTCTTGAACATGCTTTATATGTGCATATTGATTTTATATATTTTACACGTTTTAAAACATGCCAAAACTTAGTACATACGGGTTGATAAAATTGGAAACTTACAAGTTATATTTTTATTTTATTATTTTGATCATAAATTAACTAATTTAACCGCAACTCTCCTATTTACTCAAGCTTTGAACCAACGATGCGAGGAAGCTCACACAGATGATGCTTATAATTTTATTTAGTCATTGATTTTTTTAAAATAAACTCAGTGTCTTCAACCACATTTCTGGCAATTGTATAATATTTTTTTAATTGGTCAGAAATTCAAACTTTCTGTTATAAAACCAGCAATTTTAAAGGTTAATTTTAAGCTGGTACTCAGTGACTCTTATACGGCTTAATTAGTACTATTTGAAAAAGGGAAAAAAAGGACGACTGTTGTAGTGCATTCTCATAAATCATTAACAGCAACATTCTAAAAGTTTTAATCTCAAAAAAGACTTATAATTTGGATAGGAAGGAATATCAAAATCCGTTTCACTCAAAAAAAAATATATATATATAAACAGACATTCTAAAAGTTTTTTTTTTTTTTTTTGCCGTACAAATGCTCTCCTTCTTGTCCCAAAAGAAACAGATTAACAACTAGTACTCACCATTTCTAATTTTGATGAAATCCATGTTAGAAAAACCAATGAAAGACTCAATCTTTGAGGTAAGAGAAGAGTTAATGGTTTCACCATTAGGTGGAATCCCACAACACAGAACAGCTCATTTCTTGAAACCCATTGTTTCTTCTCCTGATGGTCCACCATTAAAGCTACCTTCACTTCCTTTCTCCTCTGAATCTGAATGGCCTTTAAAAGTCTCCTTCAATGGCTGGAGGCTTCCTCAAAACAAATGGAAAAAATGGGTTGAAAGTATGAAATCTGTTCATTACTCTGTATGGAAAGCTGCTGGTATTCATGAAGCCATTATAGGTTCAGTATACAAAATCCATAGTTATAAAGATTTGATTTTTGGAATGACAGAAAGGTGGTGCTGTGAGACTAATACTTTTATATTTCCTTGGGGTGAAGCTAGTATTACTCTTGAAGATATGATGATTTTGGGAGGGTTTTCTGTTTTGGGTGGCACTGTTTCATTGCAGCCTCTTCAGTCCCCTGAGTTGGTGGAAATTCAAGAAAATCTTGAAAAAGCACGAAAGGAACTTATCAGAATGAAGACTGATAATCATAATGGGTGGTTGAAACATTTCATGAATAGTGGACACAGGTTTGAACATGAAGCTTTTCTTTCTCTTTGGTTATCTAGATTTGTGTTTCCAGGAAATGAATATGATAAAATAGGTATACATGTTTTTCCAATAGCTGTCAACCTTGCTAAAGGTACGCGACTAGCACTTGCTCCTGCTGTTCTTGCAAGCATATATAGGGACTTGAGTTTGTTGAAACAGACTATGATGATCGCTTCTTCATCATATGAGGAAAATAAAGGAAATGTTGGAGATAGTGTTGACATTCTAGCGATTACTCTTTGGGCGCCGTTGTTGTTTGTTCAAGTTTGGGCTTGGGAGAGGTTACTACCTTTGCGGCCAGAGCAGGCTCGCAAATGTTGTATGGCTAGTGGGGTGAGAATAGGACGATGGCATAATGTGAAACAATTGGATGTGATTAGTGTGAGGAATATTATCGATTCTTCTGGAGAGACATTTCTGTGGAGGCCATATGCCTTGGCTTCTGTGGGAGGTTGGTCAGTTCCTAAGTTTTACAAGGAAAGATCAGAAGAGTGGACAATAATTGAAGGGCAAAATGTGGAACAAGAACTGGAGTCTTTCGTTCAATGCTTGAGGGTATCTGAGCTAGTCGGGTTGGATTGTCAAGAGCCTTATCAACCACATCGTGTAGCTATGCAGTTTGGATATGACCAAGACTTCCCTAAATGGATTCCTCGCTCGTGTTCATGTCCACAAGTTGCCTGGTACAACTATAGCAGACCCATTGATTCTGATTTGAGGCTATACTATCCATCTAGGTTGTCTGAATCGGATATCACTGCCCAGTATTCGAGATGGTGGAGAAAAGAAGTATTATTTCTAGCTGTTGCATTCAAAGGAGTGTTGCGTGGACAAAGGAGTAAAAGAAGATCAAGACGACTTTCTAGCCTTTATGCTCCTCCTGCTTTTGCTCCTAAGTTAAAACATGTGAAAGTTGCAACTGACTATAACTTAAAAAAAGCACAAGTGGAGAATTACCCTGATGTTCCCCCTGGTTTTTCATCCAAATGTGGTGAGGTAAATAACAAGAAGCATATATCGATGATGGAAAAGAAAGTAATAGTGGAGAATTTCCCTGATGTTCCCCCTGGTTTTCCACCCAAATGTGGTGAGATAAATGACAAGAAGCATATATCGATGATGGAAAAGAAAGTAAAAGTGGAGAATTTCCCCGATGTTCCCATTGGTTTTCCTCCCAAATGTGGGGAAGTAAAGAATATTTCTATGGGGATTTCACAGATAATGGCTTTCAATGGGAATACTGCAGAAGAAAGAAGTTACACATTACCTGACTATGCACATGAAAGGAACAAGACTAATAGTGCAGCTCAAATTCTGACTACCAACAAGCAGAGAAGTGGGGAAAGAACTAGCTGTGTTGATATTAACTTGCTTAGTTTAACGGAATTAGAAGCTCGTCTTGGCCGGGTTGAGCGACTAGTTGCTTCACACAAGAGTAGCTAGATTCAATATACTTAATATAATTTCAGATGCATATTACTTTTCCTTTTGTGTGGTTTACTTGCTCCAGGGTGTATTCTTCATTTTCCACTTTTCCGTTTTCTGTTTACCTCCTCGTATGATTAGTTTAGGTATGAACTACTAGAATAGTATATGTCTAATTAGCCCTACTTGTAGAGAAGTTCAGTCAAGATATGGAAATATATACAAGCTTATTAGAGAAAGTGTACAAACTTACTCAATATATGATAGTTACAGTTGACAGTAAGCCTGTTAGAGCTTCATGCATTTATTTTGGTTTGCTTTGTTACTTTCTGTGGTGATTTAGCTGCTCTTGGCTGGTTTTGACCAGCAATGGGCTGGTGATGACTGAGACATCTTATAGTTTTAATACCTTCTTAAATCCATTCCTGATCTGTAAGAAAGAAAGGCAAAATCAATTACTGTTCTAAAAGAAATCAACATACAAGCTTGGCGATACAATAAAGCCAAACAAATCAACTTAACTAGCTACTTCAAGGAAGACCAGAACTTATAAAAATAAATCCAGATCCTTTCTGAACAGACATATATTTCAAGAATGCACTGATATATATCAACATAAGTAATATATGAACACCCTTTAATTAGATACTTCTGATCGTAATCCCCTCCTAATACGGTATGCAAGCGCTTGAACACCTAAAATTAGATCAGTGCACTTGGTGGACATATTAAAAAGTGCACCATTGGCCATGCATCTGGGTCGAACAAAGAAGTTTGCACTGCTGGATTCTGATAAAATAAAGTTCTGCATATCCAAGAATGTTAACGGACTATCTCTTTAGCTATAACACGATAAGCACAAGTAAAATGAACCTCCTTTTTCATCATATTAGTCACAAGCATTGAGTTGTCTAAAGGATCATCACCATTAATTCTGGACAAAATTAGTACATAACACATAGCCTTAAAGTAATGACATTTTCGAACAAGAGATCAATGAAGATATTTTTCCAACACCATTTGTTATGTCACATCCATGAATCATTTTTGACATCTTCAGTTCTAGTAAGTGCATTAACACAATTGGAATAATAAGCTCATTAGACTTCGAAATGTGCCAAAGAACCAAAGTATATACCAAAACCTTTAGCCCATAATATGACTATCTTCCACCCCACTTCAATCTGAATAATATAGTGATTGTTTATGTGGTGATTAGTAATAAAGGTATTATTATGTGGTGATTAATAATGAAAAAATTATTGTGCAGTGATTAATAAATAAAAAAAAGGACAGCTCGGTGCACTAAGCTCCCGCTATGCGCGGCGTCCGAGAAAGGGCCGGACCACAAGGGTCTATCGTACGCAGCCTTAACCTGCATTTCTGCAAGAGACTGTTTCCACGGCTCGAACCCGTGACCTCTTGGTCACATGGCAGCAACTTTACCAGTTACGTCAAGGCTCCCTTTTGCGCAGTGATTAATAATGAAGCATTATTGCCATACAAGAACTAACTAGTTACTTTAAGGAGAACACTTTTCTCTTTAAATAGTCTAATCCCCATATTGCTAACATAAGTATTCTTATTCCATCCCGTAATAATATGTAAATTCCTCACATAACTTATGCAATATTACTTATAAGAAGATGCAAAATTATCCGAAATTCTCGGGTTTAAGCAAAACAAATATTTTGGTTTAAAGAGAAATAAAATATTTCTCTAAAAAATATGTAAAGGTATAGGATGGCGAAAAAGGGGCGCATTCTTGTTTGCACCGAGAAAAAAAGACTTAAGAGACAATAGTCTTTCTCTTAGGTTTCTTTCTCCGGTGACCGTCACCGCACGGTTCACCTTAGACGGGAAAATTAGGAACTAATTTTGGCATCCAAATGTTCCTATTTTCCTGTTGAATTGACATATATAGATTTTATGAGTTTGTTGGTATTGGAATCGTCTCTGAAAATATCATCAATAAATTATCAAACAACTATTATAAGGTCCTATTATATATATATATATTTTGAGACAAAATTCCAGAATATTTTATTGATGATTTTGAGGAATTGTGCCTAAGATATGATATTAGGTAGATTAGCAAAAAGAGGATGGATGAATTGCTTTTCATGTTGCATGCCGGTGGAGGACAGCATTCATAATTCCTCTTTGGAAAATAGCATTATTCAACAATACAAAGATACCAAATCTCCAGCACAATTTGCCAACATTTCTCTTAAAACTGGTAATTCTTCTGCCTTTTTGTCTCATCTATCTTAATATCAAGCACTTGCAATTTTCCATGATAGCATTTACTGGTCAGGAGGGAAGCCTTGACGTTTCTGGTAAAGTTGTTGGCGTAACTGGTAAAGTTGCTACCTGACAAGGAAATTACGGGTTCGAGTCGAACCCTTATGGTCCGCCCCACCTCCAGACCCGCACATAGCGGAAGCTTTGTACACCGGGCTACCTGTTAGAAAGGACTTCCTCTGTATTCGGATTCGACTAAAATAATTGATATGAAAATGAACCACAATCAGTTAAAATGGGATTAGTGACATCATTATTATATTATCGGAAAATGTTCAAAATTACCTTTTAACTATACGAAATATCTTAATTTTACTCTCCGTTATAAGTTATCCGTGCAAATTATTTGACTTTGACTTTAACGTAGCTCTAATATGGATTGGATAGATTCAACATCGGGAAGAAGGTTCAAATTTGTTCATCTATTTTTGACTATGGTTTAAAATTAGCTTATGCTATACTCAGGGAAGCAAATATGACAACTTGCTAGTGACAAGAGTATCAATGTCGCAAAGTATAACGAAAGTTAAATGTAGATATTCTTTATAGGAAAGGAATATCTTTAACTTTTTTCCCTTATATCATGGCCCCCTTCTACTTTTGTTTCCTGCAATTTGATGTTCATTGTTTTTTTGGCTGAAACTTTGGGAATGACTAATGAAAACTAAGTATTAATGTAAGTTCAATCAAATCATGAGTGATTGTCTGTTTTGTGATTGTGCTAAATATTCAGATAGCAGCAGAAGGAGATACATAGCTTCAGAAATAGAAAAATTTGGAAAGGGGAACATTGCAGCTCAGGCCTTCACATTCTGCGAGTTGTGTGTTGCAACTCAAAACTTTGACTGTGAGTGTTTGCTTGGTTCTGGTGGTTTTGGTAAAGTGTACAAAGGCCATATTAAAAGCAAGAATATGGTACTCTCCCCACATTTCTTTAATTTGTTCAAAAAATTGATTTAGATTTCTTCAACTCTAAAAGAAAAATAAGGGAAAACCGATTAACTATTGTTGTGTTGTTTTCATGTTGCTTAGGATGTTGCTGTGAAGCAACTTGACAGGAATGGTTTCCAAGGAACTAAAGAGTTCCTTGTGGAGGTCCTGCTGTTGAGTCTTCTCCGTCATTCCAACCTTGTCAATTTAATAGGATATTGTTCAGATGGTGATCAGAGAATATTAGTGTACGAATTCATGCCAAATGGTTCATTAGAGGGTCACCTTCTTGGTATGCAACCTTCATTAATTGCAACAGTTTGTTATTGTGATTGACAATATGATGTCGAGTTTGATAGTTGCCTTTATATTGATTGGCAGAACTTGGTCCAGATAATAGGCCTCTTGATTGGGAAATGAGGATGAAAATTGCAGTAGGAGCAGCAAAAGGACTTGCATATTTGCATGAAACAGCTAATCCTCCGGTGATTTATCGAGACTTTAAAGCCTCCAACATACTTTTAGATGACAACTTTAATCCAAAACTTTCTGATTTTGGACTTGCCAAGCTAGGTCCAACTGGTGGCAGGACTCATATCTCCACCAGGGTCATGGGAACCTATGGTTACTGTGCACCTGACTATGCTTGCACAGGTAAATTGACCGTTAAGTCTGATGTTTATAGCTTTGGCGTAGTCTTTTTAGAAATAATCACAGGAAGAAGAGTCATTGACAGCTCCAGACCAAGCGAAGAACAGAACCTCGTCAAGTGGGTACGTTTTAAGCAATGTCGCTAAACAACAAATACTCCATCTGTTTCATTTTAGATGACACTTTTCCTTTTTAGTCTGTTCCAAATTGAATGATATTTTTCTATATTTGAAACCTCGTCAAGTGCCAAAAGTCTTTCTGATCTTTACATGTGCCTAATCAAATACTGTCATATAAATTGAAACGAGGGAGTATTGGTTAAGCAATTAGGAGCCTATCTTTATTTGATAAATTGATGGACAGGCACGACCGTTGATCAATGACAAGAAGAAGTTTCACTTAATGGCAGATCCGTTGCTGGGAAAGAACTACCCGTCGAAGGCACTGTATCAAGCTCTAACAGTTGCAGCAATGTGCCTGCAAGAGGACGCGAGTACACGACCTTTAATCAGCGATGTAGTGACTGCTTTAGAGTATATATCTAGTATCAAGAAACATGAGAAGGAAGAGGCTGCAGCAGAAGACACTTTCAAATCCCCACCTGCATTGCAAACTATTACAAGTCATGTTGATCGTATTCAAAGTAATAAAGCTCACTGTATTAGAGAAAGATTCTAAAACCATTTTCCCGTCACCAAACACTTCTAGTCTGAGTGTTTCTCTGATTTTATGTAGTGTTGTCGATATGAATGTCCATAGATTTTCTCATATACAGGTCATCAAATTACACTGATACTGTAAAAAAATTTTATATTGTCAGTGTATAATTTAAATCCTTCCTATAGATGCAATGCAGCATTCCCCTTTGGAAACAAAATAGGAAGCCTCCTTTCAATACAATTCAATCAGGTCATCTCCCACTTATTCATATTGATGAACATCACAGTACGTCATGATTTTCATTGTCTCTGACTAAATATGAATTGCCTAAACATTAGGTTATATCTCTTGTATATTGTTATACATCTCATTCTTCTTTATTCCATCTATTTTTTTAACTTGGTTATATCTTTTTTTTTTTTTTGTAACAATGTAAAATTATCATTAACATCAAAATAATTACACTTATAGGGCAACCTTAATATGACCACAATCTGACCACAGAACAAGGCGCCCAACTCCACAATCTAATTACACAGTATACTTTGTATAAATCTCCTACACCTATCAGCTTTCTTTGATAACCTCATATGATCTACTCTCTCTATAATTTTCCTCTTGATTTTTGTTACTACCTCTAATCTATGTACATTTTTGCCTTGAAAAATTTTAAGATTCCGAGCTCTCCAAGTGTGGTATATCACTGCTCCATTGACCGCTGCTATCACCTCTTTCTTGAATTGCTTCCAGTGCTTTCTTTTTATCATGTCTAACATCAACTTGAAATCTCCATCATGTACTGATTGACCTATCCACTGATTGATCTCTTGTCTAACTGCTTTGATCCAGTCACATTTAACAAATAGATATTTTTTGTTTCTAGCTGCTCTGCTTCACACAAGTTACAGTTTATGTTTTCCACAGGGATTTGCATCACTATTAGTCTGTCTTTGGTAAGTAGTCTCCCTTGAATTGCCAGCCACATGACAAATCTGTGTCTAGGTAGAGCCACAGCAGTCCATACCAAGCCTACTATCTCTAGTTGTGGTTGTTGGTTTATCATAGCAAGATAACTTCTAGTTATGGAGTAGTTGCCTCCTGGAGTTAGGCTATATCTGCCTTGTGAGTACCATCCTTGCATCTCTCTTTTTAAGGAGTTTAGCTTCCTCCAATACCAACTACTACAGTAGGAGGACTATGAGTCCAAATATTCCTATCAGCTTTCATATATACACCATGAACCCATCGAACCCAAATGAACTCTTTGTTCATTACCAATTGCCACAATAACTTTCCTACTGATGCTATATTCCATGTTTTACAACCTTTCACATTCAATCCTCCTAGCTTCTTTGGACAACAGACTTTCTCCCATGCAACCAGTGCTACTTTCTTCTGACCCTTAATTTTCCCCCACAGATAATCTCTACATATTTTATCAACCTCTTTTAGCACACTTTGGGGTAAAATAAAAACAGCTCCCCAAAAATTATGTATAGAGAAAAGCACTGCATTGACAATTTGTAATCTTCCTGCATAAGACAACTGTCTGGAATATATGACAGTTAACCTATGTGTGATTTTTCTTTTCTGCATGTGACAATCTATCTTATTCCATTTCCTTGGTGATAAGCAACCTCCACTTCCAACCAAGAGGTTGTGAGTTCGAGTCTCCCCAAGAGCAAGGTGGAAAGTTCTTGGAGGGAAGGATGCCGGGGGTCTATTTGGAAACAGCCTCTCTACCCCAGGGTAGGGGTAAGGTCTGCGTACACACTACCCTCCCCAGACCTCACTAAGTGGGATTATACTGGGTTGTTGTTGTTGTTGTTGTTCCTTGGTGATAATGGCAAGCCTAGATACCTGATAGGAAATGTGCCAAGTGCAAATCTTGTTTTTTCCAGCAACATATCTCTGACTCCTTCTTCTACTCCAGCTAGAAACATGCTGGATTTTTCCATATTGGCAATCAAGCCTGAGGTTTTGCTGAAGTGCTCTAAAGCTTCCATGACTCTGTTCACTGAATTCTCATTCCCTTTACAGAAAATCATCAGATCATCTGCAAAGATGAGATGTGTCAGCTGCAACTCCTTACACATAGGATGAAATCTAAAATCAGGCAGCCTGCTAATGGTCTTCAAAGTTCTAGAGAGGTATTCCATAACTAAAACAAATAGTAATGGAGAGATTGGATCTCCTTGTCTCAATCCTCTCTTTCTTGCAAAATAACCATGTCCTTCTCCATTTATCTTTACTGTGAACATAGTGGTAGTCACACATACCATAATCCACTGTATAAATCTGTCAGGGAACCCAAAGCCTATCAATGCTTCCTCCAAATATTCCCAACTCACCATATCATAAGCTTTCCTAAGATCTATCTTCATTAGTCATCTTGGAGATGTTTTCCTATTGTAGTGTCTTAGCAGGTCATGACAAATTAGCACATTATGCATCATAGATCTACCCTGAACAAAAGCTGATTGATTGTCTGACACTATATGGTTCACTGCTGGTTTTAATCTCTCACATATCATTTTAGAGATGCACTTATATATGACATTGCAGCAAGCAATAGGTCTATACTGAGTTGCTTCTTCTGGAACTTTCACCTTAGGGACTAATGCTATATTGGTTGAATTTATTTGCCTCAACAGCTTCCCATTTTGGAAAAATTCTAGCACAACATCAGAAACATCTCTTCCCACTATTGACCAAGCAGATTTATAAAATCCACTACCATAGCCATCAGGTCCAGGGCTCTTATTGCTGTCAATTTGAAACACAGCATGTTTAACATCTTTCTCATTGAATGGCTTCATCATCTCCAATTGCTGGTTCACTAATAGTAATGGACCATTGTCTAGTATCCCTTTAACTGCATTGATCCTACCTTGTGGCTTCCTCCCTAGTAGTTCTTCATAATATTCAACAAACATTCCAGCTATAGTATCAGGGTCAGTTTGCCAGTTGCCAACTTGGTTACATCTATTGTGCATTAGTAATCAAAGAAATTAAAGGGATTCAACATTTATTATAGATATATAAAAATTAATTTTGATCATGTATATATAGTATTTTTTAGGCGAAGGTGAGATAAACACTTTAGAAATTTCTCTCTACAAATTTCAACATAATCATATCTCTATTTTTTTTAACATTTCTAACTTTTCCTTTTTCCTCATCTGAAAAATATTGGACATCTAAAGATATTGAAGGTGGATTTAATAGAAAGTAATACATTCTAGCTAAAAGAAAAAGAAAAGTGAAATAGGCTGTAGTCAATAATATCAATTGGTGACCGTCGACTATAGATCGAAAATACTCCTGAAAATCATTTGATCTATCTATACATAAAGAGGTTAATTGTGGTTTTGAATTAGAATCGTGATAAATTTTAATTTGAAAAAATCGGCATAATTTTTGTAACAACTTATACCTGGATTAATATTTACTCCTTATTCCCCTTCAAAGTTAAGCAAATTCTCAAAAAAAAAAAAAAAAAAAAAAAAAAAAAAAAAAAAAAAGAAAAGAAGAAGAAGAAGAAGAAGTCCAAAACCTAATCCAAACGTACAACTTATCGAACAAGACTTCTCTGATAAAACAAAGGACTACTAAATCGAAATAAAGCAAAACATTTTGTTTTTCTTAACCAAAACAGTTATATTTATTAGTTAAACAATTTCTTTGTTTTGATTTCGGAAACCAAAAATTTCTTAACCAAAACAGTGCTTATTAGTTCAAATTTTCGTATGAGAAATGCCATATTGTTTTCTCGATTAAAAAATGCCATGACAATATTGTGATAATGTTAGGATTTAGGTGCCACAATAAAAGCCATGAGGCAACGGGAAAAAAACATACTTCCTCCATTTTAATTTATTCGAACTTATTTGAATAAGTGCAAAGTGTAAGAAAAATGAGATTGACTTTTAAAATCTGTAGTTTAAAATAATTTATGAATATTTATATAGCTATAAATTATTCTATTAAGAATAAAAATATTGAAATTAAATTATTTTTAAATTTAAAAAGAAAACATTGTTATTGAAACGGAGGAAATAAGAAAAAAGAAAAAACACGAGACGACAACATAGTCAAATGTCCGTGCCAGGGAGCAAGAGGGCTTTTCTTTTTGCTCAGAAGAGAAGAGAGAGGAAAAAGAGTTTTTAAGACGACTCAGCTACTAATAATACAATTACTCCTTTCCTCTTCTCTCTCTGTTCCTGTTTACATATATACATACAGTGTATGTATGTATAGACAGAAGAGTCTGTACTGTATACATATATGGTCTCTGTTCTCTGCTTCTCCACTACCACTTTCAGACAAACAACAAATAAACCCTTGTAAAACCCTAAAATTTTCTTACTTTTACAGTCTCACCCCCTCCAGTTGTTCTTTTTATTCTTTTGTGGTTAAAAATTAAAAAATATACACTACTACTACTACTTTATTATCAAGACGGCCGCTCTTTTGAGCAATAAGCAGCTAGTAAGCAGAGCTGCCATGGCATTCTTGGGGTTCTCAGTTCAGTCTTCCCCTTTCAAACCCACCTCTTCTCTTTGGTTTTCTCCTCATTCCTTCTCCTCTTCTCGTTCCTTTTGGGCTTCCTCTGGTAAAGCCCTCCACAGGTTTGCCCCTCCCTTTTCTACCTTTTCTTTTATTATATATAATGTTTCTTCCCTTTTTACCTTATTAATAATACTTGTCATAGTTTGGCTGATTACAGAGTTTATGAAAGAAAAAGTACTTTTTATTGTTTGTTTTATTTGATTACTGCCTGCCCCTTGTTTGGAATGCAGGGCGAGAAGTGGCGAAGCCAGAAATTTCATTTAGGTGTTGAATATATGTTATATACCACTAAAATCTAATATTTTACCTATATATACCGTGTAATTTTTCGATGAAGGCTACGTAGCTTTGCCCTGAGGGTGAGTACCATTTGAGTTTTTTGTTTCTTAATTTACTTATTAACCTTGTCTTTTGTAAACTTTAAATGCTTGCAAAAAGAGTTTCTGTAAACGATTTTGAGAATATACTTGAATTTATACGCTCCCTTGACACTTGGAAACAATTCGAGTGATGCTTTTGTACTCCCGTAATATACCTCCTTGCTTCTGAAGTTATTAATAAAATTACTTAGTAAAAAGTATTAGTAGATAGTTGGCATTATAGTTAGGACGAAGATGGTGAACCGATATATCAGTTTTCTTAGGAAATGTAAGGTCACAGTGGAGAATTGTTCTAGTGCTGTTTCTTAAGTTCTACTTATTGTGTGTGGAGGGTGCCAAGTTTGTGCTGATTATGGAAATTTGGAATATATTGCTGATTATGAAACATCATCCCATCATATTATTTTGTGAAAAATGACTCTTATTTTCTTCGACAAAAAGGAATTTTTGCTTCTTTGTCCACCACTCACCACTGTAATGCAGATACTTATGCCAGTTAAGATATATGTGAATATGTTTTCGACCATGTATGATCTAATGAATAGGGAAAGAATTGAAAGCACAATGCCAGCGATTGAATGTTAGATTACCAAGTCCCAGTTCTTTTTCTATTCGAAACTGAATATCATTTGCAGGCGGGAAGATTGCAAAACTCAGAGTGCAGAAAATGCGTCGTCCAGCTTAGCAGTGCTTGGCGATTCCGTTAAACAAATATCAAGTCATGAAAGGAAGTTATTTTCTAGTGGACTACAACATAAAATTGAGGAAGACAGTACTTATGGATGGATCGCTGAAATTAATGCTCTTAAAGCTTCTAAAGCTAAAAGCTCTTATAATAGTTACAAAAAGATTTCAGCAGCAAATTGTAATGTTAGTGCCTCTACAAATCGGAAGGTCAAAGATGAATTTTTTGATGTTCCAACTGAAGTCAATACGAGAATGATGCGTGAACGCATCACCTCTAGCTATTCTGCCACAACCTGTATTTCAGGAGGCAACTTATCTTCAAAAAGCAAACCACCTTATAACTCTGCTGGAGGAGAAAAGAAGGTAGTTGGAAACTGGAGAGAGTATGAAAACCATTTGCCACAATTATCTGTAGGTCTTAACCATTCAAGAGTCAATGGAGCTAGGTCAGTAAATAAGGTTGATGGTTCTAATGTATCTCATTACAAACCCTTATCAAAAGGTTCCCATCTTAATGGGCAATTATCAAGCAAAATTATGGAAGCAAAGTTGGAGAAGGTAAATAAACTAAGGGAGGGTCATGCATCTGATCAACTAAGACACAGTGTGAATGGGACCAAGACCAAGGTAGTTACTGTCAAAGCAAAAGGTGTTATCCAGGAGCGTGCTATGAATAAAATGGAGAAGAATGTAATTCAAGCCGTGACAGCTGATGTCATGAATGGAGCTGAGGCCAATGCAAAAGGGGTTATCCTGGAGCGTGCTACTAATAAAATGGAAAAGAATGCAATTCAATCCATGGAAACTGATGTCATAAATGGAACCAAGACTAGGATTGTTAGTGATGAAGGAACAGGTGTAAGTCAGGTTTCCCTCCGTGAGAGGCTGGGTGCAATGTATGACAAAGTTCATATAGTTGACAATTTATCAGCAGCTAAGGAAGTTGTCAGAAAGCTTACAAGTCAGTACAGGCATCTCGTCCATGCGTGTGATACAGAGGCACGTCTATCTTAGTTTTGTTTGGTTTTTCTGATTTCTTGAGATTTGCATGCACATGGAGAATTCTTCATTTGCAATTTAATTTGTCGCTCAGCCACTTTAGAGATTATTTACCCTTTTTGATCAATCATATATAGGTAGCAAAGATTGATGTTAAGCAGCAAACACCTGTTGATCATGGAGAAATTATATGCTTCAGTATTTATTCTGGACCAGAGGCTGATTTTGGTGATGGGAAATCTTGTATCTGGGTAGATGTTCTTGATGGAGGTGGCAAGAACATCTTAGTTGAATTTGCTCCATTTTTCCAAGACCCATCCATTAGAAAGGTAGCTCTTTTATGATGGTAACTTTATTAAGTTATGTTTGTTCCTCCAAATGCCTTCTTTTGTGGCTGTCTATTGAAGATCTTTATTCATGGCTTGTGTCATTTACTGCATCTCATATCATATACCATTAACATACAAATTATAATGTGCAGTGGTTTTTCTGTAGGTCTGGCACAATTATAGCTTTGACAACCATGTCATCGAGAACTATGGGTTTAATGTATCGGGCTTTCACGCTGACACAATGCACATGGCACGACTTTGGGATTCCTCTAGGCGAACTTCAGGTGGTTATTCACTAGAGGCACTAACAGGTGATTCCACTGTCATGCGTGATGCTAGACCTGTCCATGCTGAAAGGCTGTTCCATGGTGAAGGTCTGTTTGGTAAAATATCTATGAAAACGATCTTTGGTCGGAAAAAGCTGAAGAAAGACGGAACTGAGGGTAAAGTTACTGTCATTCCTTCTGTTGAGGAGTTGCAAAAAACTGAAAGAGAATTATGGATTTGTTATTCTGCATTAGACTCCATAAGCACATTGATGCTTTACGAGAGTTTAAAGAATAAACTGTCTAAACGGATCTGGACATTCGATGGAGTTCGTAAAGGATCGATGTATGAGTTTTATGAGAAATACTGGCGTCCATTTGGTGAGCTTCTAGTTCAAATGGAAACTGAGGGTGTGCTGGTTGACCGTGCCTATCTTGCTGAGATTGAGAAAGTGGCTAAAGCTGAGCAGCAGGTTGCTGCTAATAGATTTCGTAACTGGGCAGCTAAGTACTGTCCTGATGCGAAGTACATGAATGTTGGAAGTGATACACAGTTGCGTCAGCTGTTTTTTGGTGGCATCCAGAATAGGTATAAAGCTTTCCAAAAATTACTTTCTTGCGAAGAAACTTAATCTAAATGTTTAGTGTGTCGAATAACTTGCATTTTGCATATCACACATTTCTCGTTCATCTGTGTGTCAGGTAGTCAAATAGCATCCCCCTCTGTACTCTTTCATCAGTGTAGATATTATTGATTTTGCTGTGTGCAATCGATTATGGTTGAGCAGCTGTCCTTGGCAAATCCCGCAATGACACACAGGGCAATAAAATAGTGTAATCAACACATGAAGAACATGAGCCATAATGCAATCATGCTTTTGTTGATTTAATATTTGTTATCGATCAGAAGCTTCTCTGCAAATCCCATCTTATTTTGTTATTGAGTAAAGTTAGATTTTATTGCTTATCTAAGGTACGCGGAGGTGCAAAGTATATACATTGCAAAAACTCAAGCTCCCACAAAAGGGAGGGAATTGAGGAGTCGGAGTATAGTACCTAAATAACTAAACCAAAAGACCAAGTACAAGCATCTATATTTCAATCTCTGCGCTGCCTCTATTCAAATTTCACCTCTGCGAGAGGTGATGGCATCCTCGTGCATGAGATTCAGCTTTCGAGGATCCATGTTCTTGTTAATTTCCGGATTCCATTTATACAACTACAATAAAATCCAGTTAACCTCCTGGAATTTTTGCGTTGGAGTATGTTACCACAATTTCACATTAAGCTATGACAGCATATAATGTCTCTGGTTTCGTTTTTTCTTCAGGTTGTCTTATGCTTATTCAGTCCGAAAATACCTCGCATTTGATTCTTTTTTTTTTTTTCCAAAAATAATTTCTGAACAGAAAGAATTCTGATGAGAGTCTACCATATGAGAAAGAATTCAAAGTTCCAAATGTCGATAAAGTAATTGAAGAAGGAAAGAAGGCTCCCACCAAATTTCGTAAAATCCGACTACATAGAATTTGTGATCTTATCGACACTGAGATGTACACTGCTAGTGGCTGGCCTTCTGTTAGTGGGGATGCTTTGAAGGCTCTCTCTGGCAAAGTTTCTGCGGACTTTGATATTCTTGATGAAGCGGATGACAATGCTGAGGAAGATCCTGAAACAAGCATTGATGAAGCTTTAGCTACAAATAATGAAGTTCCCAGTCAAGAACCAGAAGTTTCTATTTATGGATCAGCGTACAACGCCTTTGGAGGTGGGCAGAAAGGAATTGAGGCCTGCCATGCCATTGCAGCATTATGTGAAATGTGCTCCATAGACTCTTTAATATCCAACTTTATACTCCCATTGCAAGTAAGTTGCTTCGTGTTCTTTTCCATGATGTGGTATATAGTCTTTCCTCATGGAACAGCCTAAGCAGTTCAGGGCAATTTTTACTTGGCTGTAGAATTTGTTTGTTAAATGATCTGCTACTAAATGTTCTCTTCCTATAAATTTCTGGACTTGATTATGAATTTTCCATCTTAGGCTGAATTGGGAATTAGTCGCCTTATATCCTAGTAAAAACTTGATGGTAAAACAGTGAATTAAAGGGTCAGAACTCAGAAGAATTAGCAATCATTGATATCGAGTAGAAAATTCAAGGAATCCCTTACCTCATCACTAATCAGTTATCACTAAATGGAGAGATGCAGTGGAAGATAGCCAAGAGTCATTTTGTTGATGTTACCATACATCACATGCTTGTTGACAAACCGAAAGTTTACGATGAGGAACTGATCTATAAAAACTTTGACTTGGTTTCATCTTGGCACTGATGTCATGGGTCTATGTGGGGAAGTTCCTACAATATGAATCTTCACTGTGGATAATCTGCTCAACGGATACTTAAAGGAGAAAAGAAAATACTAATCCTTTTCTGATTCCTTAATAGCGCATGAGAATGACATTTCCTGAAGTTTCATGATGAGACGTTAAAAATAGTGATCGGCTTTGCTCTTTCATATATAAATCTCTGAGAAACATTTTTGCCTTGGGTGCTGTCTTTTTGAGCGACAAAAACTGCAGTGACCGAGGTATTCACAGCTCACTGTTTAATCAGGCCTTAGTAGTGATTACTCTTGTTACCTCACCTTTGTTGTAAGGTGTCTAGGTGTTCACGATCAATGAATCAGGGTTTTCTGTAGGATAGGACACTCGGGAGCTTTCTTTGGACCCTGATTGTGATAGGTTAGCAATGTAGCAGAGACGGAAGTACCAACAAGGTGTTTGGTTGAGGTTGAAGCTAGAGTAGCCATAACGTCATCGAAGATGGTTTTGAGGCAAACTGAGTCAATTCATCTCCCAAGTGTCATGCTTTTTCCCAAAAAATTATGTCTTGAATAATTTGCTCTAGAGATCTAGCAGCATAATAGTCACAAATTGCACCTCTCTACTTTTGGGTAACAGATACTGTCTGATGTTCCTTTTCTTGAGTTAATTGGCAGTGTGGGTTTGGTTTCTTTATTTGAAGTCGAAGCTTTCTTTTTAATGACATTGCTCTTTCTACCTCAGGGCCAAGATGTATCGGGTGAGAATGGACGAATTCATTGTTCCCTGAATATTAACACTGAAACCGGGCGTCTGTCTGCGAGGAGACCAAATTTACAGGTTTATTTATATTTCACTCTGGCTTCTTAACTGTTCATGTATTTTGTTTCACAGATATGCCATCAGCCACTTTTTGTCTTGTTTTAAATGTCGCTTCTCACAATTTTCTTTCTTGAACTCAAGATTTGATATAACCTATAAATATACAAAAATGTTGTAAATGTGCTTCTCCTTTATCGCTAATTGGGCTCATGCTGTATTTCATGGCTCAAGTAAAGTGATATCATGTAAGAACTTAAATGGTCATCAGTCGTCACTTATGTTAGAACTTACACATTATTATTATTATTATTATTATTATTATTATTATTACTATTATTACTCATCAGTCATTGCTTGACTGGAATGTTGTTTCAAATGTTATTTCCTGGCAATATAGAACCAGCCTGCTCTGGAGAAAGATAGGTACAAAATTCGTCAAGCTTTTGTAGCTGCACAAGGGAATTCCTTGATTGTGGCCGACTATGGGCAGGTATCTAGCTGCTTACCAGTTATAATAGTTTATTTTTTTTGAATTGGTTACAAAAATATTGACATTTTTTCTTATAATTAGTTGGAACTTAGGATTCTTGCACATCTTGCCAACTGTAAGAGCATGTTGGATGCTTTCAAAGCTGGTGGAGACTTCCATTCAAGGACTGCTATGAACATGTATACTCACATCCGTGAAGCCGTTGAAAATGGTGAGGTACTTCTTGAGTGGCATCCTCAACCAGGTGAAGAAAAACCTCCAGTTCCTCTTCTAAAGGTAACTGCAAAACACTTATTGTGGATGGTGAAACTTTTCAGATTCAACATGTAGAAGACAGGATAGTTGTTGGATTTAATGACCGTTATATTTTACACCTTGTAAACTAATTCCAAGGGGGAAAATTCCGCTTCTTCAAAAGAACAAGAATTTTAGTGCAAGAAGTTTGATTTATTGGGATTTTGATACATAATGCAAATTCCTTTTCAGGATGCTTTTGGCTCTGAAAGAAGGAAGGCAAAGATGCTCAATTTTTCAATTGCGTACGGGAAAACTACAATTGGACTTGCCCGCGACTGGAAGGTACTTCAGCATTTTGAGACAAAATATCTATTTAATTACCTTGATTTCTATAGAAGTTGTTGGGTCTGCATGAGCTAAATGAATACTATTTCATACTCAGGTATCAGTAAAGGAAGCTAAGGAAACAGTTGATCGGTGGTATAGTGATAGAAAAGAAGTGTCAGATTGGCAGGAACAACGCAAATTTGAAGCACGCGAGTTCAGACGTGTTCACACGCTTCTGGGACGGGCACGCTGGTTCCCATCAGTAAAAAATGCAACTGGATCTGTAAAAGGTCACATAGAACGAGCTGCTATAAATACTCCAGTGCAGGTCCATCTTAATACACTTCACTCTATTCTTTGTGTGTGTTGCCATCGTCTCTTCGTTCGTTTTTCTTTAATAAGTTGTCTGCATGCCACGTATGCCATGCTGACTTCTGAAGTTTTTGACAGGGAAGTGCTGCAGATGTCGCTATGTGCGCCATGTTAGAGATATCAAAGAATGCACGGCTAGAGGAGCTTGGATGGAAATTGCTTTTACAGGTTTATCTTCTGTTGCCCTTTACTGGACTTGTCTCATTTTAAGAAACAGAAAAAGTGAGAAATTGATAAAAAAGAAAAACTGTATTCTGCTATCATATTTGCTGTGTGGGTACATCTCTCAATATCTCGAGCTCTGTTCACCTACAACTTTGGAGCTCACCTGTTAAGTTTGATCTCATGCTAAGTTGACATGCATATTCCTTAACTGGGGTAAAGGTTTTGCCAATTGTTGTGCGTAACTGCAGACAAAAAGATTATAACTAAAATTTTCAGGAATGTTGGAAGATATAAACGGTTACTAGGAGAGAGATTCATTTTCCTGTAATAGAAAGGGCATTTGTATTTTTATGTTTGGCATAGCTTAGAATTATTTATGTATGTGTCTTAATTTTTTTTTTGCAGTCCCAGTTAATTGTTTGCGTTGTTTGTCATTAGCTAACAATTTGTACGTTATTGTTTGTTTTCGAACAGGTTCATGATGAAGTTATTTTGGAAGGGCCGGAAGAGTCTGAAAAAGAAGCCATGGCAATAGTGGTTGACTGCATGTCCAAGCCTTTTGGTGGAAAGAATATTCTCAGAGTTGACCTATCTGTTGATTCTAAATGTGCCAAAAACTGGTATTCTGCCAAGTAGAAGATGGATTTCATCTGACATATACATGGACTTTTATCCAACTCGGCTCCATTCCCTGCATTTGTTTTGCCCCTCTGAAATGTATAGAGATTAATCTAACTCGATTTCATGGTCCCAATCATGAGGTAAGTCCAGCGCGTCAGCGAACAGATGATCCACAGCTGCCAGAACCTAGTGCTGTTAATCCATTTTTTCAACAGGCCTTGGATAGCATGTAGAAAACCTTAATATGTAAATACTAACTTTTCTTTTTCTTTTTCTATTTGAGTAAAGTTGTATGTAGCCCTTGATTTTGAGATCAGAATGTTTGTAAAAGTGCATTTTACCCTTTTGATGATGTCTTCCCAGCCTTTTGCTCTACGTAGGTGTATATTTCTTGGACTAGAGTTTTTTCAACATCTTATTCTCTTTTGTACCATTGCCCTTCTTCAGATTGTTTTTGTATGAGAATATAAAAGGCTACTATTTATCATCTCTCTCTCTTATGCTTCAAAATTCTACCTATTTGGCCGTTGAACTTGAAGAAACCAAATGTGTAAGTAGCAGCAATCAAACTTAATCACATAAATAAATAAATATATAAATTCGGCATGATTAGTACCTTTTTATCCTTCTTTTTTGCAAGCCAAACAAATCAACACGTCTATTATTAGGTCAAAGATATTGAAGAAGATTATTCATTAAAGAAGCAAGAAAACAGACAAAAAAGGCACAGCTAATGCGATTCCGTCTCCTTTCTTTCCTTACTGGTGGGGAATCGCCCGTGCTAAGCACGGCCCAATAGCGCAATTGTTTCCAATAGAATCCAATATATAGTTGTGGAAATTAATTTTTTTCCTACTTTATCAAATCTGTAAGAGCCTAAATTGTCCAAGGAAATGTTGCTTTCATTGCAAGAACGACAAACCTTACAATACACATATCACCTCCTTTATAGTAGATATACTATATTTGTGGAGTACAATAAATATTTTCAACCAAGCTGACATTTGAAATGCACATATAACGTCATGTACCAGTTGATATATGTGGTAATTTAATAAAGGATATTAAATATACTCTTCTTTTGTTGAGCGTTTCAATAGCTTTTGGTAGGTTTGCGTGTTCTACAAACATAACTTTTATATACATTTTTATTTTACAATAGAAGAATCCTTTATCAATTCTTTGTGCTTGCCGATCTGAAAGTAAGCATTTAATATTGTGTGGCATAACGCAGTCAACATCAAAAAAGTTTAAATGGCTGATGGATTCTTTGTCGGTTTTCACACAGCTAACAGCTGGTACAAATAGAAAGTCCTCTTCTCTGCCAATTATCTTGGTCAAGACATGTTGCCTCGACATCATTTCACACAAAGCAGGGCATTTTGCTATGTTGTTTTTGTCCTCCGTTTCATCTTCTAAGTCACTTGTTGTCCCAGTTACTATCTAGCTTTTGGAGAAGATTATAGCAATTTTGGACACCTATATCATAATCAGAGTTATTGGTCTATAAAATCGATTACTTTTTCACTTTGTTGAATAATTCTATTAAAGATTTATTTGTCCACAATCACCTTTGAGGTTGTTGTACAGTCAAGATTGAGGTTGTCGTACAATGTATATTTGATTACCATGAGTTTTTCATGGTAAATGTCCTAATGACAATGCCAAGACCATAATGCATGGGTTGGATTTACACTAAGTTCAAAGTGACAGCAAAAGTGTGAAAGATTACTGATATCTTGGATTTCCCTATTCCCTATCATTAAAATTTCTCTTAAACTATAGATGTTATTCAAGGCTGACAAAACATTCACCAGATATAAGGATTTTTGTTCAGGGTTAAACTACATAGAAAAATCGAATCCAATGAGCATCAATTAACCCTCTAAATCTTAAATTTAACTAAGGGTAATCTAGTTCTAAAGGACATTAAGATGGTGCAGAATGTGCAAACATTAAGCTCTACCAGAAGAATCAACAAACAGTATTAAGTATGAATCATAAGTAGCAATTTGCACCAATTGCTTTATTTTAGGTACTAAAGCATTAAAAAAAAATTCCCAAAAAATGTGTAGCACATTTGGATAATAGTATATTATTTTTGTGTTAATGTGGCAAGAAGATTCTTATTTTCTAAGCTCTGTAAGCTTATATGTACTATCCTTCAATATGCCTGTTTCAATCCAATTGTGTCCAACATTTTCCCTTCCTTTTAATGCCTATCTTCAACATGATACTGCTGTATCAGGTTGTTTAGCTGCACCGCTAAAATATAAAATTGTTGGAAGCATGTAAATTTTACATGGAACATCCTTCCATAGATTTAATAGAAGGTGTACATAAAAGAATGTAAGGTGTTGTTGTTAGTGTCAACAAAGCCATCTTGTGTCATTTTATCTATTAGCTTCTTCACAGTCGTTTGATTTGTTTCTCTTTCTAGTTTACTTTGAAGTTTTCTAATAGTTACATAGTTCATCAGAAGAGCATGCATGATACAAAGCCTGAAATAAGACAGTGTCATTACAAACATTCATTCCAGAAATTAAGCATCTAAATTCAGTACACCTCAGAACAGAAATTTTATGATTAGCAAAAAAGGAAATTGTTATATGATTCTTCTTATAACGTTGAGAATTTATTAAACGCTAACCCTTTCTCCTCAATCTATCGGATGTTATTGAATGGTTACTCTTTCCAAATCCTTCAGGCATGATCTAATATATCTCTTCTCTGCCTTTGCTCTAAAATTTTCTTTAAAATCACATATCTTAAGACGGTTTGTCTACAAATTCCAAATGTATGAACACTATTCAAAGCTACTTCTAATAATTAATCAGCCATCAAAGCAAACTAGAGTCTGTGTCTTGATTTAAATTAGGAGGGTAATCGAAGGAAAGTTAGCAATAGATGACAATAAATCAGCATTGAGTCATTGACAGGCAGGGATCTAGATGGTTGGAAGAGGGTGCAGGTCCAACCACTGCATTCAGCTGGAACTATATACATATTTGAGAATTCATAACGTATATAAATATATACTAAGTCAGCATCACCTACATGTAGCTTCTAAGAACATCAATTTAAGCTTCATTTCACATTTTATCACCCCGGAATCACTTGCATTTTTTCCATTTAATCTGATAATATTGGAAAGTGGCCATTTGTAAAAGCAATAGAAGCGTTCATCATCACTTTGGTTATGGTGGGGATGGCATTACCTTGACAAGGTAGATACACAACATGTAGAAACAGAGGGAAATGTAAACTCTATGAACAGGACTCTGTACAAAAATGATCTGCTCGTTACTTGCCAATTTTATTTGAATGACCTTCCAGAAAGAAGAATTAAAGCGCAAAAAGTAGGTGGAAACTTTCAAAACCCATGAGTATATATAGATAGATACACAAACTGAATAGATGAGAAACTATTAATTAAAGCAGCTTCATGTAACCTGATAAAATTGAGAAGCGGAGATAGGGTGAACGTGTCAAACAACACATGAAATGACAAAAATACCCCTATGGTGAAGCAGACATGTTGACCATCACATGCCTGATCCTCACTTATAGTATAGGAATAGATTAGCTCCTTATTTAAAGACAAAATAATCCGACTTTTTAAATATTTGTATTTATTAGATGAATTTTGTATAACAGTATTCTAAAACTTTTGTGTCGTATGAGTTGGACGAAAATAATAAATTTGAACTAAATAAAAGGATTTCCAATTTATGTAGTAATATCTTTTTTCATTTTTATGTCATTCCAAATATTTGACGTCATTCTATCTTAATTATTAAACGATTCACGGGTTAACCTTTAATAGGATGCTCTCTTTATTTTTATTATTTTTTTTTGTAATAAGGATAGATATTATATTTAAACAAGCATATGCGTACAGAGTTTGTCGTGCTCAGTTTGCACTACAAAAGGTAAACCATTCCTACTACTAGCAGGTTGCCCTTCCAAGTTATATCTACACTATGGCAGCAAGCGTGTCATAGTTACTCCAAGCTTGTCCTCATTCCATATCTTACTAACAAAAAGTGGTGGTTCAGCAAAAATCTGCATAGTAGAGCCTTCAGTCAAAAAGCTTCCTGCATCTGCTAGTCTATCTGCTAATTTATTTTGCTCTCTGTACGCATGGCTTACTGGAGGATCGTGTAGCTGTCTCAGTAAGTGCCTGCAACCATTTAGTAGATTAGCATGCAGTATATTATTATTCTTTAGTAGGCTAAGTACCTCTTTAGCGTCAATTTCCACTTTCTCTCTTTATTTTCAACAACTATTCTAAATTTTTTTATATACTACACATCATGACCTACAGGCAAACCTATAGGCAACACCAGCGAGACCTGGGAAGGCAACCCGATTGGGTGTCAGTAGGTGTATAATTTATCATGATATTCATATTAATTGATGTATATTTTATTCAATTTGAAAAAATAATTTGAAATTAATAATAAATATTGTGGGTATAACAGGAAAAAAAAAATTATCATTTTCTTAATATGCGTAGATAAGTGAAAATGAAATTTATTTTTAGTATATATGCCAAGTAAAAGTGAGTATAAATTTCATTTTTGGCACAAGATACCCAATGACACAAATATATCGAATTTCTGCAGTCAAATCTCGCCCTTGACAAAAGGGGATTTGCACATCTTGATTTGGTACAATAACTTACACTTTTTTTCAGAATTCCAATTGCCGCTCTTTTTTAGGTAAATTTCTAATCATTAGCTTATTTTTGAACCTTCTAATTGAAATCTTTATCGTTGTATTCTGCTTTATAGATTTCATGTTATTCAATCAAGAATACTGTCCTCACTCAGCTTAGAATTTAGATCTATCTGTTCCATTGACTTCCCAAAGTTTCAATCTTTCCCCTTTTAGGATTTATATGAGTCTCATTTCAAGTTGATTCACAGATTGAAACATGTTTAAGGACGTAATGTAACCCAATTCCTACACTTAAGAGTCCATTAAGGATAGAAACCTCCCAATTTTAATGTTTCTTTACCTTCTTGAGAATTTGTTAAGTGTGCAGCTGGCCTAGATACCACAGTCGTAAAAAAAAAAAATGGGAGAATGACACAAATCGGATCATTTGGTGCCACCGTTTAAATTTTGATTCCGGTAAGAAAAGTATCTCCGGTCATAATTTTGAAGCACGCTGGTAAGAATTTTTTAGGGAAGTCTTATGATGATTTGTCAGATTATTGCCATAATTTGCAAGTTATGGTGACCGTCACAAAATTCTTACGGTTGCCATATTTTTTGTGCAATTAGCCACAAAATTCTGACTGATCACCAGAATTTTTCGTATTGTGGCTGAAAATTCTAGTGCTTCAAAATTCTGGCCATCGTGCTTTAAAATTCTGACACGGTTAAAAAAAAGTCCATCTAGAGTCATTTCCAGTAAAAAAAATGGTTTGTTAGGAGAAAAAATGTAGCTTAGATAATTAGGCTTCTGTTTTTTGGCTTCTATTTTTATATTAATGATAATGATAGTGTTGAGGCTAGCTTGCATGCACCCCGACTATTCCACTTGACACTTGCCACCTCCCACCATCACAGGTATCGGGTAACTTTAACCACTAGAGCTTCTATTGTACTATAGTTATCTGTTTTCTCTCTGTGATATTGGGTTTGAATTTGATTAGGTTACATGTTGGATGTTTCATCTCTTAGACATATCTAGGCTGTACTTCTGAGATAATTCCATTTCCAATCTAAGCATCAGTATAACTAGTTAGCCGTGTACAGTTTTCTCGCAGCTGTATACCCCTTTACAAACAATTTGTTATGACTCCTTTGACTTTTGATCTTGTTATAACCTGACAGAGTATTTATTTACCGGAATATGCAAGCAGTGAGCTTTATGTTTGGTTATTTCGCGGTTTCTTAAATTATCTTGCTTTTCTTGGGATGACTTATAGTCATTACTTCTAGCTTCTTTGTTTATGATATTGAACTTTCTGTTTTTACGTGTTTGTTCCTGATAAATTTAGGATATTGGAATTTTTCTAGAGAAAATATATTCTCTCATTCTGCTTGTAGCTCTTTTGCTATGCTTTTCCTTAATCGTCTTTACTCTTGTATTTAGATACAGAAATTCATCACAACCATGATGTTATGAAGAGATAGACAGGCTTTTTATGAGCTTATCCTGTCGCAGTTGGGTATATCCAAGTATCGTCTAGAGCAATCTCAGAATATCCGGAAAGAGTTATGGTTCAGACATTAAAGTCCATGAGGGGTGGTGGAGGTTCTATTAAAGTGGGAACAACTGGTACGATCAGTGCCCTCATGTCAAGAGAATTAGATTCAAAAACATCTGCTTCTCCAACACCTGTATCACATAGGTATAGGTCTCCTTCTGTTTGTTCATTCGCTGCTGGTGATGCGACCAGTCCTAAAAGAATGAAGCCAAGAACATCAATTGATGAAGCTAGCAGCAGTTGGGCATCTGAAGATAATAAAAATAGCCCAGAGATAGTCAAGAAGGCAAAGCACTATAATTGTAAAACTCCTCAAAGGCCAATACTAGCAGCAGACAATTCTTCAGTAGATGGAACTCCTATTAGACAGAAAACTGACAGAAAGGGACCGACCTTGGTGGAAATTGTGGACATAAAATGTGGTAGTGCAGAAAAAACATGGGCAACCCCTATGAAGAGTCGCCTGAAGAAGCTTGGTTTCTCAAAGCTTTCTGAGAACCCAGCCTAGGTATGCAGTCTTTAGATTCCTATAAGTGAATCCAGAAATTGCTAGTGGACATTATATTCCGCAACTTCTACCACAGAACACATGCTGGTTATGAGCTTATTGCTCCCTTTCTTTTTCTTTTTGGGTTTTGTGGCCAATGAACCAAGCTTTTGTCTGGCGTAACTGCTAGCTGAAGGCACATCTGCAGGTTGCCAAGGCTTATTAGAGATATTTGATATCATGACAGCCTATTTCTAGGTTACTGAAGTAGTCGATTTTTTGCTAGATGAGGGATCCGATTGTGCCTTTGCTCCATATTTCAGCTGGGCAATTTTTCGTTGCCATCGTTTGAGCAACAGAGAAGCCTAAGCCATTACATTTATTCTAAATTAGCTTGGTAGGAGGCAAGGTGATGGCCCTGAGCCTGAGGTTGAAGAGAGGTCACTACGGGCTCGGATGCTGTTCTGATTCTTGTATTGCTCATTTTGTTTATGCCTAATTCCTAGTTCTTTCATGTAACTTCTTTACTGTATGTTCTCCATCTAATGAAGTGGAAACTAGGGTGATGGAAGATTGGATGGCACTGGCAATCGCTCTATTCATGTGTTTGTAGTAAAAAACAATAAAGATGCTCAACTTCCGTGCCAGCTTCTAACTACTTGTGCATTCAGTTAACTTCATTTCAATTTTCAACCAAGAATTGGTGATGATATTTTGGTTTTATTCGTTTAATCCTCCCCCTCCCCCGGGTGGCGAAGTTAGGAATTTTACCTAGGGTGTTCAAACTTGAAAGAAATAAAAAAAATCCCTAACAAAGGGTGTTCAATATATGTTATACACTTCTAAAACCTAATATTTTACTTATATACATAGTGTAATTTTCCGACGAAGGGTGGTTAATTGTCCACCCTTACCATATTGTAGCTTCGCCTATGCCCAAACCCCCCCCCCCCCCCCTTTCTTTTGGGATAAAAACTGTATTTAGCTACTGAGCTGAACATATTTCAGCTTTGGCCCAGGAATCAAAGTTGGCAAATTTTGTTGTTAACGTCGGCTGTTATTTGCTATTGATGAATCTTCAAAGAAATTTGATTTTGGATTGATATTTGGTGGTTTCTTGTTTTTATTACTGAACTATTAATGAATCCTTCACTAGAATCCTCTTTAACCCGTTACTTGAACGAAACAAGATCTTGTGGGACCATATTGAATATTTGATTATACATTCTGTACCTTGCAAAAAAAAATTGATCCTTGTTTACCAATTATACATTGTCTAACCAAATCCAATTCTCTCTTGATACGTTTCTTAAAATATCTAATTCGGGCGGATTTTGAATGAAGAAAACCTTCCATGGGCAAGCGATCGTGTTTTGCACATAATATTTTGTTACTCATGTTAGCATTCTCACTTTTGATATTTCTAGGTCTTTGTCACCCAAGGGTCTATCATTCCAAATGTGTGAGTGCTCTTCCATTACATCCCACCAACCAACCCCTCTTTAAAGAAAAAACAAGTGCATATCTCTTCCTATCTAACAAATACTTAAGATCTCTATCTTCATTAAGTTATTTAAAGAACAAAACAAATATACCAAAAACTCTTTTGTTTAGTTTTGAATCTCTAGGGGAAAAGTTTTCCTCCAGAATTTATTGTTTGATATTAATGGAACAAAAGAACAAAATGAAAAATGAAAAAGGTGAGGGACAAAAAAAGTAGTGGATAGGAAGCTCAACTGTATTACTACATATCAGAGCCAGGTTTCGATCCTGGGACCTGTGGGTTATGGGCCCACCACGCTTCCGCTGCGCCACTCTGATTATTGATAGCTGGATTGCTTTATTGTAATTAGATTTACGCAGCTGATGATGGTACCCCAACGTTGACAACTTCATACTTATCTTGTCTATAATATAATATTTAGAGGTAGTACATAATATGCTTTATTTTGCCTTTGGCATTTTCTTTTCATCTAAAAATTACCTTTTCCTTGCAGTAAAAATTAGACAACTCCAAACTTTAAATAAGGGAAAATACATAAAATCCCCTTGAACTTGTCTCGAAAACTAATTTGAACACTTAAATTAAAACTGTCATTTCTTTACTCCCCTAAACACATTTCAAAAGAATTATTCTCCCCCTAATAGTTGATGTGGCAAAAAAATAAAAATAATAAAAAATATTGGAGCGTAAATAACAAAAAAAAAAAAAAAAGGAGACGACCCCATCTTCTTTCTCCTTCCTCACCCCTTATTCTTCCTCACAGATAGTGCAACTACAGATTTCCCCAAAAAAAATCAACTCGGAACCACCAAAATCCTTCACCAAATAGCCCAATTTTTAGATATAGACTCCTAAAATTGGACCCAACAAAATTCAGCAACACCCACTCGAAATAGACTCCAAAATCTTAGATTTAAGTTTAAAATTTCGTAGCTCCATTAATCGATAATGGTGTTTGCTGGATTCTTCACGTTTTCAACCTTCAACCAATATTAACAAATGAATTTTAGTAGATATTGCTCAAGCATACCGGATTCGAACCAACAATAAACCCAACAAATTTGATTTTTCGATTTTAAGTTCTCGGTTCTTCATGGCCTTTAAAGTGACAAAAAACAACGTAAAAGAGAAGTGTTCGCAATAAATTTTCCTAATACGAAAAATAAACTGCAAAAATAATATGAAGAAAAAGTGACTTTATTGATAAATATTTGTGAGTACAATTCTATGTATCCCTTGATTCTCCTCTCTAAAATTCTCCGTGATTCGAGGGCTTGAGAAGCGTCTTTTTCGAATGTAGCATGATGTAGACCTCCTTGTGATGTATTTAATCCAAGAACGTCGAGCAGCACTTTGTTGTTACGGGTTGATCTCCGGGAAGAACTCCGTTGATCACTCATTTGTTCAAGAACTAAGCACTTGATGATTGATCTCTCTTTTTGTGTATGCCTTCACCAATTGCGGAGTGTTCTTCTCCAACTCTGAATATTTTCTAGAGAGTTATGTAACCCCTCTATTTATAATGGTAGAGGATGGATAGTCCAGCTACATATGAACTCTCTTGCTTGATTCTGATTGGTTCATGTGAGTCATCAAACTTATCATATAAGCTAAGTGATAAGCTTGCTTGTGATTGGCCAAGGCATGTCATTTTAGACACTTGGCAACTCTTGATTGGTCACTACTTTGGACTGGGATTGCCACATCATTTAACACGTGGCGTCATCTTGTTGGCTTTGAGTTGACTGGACATGCCATGTCACTTGACACATGGCATGAGCCTGGGCCTTAAGATGAAATGGACCTTGGGCTTGAAATTAAAAATGAACTTATTAATTTGTTAAGTCCAAATTAATTATTCGACCCGAAGTAATTTAGAATTTAATCCAAATTTTATATGAGCTAAACTCAATAACTTTTACATATCTACAGATGCCCCCTACTTCAAGATTTGTTGGAACGTAAACTTGTTAAATCCGTCAAGACAAGGCTTGAAGTACCAGCGAATGACAAAATCCTTAAATTCACATCCAATATTTCCTTAAGATCTGTTCGTGATACACTCTCTTCAAAGCGTTGTTTAAAGTGTTAGAATCTTTTTTTTTTTTAATAATGCTAAATGAATTATTATCCAAAGTTAACATTATATTCTTGCTATTTGAATTTTTTTTCTTTCCTACCTCTAAGCCCATATTCCCTCCGTCCAAAAAAATAAGAATATGTGATAAGCTTGATTCCTTCAAGAAATAAAACTCTATCTCTTTGAGAAACCTATACCTCGTGCACACCTAATTTGAGACAACTGCCTTTAAGCATCTATCTATAAATAGACATGAGCTAGACTCTCGAAACACATCGAAAGGAAAGGATCCCCACGAGGAGACTTGCAGCTCTCGAAAACGCTAGCTATGTATTTTCCAATTTCTCTTTCTTGCTTTTTCTGCTCCTTTTGCACTTTGTTTGTTTGCTCTTGTTCACGATCTTTTATTTTCTTTTCAGGCACCGAAGCACCATCAAAGGAAATTTAAATTTGCAAACTTTGTGTTAGACTAATAATCGCGGGGCGAGAACAACATTAGCGTACCTGTCAACGCAGCGGAAGAATTGTTGAACTCACCACCGAAATAATTGCCCCAAATCGAACTTTGAATCACTAGGAAACAATGTTAATCTTCCACCAATTAGATGCCCTTACTTGTGTGTGTTCTTCGTTGGGAGATGAAGAGAGTCAGAGAAAATTCTTGAGTTAGAGAAAACAACTTACGGTTCTTTGTTCTGTATTATCTCCTTCAGATAAATGGGGAGACTAATAGCGGTTAAGGAAGATAACCCACCACTCACCCTTTTTGCACGTTCAGTTTAGTGGGTGTTTGTGCTCTAGTGGTAACTTCCCTTTAATCTCTCTCCCTTATCTCTCCTAACCGGGTCGGGTCAGCCCACATGGAGCAACTCATGACCCATAATCCAACATCTCCCACTTCGCTCATAGTGGGCTAGACCGATGTCTTTGACACACTTTTCATACTGGCAAATAGTTGGTGCGACTTGCGAGCACAAAGAGCTGTAAAATTCCAAAACCAATTAAAGGTTGTACTAAAGCTCTATGTAGAAATCCAATCACATATGGAAAGGATTCACGACTAGCATGAGGATATTATTACTCGCAATACCCCAGACATCTTCGCTATTGCAGTAGCTACTTATTCGATCCCTCATCCTCGAAAGAGGCAAACTCGAGTTCTCATATAACATTGTATCCACAATTACACCCAATACCCTCATGGTAAGTGTAATGGTCGACCTATGAATACAAGTTAAATTACTAATTTTTAGTCGTCTTCCCTTTCTACTCGAATCTTTCCATTCCAAATCAACTGCTTTCCTAGACATGCACTGCATTGTCGAATCACTCATGGCTATTAGTAACATGCTAAAGTAGCAACACTGATTGGCACTTCAAGAGACAGTAAAAGGTCAAAGGGTATTCCAATAAAAGTTAATGTAACTTCTTTGGGATCTCACACAATGAAGAAGCAGGGATTCATTCTTCCATTATCCCATTGGTCGATAGCACACGTGGTATGAAACATATGTTACGGTGTTCTCACCTTATATTGGCGAGTGTGTCTTATTATTTTAATCATCCAACACCGTACAGATCTTGGTCTAGACACCTTCAAGTGTCTAACCCGAGTTTCTCACTTCAATAATCCTCAAACCATCTGCTTTGAGAAACTCGTATCTGGCTCACAAAACAAGTCATAATCGAATAGTGAAATTCGTAAGCTATCAAGAACGATCTCTACAAGTAAATACAACCCCGCATTATCCAAGGTTCTATAAGGTCTCATCTCTTCACGATTCTTAACGTAAGAGGCGATTGCTCGTGTGAGAGAGCCAATCTCGCGACTTGTTCGACACACTTTATCAACAAAATATTAATCACATGCATACGAGATATAAGCACAAATTCAAGAGTTAAATATTGATGAGCATAATATAATACTAAAGTCATATTACAATACATAAATATGTTCATATCCTTCGCAAACCTAGAGCCATAACATGTTTCTCAAACAGGTCTCTAGATATCGCCTTTGTAAAAGGATCAGCTATCATGCTTTGCGTAGGAATGTACTGTAAATTTATCTCTCCACTTGCTACCATGTCTCTTACAAAGTTATACTTGATGTCAATGTGTTTGGTCTTGCTGTGATACTTAGGATCTTTTGTATATGCAATAGCCGCTTGACTATCACAATATAGAGTCATGGGACCCTGAGAGTTCTTTGTAATATTCAAATGCTCAAAGAATCTCTTCAACCAAATAGCTTCTTGTACTGCAGACGCACAAGCCACGAACTCAGCTTCCATTGTTGAAAGGGCTGTGCAGGTTTGTTTCTTACTTTTCCATGATATAGCACCACCATTAAGTAAGAAGGCATAACCGGATGTTGATTTTCTATCATTCCGATCACCAGCCCAATCAGCATCTGTATATCCTCTCAAGTATAAATCATTTCCACTATAACATAGTGAATAATTTGCAGTTCCCTTCAGGTATCTGAAAATTCTCTTCACAGCTTTCTCTTCCAGGATTGGATTGATACCTGCTAACCAGACCTACGGCATAACAAATGTCTGGGCGAGTACACATCATAGCATACATCAGGCTCCCGACAGCACTTGAATATGGAACTCGAGACATGTCTTCCTTTTCATTTTCAGTCTTGGGACACATTTCAAGGCTTAAAGTTTCACCTCTCGCTATAGGAGTATCCATGGATTTGCAACTATTCATGCGAAAACGCTCCAAGATTTTCTTTATATAAGTTTCTTGAGATAGACTCAATAACTTTTTGGAACGGTCTCTTTGGATCTTAACTCCAAGGATATAGTCTGCCTCGCCCATATCTTTCATGTCAAATGACTTTGAAAGCCATGACTTGACAGTTTTCAAATACTCCAAATTGTTTCCGGCCAATAAAATATCGTCCACATAAAGAGAAAGAATTACAAACATCCCATTGGACTTCTTCACATAAATGCAATGGTCTTCATCGATCATGGTGAAATCATATGAGATCACCTCCTTGTGAAATCTCAAATACCATTGCCTTGAAGATTGCTTCAGGCCATAAATAGATCTTTTCAATTTACAGACCTTCTTTTCTTGGCCTTTAACGATGAAGCCTACAGGTTGTTCCATGTAGATTTCTTCGTGTAGTTCTCCATTGAGAAAAGCTGTCTTCACGTCCATTTGATGTAATTCCAAATCCAAACGTGCAACAATAGCCAAAAGTAAGCGAATTGAGGTAAACTTCACAACTGGTGAAAATGTTTCCTCATAATCTATTCCAGCTTCTTGAGTAAAGCCTTTTGCCACCAATCGTGCCTTGTATCTTTCTATTGACCCATCCGCTTTGTGTTTAACTTTGAGAACCCATTTGTTCCCAATGGCTCTATGCCCAGGCGGAAGGTCAACTAGATCCAGACTTTGTTGGTTTTCATGGACTCTAATTCTTCTTTCATTGCTTTCATCCACTCATCTTTTACAGGGCTCGATAAAGCCTTAGTTATAGACTTTGGCTCATCCATTTCTGTGGGAGATACCAGGAAAATATAATCTTCAATTTTATAAGTACGTTTGGGTATATTTTTCCTGGCACTCTTTCGTAGTTGAAATTCAGATTTGTCAGAAGGATTTTGGGATTGAGAGTTCCCACTCCCACTCGGATCAAGAATAAGATCTTGATCAATTTGATTATCAACTATGTCAGAAGACACTTGCTGACTATCTCAGTTCAACATTTCATAAAGAGGCTCACTATTCTTTACCTCGCCCTTTTTTGGAAAATCATTTTCCAGAAATGTGACATCTCGTGATTCAATCTCACTAACACTTCCATCCTCTAATTCACCAATGAACACATACCCTTTGGAGTGTTCTGAATATCTTATAAAGATACATTTCTTGCCTTTTGGACCTAATTTACCAAACTTGCTAAAAGAATCTTTTACATATGCAGCACAACCCCAAGGTCGTAAATCCTTTAAGTTTGGTTTATGACCAGTCCATAGCTCATAAGGAGTAGAAGAAACTGATATAGAAGGCACTTTGTTCAATATATAAGTTGCAGTCAATAACGCATCTCCCCAAAAGGAGATAGGTAAATTTGCCTGCGCCATCATGGACCTTATCATGTCCAGTAGTGTTCTATTCCTCCTTTCTGCTACACCATTTTGTTGAGGTGTGTATGGAATAGTTAATTGTCTGGTGATTCCCTTTTCATTGCACAATTCTTCAAATTCTTTTGATAGATATTCACGTCCTCTATCGGTTCTTAGGGTCTTAATCCTTTTGTCTAATTGATTCTCAACTTCATTCAAATATTTCTTAAAGCATTCAAGTGCTTCAGATTTATGAGAAATCAAATAGACATAACCAAAGCGTGTGAAATCATCAATAAACGTAATTAAATATAAAGCACCAGACCTAGCCCTCACATTCATTGGACCACAGATGTCAGAATGAATTAATTGCAATGGAAAATCGGCTCTCTTAGCCTTTCCAAATGGTTTACGTGTAATCTTTCCGGCAAGACAATTTTCACAAGTTGGCATTTCAATTTTAGAGAAAGAACCCAAATGTCCTTCCTTAGCCAATCTATTCATTCGATCCTGCCCTATGTGACCTAATCTTGCATGCCATGTGATAACATCAACTTCATTGTTACTAGAATAACATGCCATAACACAACGGTCAACATAATAGTTATACGTAGAAGGATTACAATCTAACACAATAAAACCATCATAACGATGTCCAAAACCATAAAAAACATTGTCTTGAGTAATTCTAAGACCACTGCGACTAAAGTTCAAATTGAAATCTAAATCTAGAAGAACAGACACAGAGACTAAGTTTCGTCGAATCTCTGGAACATAAAGGACATCATGCAACATCAAAGATCGGCCACCACGCATGTCCATTCTGCAAGTGCCTATCCCTTTGACTTCAAGCTTTGCATTATTTCCCACATATACATACTTTGATCCAGGTGGAACTCGACGAAACTCTATGAACGCTTCTCTATCGCGGCTCACATGGTCGGTGGCCCCTGAGTCTACAATCCACACAGGATAAGATTCAGTTAGTAAAACAGTGCTAGAAACATATATAGCACTAAGAGATGCGTTTTGAAATGCTACCTTTTTCGGCTCAGTGCACTCACGAGCAAAATGCCCTGGAACTTGGCAATTGTAACACTTCATCTTGCTCTTGTCTTTCTTCTTGAAGAACCGTTTTCCTTTCTTGGAATTTGACTTGTTTCTTTTCTTGGAGGGTCCTTCTCCGGTCTCCTTACCCTTTCCATCATTTTTCCAGTTTCTCTTGCGCTTGAAGCTTGATTTCTTTGTACCACTTGATTTTGCCACAAAGGCATTAGGTACAGCAGCACCAAGTCGCTCGTCTTCAAGCTCCACATGACGGGCAACATCAACAAAAGTTTTGATACTATCATTGTGGGTCAAGTTAACCTTCAAATGTTCCCAATTATTGGGAAGAGACCGAATCACTGCCTGAACCCGCTGCTCATCAGAGAGAACATGGCCAGCACTTTTGAGTTGAGCAATCATATTTGACATCACCCTTAGATGTTGCTTGACACCGTGATCATGACGCTTTTTGTACGTGTCAAACTTGATTGTCAGCTGACGAAGGCGAGTCACAGTCGTACCCCCATATCCCTCCCTTAAATGTGCCCACATGGCTTAAGCAGTAGGATATTGCTCACATTCGTGAATGAAATCATCCACAACTGAGCTTACAATGATTCCACGAGCAGTGGCATCTTTCTTTTTCCAAGAATTGTAAGCCTCAAGATCTCTCCTATGTTGGGCAGTGTTACCCTCCTCTGGGCAAACCATGACATGGTTAATGGCTTCAAGAGCATCTTGCTCTTCCAGCACACACCACATCTTACGGCTCCAAATATCATAATTTTCACCGTTCAGTTTGTCACCCTTGTTTAAGTCAGCAATGATAGTCTTTGATGCCATAGTCTGTTAAATAAAATAATAATGCAAGTGTATTTATTACTCATCATTCTCACATGTGATATACACACTTAGGCAAATCAATTAAATAAAATATTAATTTTACACTTAGTATAGAATCGAAAGGTTACTACGTTTCCATTCATCATCTACAACTAAATGTTCAACTAATATTTTATAAAATCATTTCTTATAGTGTGTATCTTGTCAAGATTTTCAATATCATGTCATACTTATTTTAATTGCCATACATTAAAAACAAACAAACAAAATGACATGTAATCTTGCAAACAAATAACAAAGTTTCATTAATTAAACAAATTACAAGTAGTTGTAGAGACGGTTCTCCCACTCAGCTTCAAATTTAAGAACATAAACCCAAAAAGGTTCACTTGGCCAAACCTCGCGATAAACTTCAGTTAAAATACTACCTAAAGGTTCTCCAAGTGAATCTACTAAAATTGCTAAGGCTTCCCAATCAGATAGTTCAATTTCGTCAATAGCATCGATTAGTGCTTCTCGGGTAAACTGATAATTTCTAATATGTTCAGCTAGTGAAGCCCTAAGCTCTCTAAATTTCTTTTCTCTTTCCCTTCGTTCAGCCCTTCGATCCCTTAACTGATTTTGTCTCGCCCTTGGGACAATCCTGATGACTTCAGGCTCCGAGTCTGAATCATTATAGAAATAAGTCCTGCGACGACGTACCCTTCTATGTTGTCCCCTTCCTTGACTTCGAGAACTCCCACTTGGAGTAATTCGAACTTGTCCCTGTTCAGCCATATCTGAAATAGGACCAAGGAAACAATAATAATGGCTACAACCACTTAATGTGACAACATATATCATTTGTAGAAGGATATCTATCGAGGGATTATGACTAAACTAATTTTCCATTTACTGAAACAGACAATGTTTACTGATCTTTCTTATGGATCATTTTCTTAGCATTCAGCAGACAAAAAAAATTCCAAGCTTTATGTACTATTTGTTTAATTCAAATTGAAACCAAATTAACAAGCACCACTGAAGTGTGCAAAAGTTGCATGTTCCTAAGAATTGAAACAAAAAGTTGCAATATAATAGCCACTGATTCGAAATTCTAATGAAACGTTGCATGTTTATGAGAATTGAAAAATTCTTGGAATAGTGCTAGTTTCTTCTGAGACGTGTACTAGTTAATCCCTTTTTTTAAATATAATACGCTGAAAATAAAAAGGTCAAAAGGAACTGAGTTTTCTTCCAAAATTTTTGGAACAGATTCAATTTTCCAACCTCTTATAAAACTTATCTTATATTTATAGTTTCGTAAAATTCAATATATAAAAAAATTAGAAGACAAATAAGGAAAAACAAAAGTACAGTCGTGATCACAATCATCGTTTTCTCAAAAATTTGATCACCTATCACTGTAACACTTGTTCCATGTAAATTTATTCATCCAATCTTTTCTGTCACAGTCTAGGAATCAAATAAATCCTACGCTCTGATACCATTGTTAGACTAATAATCGCAGGGCGAGAACAACATTAGCGTACCTGTCAACGCAACGGAAGAATTGTTGAACTCACCACCGAAATAATTGCCCCAAATCGAACTTTGAATCACTGGGAAACAAAGTTAATCTCCCACCAATTAGATGCCCTTACTTGTGTGTGTTCTTCGTTGGGAGAAGAAGAGAGTCAGAGAAAATTCTTGAGTTAGAAAAAAAAACTTACGGTTCTTTGTTCTGTATTATCTCCTTCAGACAAATAGGGAGAGTAATAGCGGTTAAGGAAGATAATCCACCACTCACCCCTTTTGCACGTTCAGTTTAGTGGGTGTTTGTGCTCTAATGATAACTTCCCTTTAACCTCTCTCCCTTATCTCTCCTAATCGGGTCGGGTCAGCCCACATGGAGCGACCCATGACCCATTGTGAACACCTAATTTTTTACCACACCGCAAATCCTATACTACTTTAGTGTAAATATTTCTTTTAGGTCTAATCTTAATATTTGAAACGTTTATCTTACTCTTAATAGGTTTTAATNACCGTTGAACTCACCACCAAAAGAATTGCCCCAAATCATATTCTGAATCTCCAGGAAACAGAGTTTTTGTTCACAAACTAAATGCCCAAAGTTCACTGTGTTCTTCCTTTCACAATTTTTTTTGCCACACTTAATCTCTGTACTGAAGAGGAGTATATAGAGAAGAGGAGATGGGAGAACTACCGATGATAACTGTTCCTCCACGTTCTCAGTTTCACAAAAGAAAACGTGCGGTAGTTTTTTTTTTTTTTTAGGAGTCAGAGCCTACATATAACCTCCTTAGGTTTTGTCCCCTTTTTTTTCTCTTTTTTAAAACGGGTCGGGTCAGTCCACATAGGCGACCCACGACCCAAACCTTATATCCAACAGATACCTCATACCATATGGTTATAGAAAAAATTATGATTTAGATTGACAATCAAATAAACCATGTTTAAAGACGTAAAAGGGAAAAAAAGGAATGAACTCATTTAATATAACGGGAAGTTTTGGTTTTTGTTTTCTAGCGCTATGTATCTATTTAAAATCGTAAATTGTATGGCTGAGTAAGTGCTGACCTGTTGACAATATCGTTCAAGGGCACTATCCGTTCCAACATAACCAACTTAAAAATTAAAAAAAATAAAACCTTTTCTGAATACAGCAAAAATATTCTTAAATCTATATATCTATTAAAGCAAGAAAGTTATCATGTATAATTGACATTATGGTTAAGCCAAGTGGCAAGCTAATAAATGTTAATAGTATATGATAACTTTATTCTATATTTGATAATTTTAGTTAAATACATATATATATATATATATATATATATATATATATATATATATATATATATATATATATATATATATGTATATATGTATGTTTTATCTTCTTTTATTTAAATAAAAAAAAAGGTTAAGAAAAGTTAAAAAAAATAAATAAATAAAAAACTAACGAAAAAGAAAGAAAAAAGAGATTACAAAAATCTGATCCAACTTCCCCATTTTCCCCACTTCACTCACGTCTTCTACCCATGATCACACACTCACACCCACATCTCCATCTACTTATAACCAACCTCATTCTTCTTTTTCTTTATATAACAGAAGAACACAAACAAACAAAAAAAGAGGACACACAAGATACAAGAGGAAGAAAAAAGAATCGGGCAAAGAAAAAAAAAAAAGGGGGGAGAGAAAAAAAATGAATATGAGGAATTAAAGAAAACAGAGCCAAGGAATTGCCATCCTCATGTCACTGTTACCTAGATGTGAGGACGGTTGAAGAGTTTAACAGAGGACATATTGATAAAGCGATAAATATTCCAAACGTATTCCTCACTGAAGAAGATTTGTTGCTGCTTTTCTCAATTATCTTTCCGGTGTTAATTCGAGTCTCGTCCGCGGTTCGTCATATTTTTGAGTTAAAAACAGTGAAACAATCAATTTTTCGGCTATATTGAGGTCTAATTCTCTCATCCTCTATTCGTTTTATCCCAGCTTAATGTTAATTGTCTGTTTGGTGATATGATTCCGTTGTTTGTGTAATTGTTCTTCATAGTTTTGAATTTGTTCACTTAGTTATCTGCTCATATGTTACTCGAATTGATTATAGTTGAACATGATTTCATCACAGTATAGAAATTGGGTTTGAAGTTTTAAACCTTCGCGTGATCTTAGGTCTCGTGTATTTATTTGGTTATTAGATTTGTATTTGAGTGCAAAATTAGAAGATCAGTGAGTTGATTTTTGTATACTGGAAATATGATGTTATATTTATATTTAATTTGCAACAAAGTAACTATGCTACTTTACTCTGAAACTAGCACCTCATGTAATAGTGTGTCTCAACCTGATTTTTCACTTTTAACTAATATTTTGTTATCACTACTCTTAAAATGAAAAAGAAGAAGCATGAACTCAATGGATGATCGGTTCTGTTTGCATTTTCTTATTGAATAATTGAGATACAATGGATATTACTCTCTCAGTTTCCTATTATGCGTCTTGTTTTGATTTGTCACGGTATTAAAAAAATGTGAAAATATTTAGTGGTCATAGTTTTATTGTCGTTTGTTTAATCTGTTCGCGTGACATAATTACGATCCTAAAAACAAAATCGGAGTATGCGTTCGCACAACTTCGACCAAAACTTTCTTAATATTTAATAAAGCGTGATTAATTGTTAAAATAAAAGCGCAACTCCCTTTTGTTAAAATAAGTGAGGTGTGCCATGTCAAACAAAATTTATAATTCATGGCCCTATTAAGATTAGATTAAGAACTAACACTTATAGAAAAGGTTTGAGGTGTGCCATAAATAAATTAAATCATCCATGGCCCTCACAAATGTTGCTTTTAAAAATTGAATAATCGTAGTTTGCTTTATGCTCGATTTAGACTAGTATTGTGATTATGTATACGTTCGCGTAACATAATTGCAAATTTAATTCTAAAAAATAATTCGAGGGATGCGTTCGCGCAACTTCAACCAAATTTTTCTTAATAAAATAAACAAAGCATTATTAATTATGGACACGTTCGCGTGACATGATTTTTGGCGCGCCAAAGGAAATGAGTATACGTACGCGTAACTCGATTCTTTAATTAAGAATAATTCAAGTGATTTAAAAGCGGTAAAAATATAAATGCACATAGGTCCTAAAAATGAGTAGTTAAACAATTTAAATCAAGTATAAATCGCTAAGCGACCGTGCTAGAACTACGGAACCTGGGAATGCCTAACACCTTCTCCCGGGTTAACAGAATTCCTTATCTAGAATTTTTGGTTTGCAGATTTTTTTTTTAAAATAAAAACTTCCTCGATTTGGGATTTAAAATAAACCGGTGACTTGGGACACCAATTAAATTATTCCAAGTGGCGACTCTGATTAATTAAATAATTCCATTTCGAATAATGTCACTTTAATTGGAAAAACTCCCATATCACCCTTTCAGGGTGGAAAAAAGGAGGTGTGACAGCTCTGGCGACTCTGCTGGGGAAGATAACCCAGAACTTCTGTTCTGGGTTTAGAATTCGAGCTTGTAATGTGATCTATACTTGGCTTTATTAATTTGATGTTATTACTGTGCTTTTGGGCCTAATGTGCTAATTGCCGCTTATTTACCGCTTTGATATTATTTGAATTGTATCAAACTGTCTTCTTACGCCCCCCTTCTGAGTCTTCTGAATTTATGGTGCACAGGTGCGCGTGGCCCACTTTTCTGTTAGAAGTCATACCAATTAGAACGAGGCTGGGTCAAGTAACTAGGCCGGGTAGACTTTCGTGCTTCCGGTACGTTGCCCCCACCTCGGCTCGAGCTGTCCGCTTGGGTAAGCCAGGTCTAAAACACTCCCCCCAGGATTTAAACCTAGAATAACAGCCTCATGCCGGATCCCTAGTAAGAACGTTTGTTTGCATCATGTGCATTTGACTTTGGGGACTCAACACAGGGGTTAGGTCCGTCTAGGACAGGTGTACCCGAGAATTGTAAGACCATCCTGATGCATCTTATGTGCTACTTGTGCATTATGTTTGATTCGGCTTGTGCATGTTGACTGGCTTCTAAAAAATAAAAATAAAAATAAAATAAAAATTGAGGGAAAACTAGAAGGGAGAAAATAGGAGAGGAAATTTTACTCAGTTTTTGAAAATTCTCAGTATTTACCTCAAAAAGATTATTACAAAATAAGCCTAAATTTTTCAAAAAAAAATGTCATCCTATTCCTGAAACATATACAGAACTACGCGGGTCTGATTCTCACCGGATGTGAGATACGTAGGCAACCTTCATCGGGTCCGGCCCCCAATTTCAAAAAATCCAAAAAAATATTTTCCACTTTTTTTAAAAAAAAAATCTTTCTCCCAAAAATTCAAAAAAAAAAAAAAGAAAATCGAAATCCAAAAAAAAAATATTTCTTTCTTTCTAAAATTACCAAAAAATGGAGATTCAAAAATATTTTCGTTAATGTTTAGAAGTCTTTCCTTCGAAATTTTAAAAAAAAAAGAGATAGAGAATTTAAAGTTCAAAAATATTTCCTTGTTAAGAGCTTTTACGATTAGGTTTTTTTAAGTAAAGTAAAAAAAAAAAGTTAAGTTTATTTATTTTATTCTTGTATCTTCCCGAATTACGCAAGATCTGATTCATGTCTCCACATGATACGTAGTCAANGCGACTCTAAATAAAATGAATAATCCCATTTCGATTAATGTCACCTTTAATTGGAAAAACCCAATTCCCCTTGGCGGGAAAAAGGAGGTGTGACAGCTATGGCGACTCTGCTGGGGACATAACCCAGAACTTCTGTTCTGGGATTAGAATTCGAACTTGTAATGTGATTTATACTTGGCTTTATTAATTTGATGTTATTACTGTGTTTTTGGGCCTAATGTGCTAATTGCCGCTTATTTACCGCTTTGATATTATTTGAATTGTATTAAACTGTCTTCTTACGCCTCCCTTCTGAGTCTTCTGAATTTATGGTGCACACGTGCGCGTGGCCCACTTTTCTGTTAGAAGTCATACCAATTAGAACGAGGCTGGGTCAAGTAACTAGGCCGGGTAGACTTTCGTGCTCCCGGTACGTTGCCCCCACCTCGGCTCGAGCTGTCCGCTTGGGTAAGCCAGGTCTAAAACACTCCCCCCAGGATTTAAACCTAGAATAACATAGCCTCATGCCGGATCCCTAGTAGGAACGTTTGTTTGCATCATGTGCATTGACTTTAGGGACTCAACACAGGGGTTGGGTCCGTCTAGGACAGGTGTACCCGAGAATTGCAAGACCATCCTGTTGCATCTTATGTGCTACTTGTGCATTATGTTTGATTCGGCTTGTACATGTTGAACCGGTTTCTAAAAAATATATATATAAAAATTGAGGGAAAAGCAGAAGGGAGAAAATATGAGAGAAAATTTACCCAGTTAAAATAAAAAAAATCTCGGTATTCACCCCAAAATAAAAAATTATCAAAATAAGCTTGAATTTTTTTTTTTAAAAAAAAAATTTCATCCTATTCCTGAAACACATACGAACTACGCAGGTCTGATTCTCACCGGATGTGAGATACGTAGGCAACCTTTATCGGGTCCGGCCCCTACTTTTTATAAGTCCAAAAATATTTTCTTTTAAATTCTTCTCAAAATCCAAAAATATTTTGTTCTTCTTTAAGAGTTTTTCTTTCGAAAATTCCCAAAAAAAAAATCAAAATCCAAAAAAAAATATTTTTCTTCATTCTTTAGAAAATACCCAAAAAAAAAGAGTTAGTTTATTTACTTTATTTTTGATATCCCCGAACTACGCAAGATCTGATTCATGTCTCCACATGATACGTAGGCAACCCACATCAGGTTCGATCGCATCATTTTGAAAAGAAAAAAAAAGTAAGTAAATAAAAAGAGAAGAGAAAAAGTGGCTAAAAAAAAGAAAAAAAATAGAAGAAGAGAGAGTGTTTATTCAAACATGCTTGTTTGTTTTGAAATAAAAGCTAATTAAAGGTGGTCGGTTTGTTGGTTTGCAATGGCGAGTCACGCAAACAATCCAAGATCCTCAGAAGTAAAGCATCTTCTCAACAAATGGAACAAGCACCATTGTTGTTGATCCAAGATCAAGAAAAGGCAAGTAGGCAAGTTGGCGGTAAAAAATAAAAAAATGAAGGCAAATGTGGGATTGACTTTACCAGATTTGAGCAATAGGACATGGCCTGCTCGGAATGATTTGATGATGGGAATTTGATCCAGTATTGAAAGTCATAGTAGCCATTGCCGCGGCAGAAGAGAAACAAAAAATGGGCGCCAACCCCGAAAGCCCTATCAGATGGGAGTCTCGGTAGCAGGTCTTGCTATCTTTTCTGCCTTTCGAGTTATTTCAGTGTGTCATCCGAATGTTTTTACTTTACTGTCTTATATTCTGATGTAAACCCTTCTATCTTTTTTTTAAATATTCAAATAAATGAAATCAATATTTCATCATCCATGAATGTCTCATTTCTTAATCTTGTCACCTTTCTTATTCTCTTGTCAGTTCTATAAATCCAGATTTTAATAACATGACATGCTTGCAGACTTTATGCCCAGATCCTAAAACGCTGTCAGATTTCGAAATAATGAATCAAGAAGCAGAATGTGTTGAAGATAAGGAGTGTAAGAAAATAAACAGAGAATTGGAACAGTAAGCCTAAATCAAATTCAAATGAAGCCGCCCTTACTTGATTGGTTTATGGCACTGAAGCCGTGATACCAGTAGAAGTTTAATTTTCTTCCCTTCGGATCATTCTTGAAGCCGAGATCGAGGTGAAAATTGAGTCAAGACCTGATTGAAACATTGTCTTTGATTGATGGAAAGTGATTGGCCGGAGGCCACCATGGACAGTTGTACAACAAAGAATGGCCCATGCTTACAAGAAGAAAGTACGTCCCAAGAAATTTGAAGTGGGGCAACTCGTCCTAAGACATATTCTCCTGGGCTGACCAATGCCCCAGCAGCCTTTATGCATTTGATGCACAGTGTATTCCGTTCATATCTTGAATCATTCGTCATTGTCTTTATTGATGACATTCTGGTATATTCCCGGAGTCGAGAAGATCATGAGCAACACCTGAGGACAGTGCTTCAGACTTTAAGAGAGAAGAAATTATATGCTAAGTTCTCGAAATGTGAGTTTTGGTTGGATTCCGTGGCATTCTTGGGTCACGTGGTATCCAGTGAGGGGATAAAGGTGGATCTGAAGAATGTGGAAGCAGTGTAGAGTTGGCACAGACCATCCTCAGCTACAGAGATCCGTAGTTTTCTTGGCTTGGCGGCTTATTACCGTCGATTTATTAAGGGATTTCCATCCATTGCAGCACCTATAACCAGACTGACCCAGAAGGGTGCTCCGTTCCAGTGGACGGAAGAGTGTGAGGAGAGCTTGTTGTATTTGGGAGACATCAAAGGAAATGTCCTTGAGACAATAGTGAACGCATATGTAGTCAAAAGGTACTATGTTTGACTCACTACTTGGTGTTAACATTCTCTGATTGGGATGACGAAGGCTTTCTTTCTCGCTACCCAAACACCATTAACCCTTTTGCAAACCCTTTGAGCCGGTTCCCCCTCTTTGATTACCCTCTTTGGAACCTGGAAGTTATTATAAAATGACAAAGAAAAGAAAAAAAAAAATAAAAACAAAAAAAAAAAAGAAAAAAAAAGCAAAAGAAAACGAAAATGAAAACAAAACAAATAGAAAAACAAAAGAATATCAAAAACAAAGTTCCCTGAACTACGTTCGACTTGATTCCGAAAGGATACGTAGGCAGCCTTTCTCTGAGGTTCAGTCACACTAAAATAAAAATCCAAATTCCCCAAAAAGTGAAACTGGGTAGATATTACAATATTTCGGCAATGGTTTTGCCTGAAATGTTCCAAAGTTGTAATTCAGTCCAAATTCTTTTTACCCAATTCCCTTTCAAGTCCTTCCGATCAATCAACGAGAATGTTCAAGAATTGGAGGATACTGTTACTTGGATCAGATGCAACCAAATAAGAGAAATAAAATGAGAGAGTCCTATTGGTGAAAACCCTCATTGACACTGTAGGGCGATGGTGAGTAGAGAAAATAAAAATGAGAGAGTCTTATTAGTGAAAACTCGCAAAGGGCACTATAAGACGATGGCGAGAAGAGAAATGAGAGAGATCAGCTAGTGAAAACCCACAAAGGGCACTGTTGATCGAAAACAGGATTCACATAACCATGGCATTAACACAATCATGAGCAAGGTTTTGCAGTTTCAAGTCAAAATTTGTAATGAGTTTTTGAGAATCGGACGGTTTATACAGATCAGGCATCCAGTCCAAAAGGCATGTCATGTTTATTGATGTCTGCATGTACTCCCATATAAGTCCGTATCTCTGTTCCCTGAAAGGGACACCTCTTGTTCTAAACTCATTCTCTATTGTATTGTTTGTTTGTTTTTTCTTTGAATCCCTTTCGGTCTAACTTTGTTCCAAAAATAAGGCAAAGAAAAGTTGGCAAGACCGATTTACAGGGTTCTCGTTTGAAGCGAGCTGATATATTCAAAAGGCGCCCAGCCTCGACAAATGCATCAAGTCGACCCCGACTGTCCATGATTGGCCGATGCTTTGAAATGAAAAACTTTGAAAGAAGTCAAAAGTGAAATGCCCACAAAGGCAAAATAAAGTTGAAAAAGGTTACCGTCATGGCAAAGTTTGGAAAAGCTAAAGGTTCTTCAGAATCAGAAATGCAGTTGGTATTCAGGAAATAACTAGTTGCAGTTGAAGCCATTGAAGAAGATGAGCTGAGTCAAGGGACTGAAATAATCAAGGCCACAAACCGACCACCATTTTAAAACTAATGAATCTTTCTTTGTTCAGAACAATAACAGAACAATTTTATAAAATAGTTCGTGGAAAGACCAACACCACCAAGTGAAGTTCTCAAATTCATGATTTCCTTCCAATATGCATGTAATCATGTTATTTTTAGTTTCATTATAGGGAATCAACACCCTATCTTCAATACAGGGTACTACATCCCCTGGTTGCATTATTTTCTTCATAGGGTACGACATCCCCTAGTAGCATTTCAGAGTGCCACGAGCCTCATCTTATTGCCAACACAGGGTACTACATCCCCTGGTTGCCTTACTTCTTGTTGCAAACATAGGGTACGACATCCCCTAGTTGCATTTCAGAGTGCCACGAGCCTCATCTTATTTCCAACACAGGTTACTACATCCCCTGGTTGCCTTACTTCTTGTTGCAAACATAGGGTACGACATCCCCTAGTTGCATTTCAGAGTGCCACGAGCCTCATCTTATTTCCAACACAGGATACTACATCCCCTGGTTGCCTTACTTCTTGTTGCAAACATAGGGTACGACATCCCCTAGTTGCATTTCAGAGTGCCACGAGCCTCGTCTTATTTTCAACACAGGGTACTACATCCCCTGGTTGCATTATTTCCAACACAGGGTACTACATCCCCTGGTTGCATTATTTTCTACATAGGGTACGACATCCCCTAGTAGCGTTTCAGAGTGCCACGAGCCTCATCTTATTGGCAACACAGGGTACTACATCCCCTGGTTGCACTTCTTGTTGCAAATATAGGGTACGCCATTCCCTAGTAGCATTTCAGAGAGCCACGAGCCTCATTTTATTGCCAACACAGGGTACTACATCCCTTGGTTGCATTTTTATTTTCTACATAGGGTACGACATCCCCTAGCAGCGTTTCAGAGTGCCACGAGCCTCACTTTATTGCCAACACAGGGTACTACATCCCCTGGTTGCATTTTTATTTTCTACATAGGGTACGACATCCCCTAGTAGCATTTCAGAGAGCCACGAGCCTCATTTTATTGCCAACACAGGGTACTACATCCCCATGCTGCATTATTTTCTGCCAACATAGGGTACGACATCCCCTAGTTGCATTTCAGAGTGCCACGAGCCTCATTTTATTGCCAACACAGGGTACTACATCCCCTGGTTGCATTTTTATTTTTCTGCATAGGGTACGACATCCTCTAGCAGCGTTTCAGAGAGCCACGAGCCTCATCTTATTTCCAACACAGGGTACTACATCCCCTGGTTGCCTTACTTCTTGTTGCAAACATAGGGTACGACATCCCCTAGTTGCATTTCAGAGTGCCACGAGCCTCATCTTATTTCCAACACAGGTTACTACATCCCCTGGTTGCCTTACTTCTTGTTGCAAACATAGGGTACGACATCCCCTAGTAGCATTTCACAGTGCCACGAGCCTCATCTTATTTCCAACACAGGGTACTACATCCCCTGGTTGCATTATTTTCTACATAGGGTACGACACCCCTAGTAGCATTTCAGAGTGCCACGAGCCTCATCTTATTTTCAACACAGGGTACTACATCCCCTGGTTGCCTTACATCTTATTTCCAACACAGGGTACTACATCCCCTGGTTGCATTATTTTCTACATAGGGTACGACATCCCCTAGTAGCGTTTCAGAGTGCCACGAGCCTCATCTTATTGGCAACACAGGGTACTACATCCCCTGGTTGCACTTCTTGTTGCAAATATAGGGTACGCCATTCCCTAGTTGCATTTCAGAGAGCCACGAGCCTCATTTTATTGCCAACACAGGGTACTACATCCCCTGGTTGCATTTTTATTTTCTACATAGGGTACGACATCCCCTAGTAGCGTTTCAGAGTGCCACGAGCCTCATCTTATTGGCAACACAGGGTACTACATCCCCTGGTTGCATTTTTATTTTCTACATAGGGTACGACATTCTCTAGTAGCATTTCAGAGTGCCACGAGCCTCATCTTATTGCCAACACAGGGTACTACATCCCCTGGCTGCATCATTTTCTGCCAACATA
>NC_031995.1:42601528-42655628 GCF_001879085.1 Nicotiana attenuata | reverse complement strand
CACAACTTCGACCAAAACTTTCTTATATATTTAATAAAGCGTGATTAATTGTTAAAATAAAAGCGCAACTCCCTTTTGTTAAAATAAGTGAGGTGTGCCATGTCAAACAAAATTTATAATTCATGGCCCTATTAAGATTAGATTAAGAACTAACACTTATAGAAAAGGTTTGAGGTGTGCCATAAATAAATTAAATCATCCATGGCCCTCACAAATGTTGCTTTTAAAAATTGAATAATCATAGTTTGCTTTATGCTCGATTTAGACTAGTATTGTGATTATGTATACGTTCGCGTAACATAATTCAAATTTAATTCTAAAAAATAATTCGAGGATGCGTTCGCGCAACTTCAACCAAATTTTTCTTAATAAAATAAACAAAGCATTATTAATTATGGACACGTTCGCGTGACATGATTTTTTCCGCGCCAAAGGAAATGAGTATACGTACGCGTAACTCGATTCTTTAATTAAGAATAATTCAAGTGATTTAAAAGCGGTAAAAATATAAATGCACATAGGTCCTAAAAATGAGTAGTTAAACAATTTAAGCCATGTATAAATCGCTAAGCGACCGTGCTAGAACCACGGAACCCGGGAATGCCTAGCACCTTCTCCCGGGTTAACAGAATTCCTTATCTAGAATTTCTGGTTTGCAGATTTTTTTTTAAAATATAAACTTCCTCGATTTGGGATTTAAAATAAACCGGTGACTTGGGACACCAATTAAATTATTCCAAGTGGCGACTCTGATTAATTAAATAATCTCATTTCGAATAATGTCACTTTAATTGGAAAAACTCCCATATCACCCTTTCAGGGTGGAAAAAAGGAGGTGTGACACCCATAATCCAACACTTTGAGCAATGGAGTTTGCTGCTTTGACATTGAATTTGGCCATAGTCTAAAGCTTCATTCCGTTGGCATCGTTACCTGTCACGCCGATGTGAACTTCGAGTCACATGTACATTTATCTATCATGACGAGTTAAAGCCTCGTGTCATTGACACTGGTACTTGCTGCTAAATCACAACTTTGTGTCATTGGCACCAATCAATCATGTGGGATCAACTGCTTCGTATCACTGGCATCGTATCTATCAGTCAAACTGAAGCGTCATGCTATTGAAACATCGTGCTACTGGTACCATATTCACAGAAACTTCGTGTTGTTGGCATCGAGGATTTTCACAATAGTTTTCTTTTGCAGGCTTTTGCGAGAGTACGGCGGTCTTTGATATCCCTAAGGAGATGCAATATCGCTAGCGAACAACTCGTCTATCTGTGGCGAGAGAGACAAATGAAGTGTCCTTTCACCCTCGGCAATAAAATCCCTGCTCTTGGAGGCTTGGAGAGACCATATTTCACCAGTGGCGAGTGTGACATGTACCACATTGCATCGTTGCAGGCCGGCGAGGAAGACAACTGGAGTAGGCCTTTCCAACTTCGGCGAGCAAGCACTTGGTGTGTTTCTGCTACTTTGACTTCATAGCATTTCATGCTTGCATTGAAAAAAATCGTATCTCGACCTAGGAGTGTCCAAACTGCAATCCGCTTGGTTCTGCAGAATCAAAACTTGCACCACAGTGACATATCCAAAATTTAGGGCCAAATTCCCTTAGGACAAGTCGGAATGAACTTTTGAAGGCGATGCACAAGTCTGTCATTTCGGCTTCACAGCACTGCATGCTGTCATTGGAACGCACATATCTCAAGCTAGGAACGTCCAAATTGCTAGCCGTCTGAGCCACTGGAAAAAAGACTCAGAGATAAGGAAATCCCCAAAACATCATGGAAGGATTCCTAGCAGATTAGCCGAAGTAATATTTTGAAATTCACCCATCTGTCTGCCGAACTCGCTATTCAGCTTTGTGTGCACTCGTGGAAAAATTCATATCTCGATCTACAAGTGTCGGAATCGCAAGCCATCTGTGCCATTGGAGAGAACACCACAATTTCTGCAACACTTGAAGATATCATGGACGAACTCCTTTCGGATTGCCCGCAACAGTAGTTTGAAAATGCTCCTAACGTCTGCTGCACTTGCGATCCAGCTTTGCGCACTTTTGTAGAAAACTTCATATCTCAAGATATGGGTGTCGGAATCCCAAGACGTCTGCAACCTTGGAAAGATAAGTTCGAGACGTACAACACTTGAAAATATCGCGGCAGAAATCCTTTTAGATTGGTCGCGACATTACTTTGAAGTCGCTCCTGATGTCTGCCTTGCGTTTGTTTCGGCTTTGCGCACTCCTGTTGAAAAATTCATATCTCGAGCTAGGAGACTCCAAATTGCTATCCGTTTGCGCCGTCAGGAAGTACACTCATAGAGCTACAATAAATATGAGTTTCATGGCAGAACTCCTTCCGAGCTAGAAATAGAAAATTCTCAAAGTCCACCTAGCTGCAGTAACTTTCAGATTCGTGTAGTTCCGGCGAAAAAATTCATATCTTGAGCTAGGGGCCTCCAAATTGCAAACGGTTTGTGTTATTACAAACTAGACATCAAAATCTACAATATATTAAATGTTAGGAGCAGAGCATCTTCAAGATGAACTGCAGTAGTTTTCCAAAGTTGATCCTGTCGTCTGTCGAGCTTGCTTTCCAGCTCTATGCTCTATGAGTTATCCTACAAATGTTTTTTTTTTCTTCTTGAAATTGACTCTACAGTCTTGCATGTAGTAGCTTTGTCTATATGCGTCATAAATCTTATCTCTTCATTTATTTCTTTTGCAGACTCGAAAAGAAGCTCAAAGAGTCTGGATAACAGACCGAGGTGTCATACAAGATGCGGAGCCACTCCTTCACCAACTATTGCACTTGATTTCTTGATAGTCTTGAAGTTCATCAATGGCGGCTCCCATGGTGATTAGGACCTTCAACCAACAATTGAGGATGGCATCAAATGTGGAGACGTCATATAGACTTGGAAAAGTATTTAGACGCGTCAGCAACAAAGCCTAGTTTACGATCATCTTCATGATTTAGGCTTTTGTATAGAAAAATATCTAGTTCCTGTAGTCTCTACATTTTTGGATGTATCAACTTTTGTACTATTGAAGCAATAAAACATCTTTTATACTTCAACACAAATCGTCTCCTTTTCCTCATAGATATGTGCCTTTACACTTGGAAGAATTAATGTAATGATCCGATGATGCCAAACTTTTTATTTTTTTAAAACTCATCCGACTGAACTTAGAATGAAACTCTAAGCTGCCTACGTACCTTGGTGAAGAGGATCAAGTCATAACGTAGTTCATAGGGATGAGGTCTTTTTTTTTTAATTTTTTTTTTTGGTCTTGACTTTTGCCTAGGTCGCGTCTTTCGAGGTTTTCAACCTAGCAGACTCTTTTTTTTTGGCCGTACACAGTTTAGACTCATGCGGGCCAGGAGTGTAGCAACGTGAAGTTTAAGCTCATGCATCAAGGAGCGTCATGACTTGCGGTTTAGGCTCGTACATCGAGGAGCGTAGGTGACTTTCATGGGAAGTACTGCTTCAGAAATTTTCCGTTAATCGGACCAACTCTGAGACCATCCTGATCGATAATTTTGTATGCGCCACTTGAATAGGTTTCTTTCACAATATATGGCCCATCCTATTTTGAGGTAAACTTGTTGCCTATGCGTTTGTTGAGGATTATGGGTCGTCGAACAGCTAGGACTAAGTCTCCCACTTGGAATGATCGTGGACGCACTTTCTTGTTGAAGGCTCTAGCTAGTCGAGCTTGATAGCATTCCAATTTTTGTTGCGCTTCCAACCTTTTCTCATCCAGTGCCTCTAACTCTGCTAGGCGAAGTTGAGCATTCCCTTCGGACGTGAGTCCTTCTTGGATTGCTATCCGCAATGATGGAATTTGTTGCTCCAACGGCATGACTGCTTCTACGCCATATACCAAAGAGTAAGGAGTTGCTTGTGTAGCAGTTCTGAAGGTTGTCCGGTATGCCCACAAAGCTTCACCAATTCTCTCATGCCAGTCTCTCTTGTTCTTTTCAACAACTATCTTCAAAAGGTTACCAAGCGTCTTGTTAAAAGCTTCAGCAAGACCATTGGCGGGTGCATTATACATTGAAGACTTATGTTGCTTGAAGCCGAACTTCTCGCACAGACTCTTCATGAGCTTGTTGTCAAATGGCGTTCCATTATCGGTGATTATATATCTTGGTATGCCGTACCTAAAAATTATATATGACTTGATAAAATCGACAACAGTCTCCTTTTTCACCTCCTTGAGTGGAGCAGCTTCTACCCATCTAGAGAAGTAGTCTGTAGCGGCCAATATGTAAATATGTCCCTTTGATGACTTTGGAAGCGGTTCGACAACGTCAAGTCCCCATGCATCAAAAGGCCATGAAGCTATAGTTGGATGAAGAGGCTCTGGAGGTTGGTGGGTGTAGTTAGCATGAAATTGAAACGCTTGGAATCTTTTGGCATGATCCATGCAATTCTTCACCATTGTCGTCCAGTAGTAGCCCATACTCTTGATGCGGAAATGGAGCTTTGGACCCGATTGGTGTGCTCCACTCGAGCCAGAATGTGCTTCCTCCATCGCTTGGCGGGCTTATTCTTTGTCAAGACATCGCAAGAATAGTCCTTCAAAGGAGCGGCGAAATAATGTCCCCTTGTAGAAGATGAATCATGGTGCCCTTCGCTTGATGTTTGTTCTTTGTCACGGATCTTCGGGTAACTTTCCATGTTCAAGGTGTTCTATCAATGGTTTTCTCCAATATTCTTCTTCAATCACTCGAACAGACGTATGATGGCTTTCGTTGATTTGAAGATCCAGAAGTTTAGGAATAACCCATCGATGACACATATATACCTTTGTTGACTCATTCTCTCCAAGTGCCATCGTCGTGGCCAAGTTAGCCAAAGCATCAGCCTTGCGATTTTCTTCTCTTGGGACGTGGTTTAAGAACACTTTATCAAATTTTCCAAGTAAACCAGAAGCGTATTGATGGTATGGCAATAGATCTTCCTTCTTTACCTCGTAACTCCCCAAAAGTTGGTTGTTGATTAGCTTAGAGTCGCCGTAGATCTCCAACTGTAGAATCTTCATTTCTAATGTCATTTCGAGACCGACGATCAAATCTTAGTACTCTGCGGCATTGTTAGAGCATGTTTCACCTAAAACAAACGAGACTGGCAAGACTTGTCTTTTTGGAGAGATCAACAGAACACCTGCCCCCGCACCGTTACGACGTGCAGATCCATCGAAGGACATTGTCCATAGTGGAAACTCTTCGATGAACAAAACGTCTTCATCTGGAAACTCATCACAAAGCTTCCATTCCGCCGGAAGAGGGTGATCAGCCAGAAAATTGGCTAGTGCTTGTCCTTTCACAGCTTTTTGAGGTGTGTATGTGACCTCATATTGGTTAAACAATATGGACCATTTTGCTAGGCGTCCAGAAAGAACAGGTCGAGTCATCACGAACTTCACCGGATCTGCTCGAGAGATGAGTTTGATGGTGTATGCTTCAAAATAATGCCTTAGATTCTTTATCGCATAAAGTAACGCTAAGCATATTTTCTCAACAGGCGTATAGTTCATCTCAGCTCCTATCAGAGTTCGGCTAAGGTAGTACAAGGCTTGTTCCTTTCCTTCCTCATTCTTTTGAGCAAGCAGTGCTCCAAGTGAACGTTCCTGTGCCGCGATGTAGAGTATCAATGGGTTCCCAAGCATTGGCGCCCCTAACACAGGTGGATTCAGCAAGAATTTTTTGATGCTTTCAAAAGCATTTTGACATGACTGATCCCAATGAAAAAGGATATCCTTCCTCAATAGATGATTGAAGGGTTGACACCGTCCGGCTAGATTAGAGATGAACCTCCGGATGAATTCTAAGTTTCCTTGGAGACTTCAAAGCTCTCTCAAGTTCTTTGGCTTGGGCATCAATCTTTGCAGGATCAACTTCAATTCCACGATGACGCACAATTAAGCCAAGAAATTTTCCTGAGGTAACTCCAAATGCACACTTGAGTGGATTCATCTTCAGGTCAAATTTTCTTAACCTTTCAAAAACAATTCGAAGGTCTTCAAGGTGATAACGCCTATTCTTCGTCTTTACCACCAAGTCATCGATGTAGCATTCAACCCTCTTATGAAGCATGTCATCAAAGATGTTTTGCATCGCGCATTGGTAGGTGGCACCGGCATTCTTCAGACCGAAGGGCATCACTTTGTAGCAATATATCCCTTTTGGAGTTCGGAAAGCAGTACACTCTTCATCCTTTGGAAACATTCTGATTTGATTGTATCCGGAGGACCCATCCATGAATGACATAGCTTCATGCCCTGTTGTAGCATCAACCATGAGTTCAATAATTGGCAGCGGAAAGTCATCTTTCGGACATGCCTTGTTTAGGCCTCGAAAGTCAACACAAACACGTATTTGACCATTCTTCTTCTTGACAGGTACAATATTCGATATCCATGATGGGTACTTCACCTCTCGAATAAATCCCGCCTCGATAAGCTTGTTGACTTCGACTTCAATTTGTGGTACTAGCTCAGGTCGGAACATGCGTTGTGACTGCTTCACAGGGCGTGTTCCACTTTTGATCCCCAAATGATGAACGGCTACCTTAGGACTAAGACCATGCATTTCTTTATACGACCAAGCGAAGACATCTTTGTACTCAGTCAAGAACTTGGAGTATTCCTCCTCCTCCTGAGGCGTAAGAAGTGCACTAATGAAGGTGGGGCGTGGATCTTCCGAGTGCCTAAATTGAGTTCCTTGAGCTCATCCACAGTCGATTGTCCGCCATCTTCTAGTTGAGGGGGAGCCTCGTGTACTTCATCATCAACGTCAAGACATGGGCTATCTTCCACAGTTATGTGATAGGATGTTTCCATAAAGTCTGACTTTTCTGTTTGACTTCCTTGGATAGTCTACACGGCTTCTTTCTCTTTCTCTGCTTCTTTACGAGGCTGGCGAGTGTAAACAATGGTTCTCCATTGCACCTTCAGCGGACCATCTGTGGATATTGACAAAATAGACTTCCTCTTCATACGTGATGGGAAAGCACTATAGATTTCTTTGTCACCAACAACTTCAAAATGATCCCGCTCCTCATGGACTTGCTCCTTATGTTTTGACAGTATCTTTCTACATAGCGACTTCCTTGTGGTCCCTAGGCGACAAAAGATAGAGGTCTTTGAGGTAGTGGAAACTTCTTTTAGATGTTTGGAAGATACACGTTCACCTTTGTGACTTAGCCTTTCAAACACCGAGACCGAAGGGGTTGAGCCTCCAATGCGATCAAATACTAAAGCCCGTTGTTTTATTTTCTTGCCCTTAACTTCCTTCATCTCCTCCACCGAGGTGTATTGTGATGAAGTTATCTCTTTGCTTCTCTTTGATGAAATTCGAAGAGGCTCTGCCAAACTGAACCCCAACCCACACTTTGGAGTGGCGACGTAGTGCCCTTGTTTTCTCAACTTCATTTGGAACTCATTGAGCCCATGTATCTTTTCACTAGTGACTTCGTCTTTGAGATCTCCTAGTTGTGATGGATTGGAGAAGTCATAACCAGACTTTTCAAGCAGTATGAAGGCCTTAGGATCATAGTGCCCTTTTATTTTATCAGCTTGGAGATTGCCTTTAGCAGACTCACAAGTCACGGATGGTGATAACAACACGATAGGGGATTCAAGAATTACTAAAGAAAATCAAGAAACGTGCGAAAGCTAAAGAAAATAAAGAAACAAAAAAAACGACGGAAAATTAAAGATAGATTGAATTCAAGAAAGAGTTTCTTGAATTCAAGAAGTCTATTCTTGAAGTTGAATCCTAACAACAACAATTAGCTAACAAAGAACTAATCGCCTTTGGTAGAGAATTAAAAACAAGAGATAGATTGTGAAACCCGACCCTTTAGAATAACAAGAACAACAATGAGCCTAAACTTATCACCTTTCTTGAATACCTAGAAGTGATCTAAGATTTCGAAAGAGTTTAATCTTACCACCTTAAGTTGAGTCTTGAAGGTTGAAGAATAAATCCAAGAGTAGCCACACACAAGAGTGCAAGAAAAATCTCACAATTTTTATTGATAATAGTCTAAGTCTAAAAGCAATGAAGATACCCCTTTATATAGGGAAGGGGTCGCGAAATTCTACCTAAAAAAACTAGAAAATAAAGTCCTAAACTACTTTGGACAACAAGTCCAACTACCATAGGAAAAGGTAAAACTCTAGGAAACAAAAACCAAGTCAATCTCGGAAAGTAATTCCAATAATCTTAGAAAAAGAAAAACAAAACCTTAACTACCTAGGAAAGCATCAAATATGTCCTAACAAACTAGGAAACAAAATAAGGAAACTTGGGCACCAAGTTGGCTCATTTGTGAGTTGATTTAGGCGCCTAATTTAGGCCCTCCTTTGGCTGGTGCTTGGACCCCAATCAACCTCCTCTTGGACTTGGACTTGAACCATGAAATGAGTGTAGCACTTAGCTAAATCCTCTCCATAATTTTTGAGCTCTTCTTCCACCATCAGCGCCTTCTTGATCTCCCATTGAAGCCCAACAACCTTGTCTTGCTTCTCCTTAGCTTGAGACCTTGTGAAAGGCTTTCTTGGTGCTTCTACAACTTTATCCTTGTCCATGAAGCTATCAAAAAGTACTGAATTTAGTTAAATCTGATAACACAACGTTGTATCTGCTCCTTGGTAAGGTATTCAACGTTTATGTTAAACGCTGCATCACGGAGACCGATATGTGTGTACACTATAACGACCCGACCGGTCGTTTTACTTTTTAAAAACCCGTTCCCCCAAATAAAACTCTCCATGCTTGCTTTAACTAATTTACGACCTGCGGGGATGGTTGGTTCGGGATATGGAAGAGTTTGGGTTGAAATATGCTCATTTGACTCCTTAGGATTTTCTTAAAAAGCTAAGTTTGACTTTGGTCAATATTTTGAGCAAACGGACCCGGATTCGTGTCTTGACGATTCTGGAGGGTCCGCAAAAAAATATGGGACCAGGGCGTATTCCCAAATCGAAGTCCGAGGTCCCTAGCCCGAGTAATGAATTTTTATTAGAAATTACTAAACTAAAATTCTAAGGATTTAAAGAAACCAATTAATGATTGATCACGTTGGTATAGGGATCGTATGTTGGTTCCGAAGCCCAGTACAGGTCCAATATAACATTTAAGACTCGCCCGCAAAATTTGGTGTCAGTCCGAGTAGTTTAGGGTGTTTCGGCCCGTCAGAGGTAAATTAAGAGCTTGAAGTTCATAAGTTTGATTCAATTGGTTTTAGGGGGTGATTCTTAGATTTAGCGTTGTTTCGGGCGTTCCGAAAGTTCGAGTAGGTCCGTTTCATGATTTCAGACTTGTCGGTATGTTCGGGCAGGGCCCGGGAGACCCGAGCGTCAATCGGACGAGGCTCGAGTGAAGTTGGAATATTTTAGAAGTGCTGAAGCATCTGCTTCTGTCATAACTGCACCTGCGGTTGGTGGACCGCAGGTGCGAGACCGCAGATGCGGTCCACCTATCGAAGATGCGGACCAGGGTAGGCCAGGCCAAAACCGCAGAAGCGGCTCCCAAACTGCAGAAACGGCTCCGCAGAAGCGGCTTCGAGACCGCAGAAGCGGTCGCAGCCCGCTTGGCCGGTTCCGCAGGTGCGAACGATTTCTCGCAGAAGCGAGACCGCAGATTCGAAAATCGCTGAAGCAGTGAGCCTCATTTAATACGGGTTCCAAGCCATTTTTGCCACTTTTCACTCTTCCATTGGCGATTTTGGGAGCTTTTGAGAGAAGACTTCCACCTAGAATCTTGAGGTAAGTTTATCCCACCTATTCTTAGCTTAATACTTGTGTCTTAGGTAGATTAAACACTAGAATTTAGGTAAAATCAAGGGGTTAGAGCAACACCTAGGGTTTTAACAAAAAGTTAGATTTAACTACGAAATTTATTATGAAATGGATTAGAAATCGTATATTATTGATCCTTAGGTTATAGAGAACAACTTCCTTCGAAAAATTTCGGAATCCGGGCACATGGGCCCGGGGTCGGATTTTAGGAAACTTGTGTTAATGATTGGGAAATTGCTTAAATAGTTAGAATTCGATTTTGTGAGCTTATATTGACTAGTTCCTGCCTCATTTAACTAGTTTGGGATCGTTCGGCTCCGAATTGAGGGTTTGGGCTCGTTCTTGGTACTGGAAGTGCACTTGGAGCAAGGTGAGTCTCCTTTCTAACCTTGTAAGAGGGAATTGTCCCCATAGGTGTAATAATTGAGTAATTTGCTACTAAATGTGGGGGCTACATACCCACCAGGTGACGAGAGTCCGTGCATAGCTACGATTATGTTAATTGTCCGGGTAGTATAGGACTCGTATCATAGCTTTATTGGTGAATGTCTCTATATTTTCTTGCTAATGTATCACTTAGGATATGCTAGAGACTTGGAAAGGAAAATAAGCGAATGTATACACTTGTTGGACACTTGTATGAATTTACTTGGAAATAAATGCGCATTCATGTGTTTTCTTGATATTAGTTGATATTTGTGGATCGGGCCGATCGCCTCGGTAGAAATAGATGCATCTATGGTTCGCACCATTCAACCCTCTGGCAGTGCACAGTTTATTTTCTGTTGGATCGGGCAGTCGACCTCGGCATAATGCGCGCATGATATCTATGTGAAGCCTTATCTATGATTTCTCCTGCTAAATATTTGAAATGTTATTTGTTGACTGCAAAATTGTTCAGAACATGACTTATTATCCCTTGCTACAAACTGTTGATTATCTGTGACTCCCATGCTTTGCATAAAACCTTATTATATTATTTGATCCTAGTGGTATCAAGTCGACCTCTCGTCTCTACTTCTTCGAGATTAGACGGGATACTTACTGGGTACATGTTGTTTATGTACTCATACTACACTTCTGTACTTAATTGTACAGGATCTGAGGCAGGTACATCTGGCTATCAGTTTGGTGCATTCCCCTGATTCATAGCTTGAGACTTCCACGGTGAGTTGCTCCCTTCCTGTGCGGTTCAGCAGCTTGATGGAGTCTTTCTTTACTTTTGCTGTCTATTCTATCTCGGATAGTAGGATAGTTTATTTCTTTCGTACATTCTACTAGTTGCCCATTACTTGTGATACCAGGTCTTGGCACACACGTCAGTAGACTATTATTTTGGGGTTGTATAACTATTTTGGCACATTATTGTTCATCTCTGATTTGACTTGAACTTTATGAATTGTTGTACTTATTTTGGTAAATGTAAAAATGAGAACTTAATTACGTTTTCCGCGTTGGCTTGCCTTGCAATGGTGTTGGGCGCCATCACGATCTATTTTTAGAAATGGGTCGTGACATGCGATTTATAGTTTTGATGTTGTTTGGTATGATTTGAGGTCTAAAGTAGGTTTGTGTTATGTTATAGGACGAGTTGGTGTGATTGGAAGGGGTCCCGGGTGCCTCGGGTGTGTTTCAGATGGTCTACGACCCATTTCTTCATGTTTTGGATTGTTGATGGCTAGTGTCTCATGTCCTTCTTCGTGATCGCGAAGAGGAAGTTGCGTTCGCGTAATGTATTTTTGTAGCTGGCAGCTTCTCTTCTTTGCATCTGTAGTGCTTACGTCGCGATCGCGGGCCTGTGGAGAGCTGACTCATCGCCTTCGTGTTGGTCGGTCCGATGCGATCGCGTAGTTGTTGGTCATGCTTAAGAGGCCGGGTTTTTTGGTATTCGCATTCACGGAAGGGTCCCGCGTTCACGTAAGCTTGGGTGGCTCGTGCATCACGTTCGCGCACCTATGAACGCGTTCACGCAGAGCTTCTGGAGGCCGCCGTAATTTTGTTCTTCGCAATCACGATGTTGGTCCTACGGTCACGAAGATGACCTCTAAGCAGACTTATATAGTACTCTATCTCGAGGGTTTTGGTTATTTTATCACATTTTGAGTTAGAGAGATCCGATTTAGGCACTTTTGGAGGAAAATTTCATGATTTGGATTGAAGGCTGATTTGAGGTTGGAATTGGATGATATTGGTATAGTTGGATTCATATCGGAATGGGTGTCCGGAATTTATGAGTTTTGTTGGGTTTCGAGGTGCGGGCCCGGATTGACATTTTGAGTTGACTTTTTTATTATAGTTAATGATTGGGACTTTATTATTCGGGATCGTGCCCTATAGCTTTTCTTTATGAAATTATGTTATTTTGACTGGATTCGAGCCGTTTGGAGGTGGATATGCGCAGGAAGGCTTATTAGTGGATTGATTTAGCTTCTTTGATGTAAGTATCTTGCACAACCTTGTGCGGGGGAAATACCCCTTAGGTGCTAGTCCTAATTGTTGATTTCTATTATGTGATAAGTGACGTGTACATAATGTGATGAGCGTGTATACAGGCACTATGTGTGGTTTCGATCTGAATAGACCGTAAGCTATTGATATGCCTTAATTTGTTAAAGTAACTTAAATAAGACATAGTTACACTACTTTGGATTTCCTTAATCATGATCTCAACATTTCATTTAGTCATATTCATGCTTTAATTGTTGAACACCCCTCGGCACATCTATATTATTGACATATCCATGTGCATTTTGTTGATAAGTTGTGAGCTTATATTGTGATCAATCTCTGATACTATTTTCTTATGATATTGCGGCATATGTGGACATGTTGTGGGGATTGATTGTTGTTGTGCAGAGATAAAGGTGGCATTTTATTATGGTTGATTGTGCGGAGCGATACGGTGGCTATTGATATACTGTCTAGGAGGAGTAATATGGGTGGCTATTGTGTTTGTCTGGGCGGAGTGATAGGGGTGACTATTGTGTTATTGTTAGGACAGAGCGATGCGGGTCACTATTGATATATTATCTGGGAAGAGCGATACGGGTGGCTAAGGGTGGCTTTGTGGGGATGATATGTCATGGTCTGGGGGCATGTTGTTGATGAAAAAAGGGTATTCTTGCTTGTGCTCATGATTTCCTTGTGTGTCATGCATTTTACGAGATTGCCGTGTTGTTCCCAATATGCTATCCTGTGTCTCTATTATTACTTGCTGCTTTGGCTGCCAAGATAGATTTACCTACGTGGAGTCACTATCTCATATTCTGTTGAGTTGTTGGTAACATAACAGACTTAAAGAAATTGTTATCATGATTTACTTTATTCAATTCTAGATAATTTCTTCTTGAAAGTTTTATTGGTAAATTGACACGGATACGATATACGTGGTGGCATGAGGTATTGTCTGTACGGTTGTGGCATTTGTTGAGGTAAGAGGTCTTTGTAGTGTGGTTGTGGTATTTTATGAGGCACGAGGTCCTTGCCGTGCGGGTGTGACTTATATTGGGGCATGAGATCTTTGTCGTGCGAGTGTGAGTTATACCATGGCACGAGGTCTTTGTCGTGCGAGTGTGACTTATACTGTGACATGAGGTCTTTACCATATGAAGGTGATTGATAATGTGGGCACGAGGTGCCACGTATATTTAATTCGTGATTCGTGATTTGAGATTTGTGTTTATGAGGTGTGGTACTGATCATGTCCAATTCACACCCAAAAGAATAAACAGTCGTTGCAATTATAAATCCCAACACGAGTCAGAGTCGAATCCACAGGGAATTTAAGTTCGTGCTAAGATAAACGCTTAAGAAAAGTACTTAAACTAACCAAATTTAGCTTTCAAACAAGTGTGGATATTTTTTATCTAAATTAACCTCTAAGAGATTTAACTAACTAGTAAGCAAATAATGACTGAAATATTTTTTTTATTTTTTATCAAATGAGGAAACAGCTAGGGTTGTAACCTTCACCTAGGTGTAAACCTAATGGCTAGAGTAAATCTATGCTTGTTTGGTAAATTGGGGTGTGTTATGACTCTCAAGGCTCAAGTACCCACTCAATATCTATCGGTCAAATAGTGATTATGCCCGAATTGGCTTTGTCGAGACCAAATGGGTAGCAATCTAAACAATTGATATGAGTCCAAGTTGGATTATCCTTATCTCTAGTTCAAATCCTTTAATCAAACTAATCAAAACATCAACTAGTTTAATTTTTTGTTAGCCAAGTTTTCCTAGACTAGGTTCTTGTTTAAGTCAAATGGGCATGAATCAGTGTTTGAAACCATTAGTTCTTGATATAAAGCATAAATATCTAAATAACATACACCCAATCAATAACAAGCACAAGCATCAAATACCCTAAAGTTTTACACACTAGGGTTGGATTACAACCCTAGATAAAATCTAGCTACTCATAGTCATAGAAAATTGAAAAGAAGAAGTAATTAAAGACATAAAACGAAAATTAAATAGTAAATTAATGGGTCTTCTCTAATTGTAGACACAAATTGCTCAAAATAGCTAAGTCTAACCGCTCATAGCTGTTACAGTACTAAATTTTTCCTAAAAAATGTTTCTCATCTATTTATAGTGCTCTAAAATTTGTTGACAAAAGTGCCCTTTGGGAGGTTCTGCGGCCGCACAATTTCATTTGTTGTCTGCGCTTCAGTTTAGCTCTCTTGTAATTGTCAATTGGAGGGATTTTGCGGCGCGCATAAGCTTCTGCTGCCGCAAAATTTGGCTGCGGTACGCGCTTTAAGGAGGCTTCATGCTTGTTCTTTTGCATCTTTTCTGATCTCTCAGTCTTGTCAGTTCGAGATTCAAATGCGACTGCATATTTTAGTGTGGGGACCGCGTTGCTGTTAAAATCCTTTGAAGCTTCAGGGTTTAATCCGCACACACACTTTATTTTCTGCGTACCGCACAACTCCTTGCACTTCTCCTCCTGACTATTTGAGCCGGGTCATCTCCTCTTTAAGTTAGATTTATTCATTGAGTTCACATCCTCCAGCATACCTGCAATTCACACATTTTCATTAGATTCGGAAATAAAAATCACTACTTTTGGACTAAGAACTAAAGCGAGAAGGCACTAATAAAATGGTTAAAATCCTCACTTATCATGTACCTCGGGGCGACTCTTGTTGTAAATTGTGTGCCGGGATGATTTGAAGATTAGAACTGTCACTGTTTTCCCTTAATTGCTTTCACGTGTATTTTATATGTGCTTTTAATTATTTTGATGCCTTATCACATGATTACTCTTTGTTGCTACTTATTTATTTTGCTTTTCGTTATTAGCTTTATGTTGATATTTTGCATATGTTACTTAATTAGTTAGTGTCTTGACTTGAACCTCGTCACTACTCCACCGAAGCTAGTCTTGATACTTGCTGGGTACTAACCGTGGTATACTCATACTACACTTCTACATATTTATGTGCAGATCCAGGTATTGGAGTTAGCAGACCCAGGTAGTGAGAGCTTCTTGATCGTGAGAGTTCAAGGTAGAGAAGTTTGATCGTCGCAATCCCTTGGAGTCCTTTTCTTTAATTTTACTGTCAATTCTCTACTCTAAGAATATTGTAATTTTATTATGAGAACTTTTTATGTGTCCAATTAGAGTTCGTGACTCTGTACTACCTAGTCTTGGGAATTTTTAGTGATTATCACCGTGTTGGCAATCACCTTTAAATTTCTCGTTTGTATTAAATCCTGCTTCATAATATCATGATTAATTGGTTTAACTGTTGTTAGTGGTTGGCTTACTTAGTTTTAAAGAATAGGGGCCATAATAATTTTCTTAAGGTGGAATTTGGGTCGTGACAAGTTGATATCAGAGCTCTTGGTTTATAGGTTCTACAAATCATGAGCAAGTTTAGTAGAGTCTTGCGGATCGATGCAGGGACGTCTGTACTTATCTTTGAGAGGTTACAAAACTATTAGGAAAATTCTATTTCTTTCATTCCTATCGTGTAGATATATTGATTTCGGAGTGTTAGCTTTTGTATTTCTTTTCTTTCACAAGTGATGAGGACACGCACTATCGGATCAGCTGAGCAGACTCCCGCTCCCCCTTCTAGAGCCGCGAGAGGTCAGGGTCGAGAAGGGGTACGTGCTACGGCTAGAGTAGTAGCTAAGGAGCCACAAGCAGCTCCGATTGGGGAGCAGGCACCCCAGGTGCCTGTTGCTACCTAGGACATCAGGAGACCTTCGCACGTTTTCTGAGTATGTTCGGCACATTGGCTCAGGAGGGATTGATCCTAGTTGTACGAGCTACTTCTCATGCTAGGAGAGGAGCTAAAACTCCCGCCGTCTGTACTCCAGCACAGTAGGCCTATGTTGATCAGGTTCCAGGCATTTTGCCGGTACAACCCATTATCATGGTTCAGCCGGAGGTCAGGTTAGTGGAATAATAGGAGGAGCAGAAGAGACTTAAGGAGTTTAAGAACTATTTTTCTAGTACTTTTAGTGGTGCAATTTTTGAGGATGCGCAACGTTTTCTAGACCAGTGTCATCGTACACTATGGGCATTGTGGAGGTGATCGGGGTTTCCCTTACTACTTTTCAGTTGACAGGGTCAGCATACAAATGGTGGCAGGCTTATGAGGAGACTAGGTCATTTGATGCATTTCCACTCACTTCGGCTCAGTTTTCTGATCTATCTTTTTAGGGAAATCATCCCAGAGACCCTCAAGGATGTGTGACGCATCGAGTTTGAGCAGTTGCGTCTAGGGACTATGAATGTGTCTGAGTATGCTTTGAGGTCCAATGAGCTATCTCGTCATGCACTTGTTTTGGTTTCTACTGTTAGAGAGAGTTTCTGTAGATTTATTGAGTGGCTCAATTATGGCCTCAAACATGGGATGGCACGGGAGTTGGATATCGATACTCTATTTCAGTAGGTTGTGGAGAATGCCATGAGGTTTCAAGGTCAAGAGAGGGAGGATATGGAGCTTGAGGTCTTGGATGATTTAGTGGATTCTACTCTTTGGCTTTGACCTATCATTGCGGGGGCTCTGTTAGTCGGCTAGTTCAGTCCGCGCTTTAAGTTACCCGTAGTGCTTCATCTAGATAGGGACGCTAGGTTACTGATATCGGACAACTATCTTTCAGTATGCCTACTACATGGGGTTCCTACTGCGGTTATTCAAGTCATCCGAATAGACTCAGTACCAGCATCCACGGACAAAGAGGGGTTGTTATGAGTGTGGTGATACTAAGAGCATCATGAATGATTGTCCTAGACTCCAGATATGTGGACTTCATCAGAGTACTTAGGCAATGGGTTACACTCAGTTTCTACTTTACTTGTACAGCCAGCTAGAGGTGGGGGACATGCAAATAGAGGATGTCCTAGAAAGGGAGATCAGGCCCGTTGTTATTCTTTCCTCATAGGACTGAGGCCGCTACACTATATGATGTTACTACAGTTATTGCTCTGGTTTGTCATAGAGATGCATTAGTTTTATTTGATTCGGGTCTTATTTATTGGTATAATCCATCCTATCTTGCTTCACATATGGATATGTTTTGTAATTCTTGTACTCTGGTTATATGTCTACACCTGTTGGGGGTTATACTATAGTAGACCATGTCTATCATTTTTGGTTTGTTCAGTATTAAGGGTTATGAGACTAGGATGGACTTTCTGTTACTTAATACATTTGGTTTTGATGTGATATTTGGATGGTTTGGCCACAACTTATGATTTCTTTCCGCGGGGTGAGTTAATGAAAGGTTTTTGGTTGGTGTGATATCTATTCTACTTGTGATTTAGAGTTGAGGATGGGATCCTCGTGTTTTCATGTGGATTGGTATGTTTGGACTGGCTACATGTCACGATGGCGTTATGTTAGGATTAGATCCTCTGTGATTAGTTCGTATGTTTTGTTTATCCCTTGTGGAATGGATTCGTAGTATGGTAGTGATAGGACGTTATACTTTTCGAAATTGTTGGATAGCTCTGTCATGTGTCTCTCTTTCCATCTTCAGTTCTATTCAAGTTTTATTGGTTGGGTACAGAATACGTCGTATGTTTCTAGGTGTCGTTTGGTGTGGCTTGTTGGTCGGGTGAGTGGTTATGAGTTTTCTCATGTTACTTACATCATTAGCAATGTTTTGAAGGTTTGGAACAAGGTTCTAGTCGATATTAGGTTATTTATCAATAGTGAGTTTGGTATTGGTGGTCAGAGTTGTTGCTATGGGCCTATGAGTGATGTGTTACATCATGTGGTTATACCTTGTGGATGTATACACGGGCTATTGCAGCAGGTTGGGGATGACACATTGTCTTTATATGGGAATCGAGTCTTTGGGGGATGCTTGGATATTGAAATTTGGTTATAAGGCTTATCGGTATGGGTGGAAGGAATAATCTTTAGTTGAAACAGTGTTGTCGGGCTTATATGGGTTGGGGTGATATGGTATCACCTGTAAGTATGTATATGATGAGTTTATACAGTGATTCAATGGCTTTGGAGCGTCTCTTGGCACATTCGAGGACGAACGTTTGTTTAAGAAAAGGAGAATGTAATGACCCGACAGATCGTTGTGATAATTCGCATTTCCATTTGGTTGTTCCAGGATGCAAGTAGCTTCATACGATATGTTATAACTTGCGTGTTTAATTGAGATCACTTGGATTGAATTTGGATTGTGGTCCATGGTATACTTGGGAAGAGTAGCGTTGCAGGGAAGGCCGGTCATGAGTAATCTGAATGAGTTAGGTTATTTAGCGGTTTCTTGGGTTAGCATGCAATAGAGACGATAAGTTCCTTTAGAATTATAGGGTTTTGTAAGTGTTTTATGGTAATACACTTGGGATTGGCAGTATGTACGACTTAGGTTATATACATGGATTCAGTTCGGTTAGTTTGGTTGGTGTAGATAGGTTTCATAGAGTTTGTGATGATGTTGACTACGACTCTTGGTTGGTGTCTTCTACAATCATGGTAATTTGGTTGCGTGTTGTGATTTTACTCCTTAATTGAGCTTAGTGGAAGTTTTTGGTTGATGGAGTGTGTATCCTATTCGTGATTCAGAGTTGATAATAGGATTCTCGTATTTTTGCATATTAGCATGATTGATGCAGTGAGCTGTTAGAACTATTTCTGTATCGCCTGAAAGGGGTTTTTTTGGTGAAGCTGCCTTGTCTATTGATTGCGGATGCTTGGCTAGTACTACATAGATCGCATGGTTGGTAGCCATTGATGCTCTGGATTTGCTGCATATTGCAGGAGGTTATGGGAGTATCTTCCATACTATGATTGTGTATACGTAACGTGTCAGTCACACGTGGGAAAATTATGTTTCTAAGAGGTAGACAATACCTCTAGTTGAGGACTGGGGAAGAGTATTCAGGATTTGATATTTGATTGTATGTGTCGTGCATGGGATCACTGTGGACTTTTGGAAGGCTATTGACCTAATTTGGAATGGCCTAAATTGATTTGGAGGCCCATTGGCAAGTCTAATGAGAATGTGCATTCTACACTAGATTGGATTGGCTCATTCAACGCAGCATTTTCTTTGGGTGTATCGTCAAGTGAAATGGATGTTATTCATACCTTGATCTATTTCATGTGCTACTTCTTTATGCTATGTTTGGTTGTGAGACGACTTGATTATTCACACGCATGTTGTGGTTTTGTTCCGTTCTTGGGGTGATACTTGAGCGAGATGGCTCTTGAGATGTTGATCTGCTTATTGCACCTAAGTTTGACCATAGGTTGACTTTGAGGATATCGATTTGGAATTTGGTTTTGGACTTGGAATAGGTTTGTTTTTTTATTTGAAACTTGTCTGCAAAATTTGGTGTCATTTGGAGTTGGTTTGATAGGATTCGGACACTTGACTGCAATTCTAGATGTTCTTGAGTTTTCTTTTGAATTTTATGTTTGATGTCTGATTCGTGGTTCTAGATGTTATTTTGGTGTTTTGATCACGCAAGCAAGTTCGTATGATGTTTTTAGACTTGTGTGGATGTTTGGTTTGGAGCCTCGAGGGCTCGAGTGAGTTTCTGACGTGTTTCGAAATGGTTTGGACTCATTTCTAGGTTGTTGGTGCGCTGGTGCTCAAGTTGTTAAAATTGCGAGCACTAGCATCGCAATTGCGATCATAGAAGGGGGGTCTCAGGTGTCACATTTGCGATACGTTGACCATAATTGCAAAGTGAGGCTCGAACAGGGCAGTTTACTATGTTCAAAAGGCTTGTTGATTTGAATGGTTATTATCTTTCCTTCATTGTTTTACTTGTATTCTCACGATACTTGATTAATTGTTGTTCCAATCATATGTTCACTTTTTGTTGCCCTTTATTTCCTTAAATTTTGTTGTTAGCCTTATATTATTGTACTGTTTTATTGTGATTTATTTCTTTGCTTTTCATTAATAGATTATGTTAATATTCTGTTCAAGTTTTATGTCTAGTAGGTGTCATGACCTGATCTGGTCACTACTCTACCGAGGTTAGGCTTGATACTTACTGGATACCATTGTTGTATGCTCATGCTGTGCTTCTGCACATTTTGTGCAGATTCAGCTACTTCTGCTTGTGCCAGACGCCAGTGAATTGACTCGGATATCTCGGAGACTACAAGGTATACCTGCTTGACACTCGTAGGCCTCGGGGTCACCTTCTACTATTGTCCTTTCTACTAGTTTTTATTCACATCAAACAATATTGTATTTAGAGATTTTCTAGTGTACTTCTTAGAGCTTATGACTTAGTTTCGTAGGTTTTGGGGCTTTGGTGTTTTTTATTCAGTATTGATGTTATCATGAGATTTATCAGTTTAATTTAACATTTTTAGTCGTTATTTTTGTTAAATTCTCTTGTGTGTTAGGGTTACCTAGTCTTAGAGACTAGGTGCCAACACGACTAACTCACGTGGTATTTTGGGGTCGGAACATATTTGTGCATTATACGTGCTTGTTGTGGTTACACATCTGCTTAGTAATTATGAGCATTATGACTCGGTGGGTATTCCCATGTAGATTGATATATGTGGATCGGGTAGTACACGACAACTATATTATGTGTGGGTTGGGTAGCGCGCCGCAACGGGGTTATATTTGATAGGATTTCGTGTTCTTTTGTGTATTTTGTTTCTCCTTGTTGGGTCAATTCAAGGAATTATACTCTTAATGTTGTATCTATTGAACTTGTGGGATAGTTCCCTTTTGGTTCATTTTCCTTTACTGATCATATTCGAGCGGTTGCTTGTTGGCGCATAGATCGGGTCGTATGAGGTTCTTGATGGTATTTTATGTGGTTTGTCGGCCGAGCAACTTGTACTGGGTGAGACGAGGTTATTGGACCTGAAATCAATGCAATTGAATTTGTATAATGTATGTGCTGGGGGGAAGAATGTCACTAATCAGCTTAGAATTTGGTAATGGTTCTTGTCGAGCGAGAGAACTCCATGACTCATTGATTTCACGGGTGGTCATGAGGTTTTACATGTCTCGCTTAACTTTTGCAGCATTGCAAGGTTTGGAACAAGGTTTTCATGTGTCATAAGGTATATTACCAATACCAGGTTTGGTAATGAGCATCTATTATGGTCGGAAGTCAATTGCTCTTTGCATATGAGTTATGCGGTACATCGTATGGTTATATTTAAGGAGTATACTTATACTTTGATACAGTGTATACATTTAAGAATCAGATCTTAGAGAGAGCTCCGAAAGATAGAAATTGGTCCTATGGATTCTCAAGCTAAGGTTGAAGGATGAAATTTTCGTCCGGGGTGGTGTAATGGCTTTATGTAGTTTGTGGTGACTTGAGATCACCCATGGGCATGTGTATAATGAGTCCTACAGTGATTATGGCAACGTAGGATAGATTCTTGACACATTCCGGGATGAACGTATGTTTACGAGGGGAGAATGTAACATCCCAACTGGTTGTTTTAGGTTTTATCAGTATGTTCGGCAGTTTGAGGCCTTGAGTAGCTTCATATGGTGCACTATGAATTGTGTTTATAGTTTATTAACATTTTCAAGAGGTTTATAGTTGATTCGGAAGAGTAATTCTCAATTCAGAAGCTTTTAGTTGGAAGAGTTGATGAAGGTTTGACTTTTGAGTAAGTGACCTCGGAATCGAGATGTGATGGTTTCAATATGTTCGTATGGTGATATTGGGACCATTTGGTGTAATTGGACAGGGCCTCGTGGGGCTCGAGCGTATTTCAGATGGATTTGATACTTTTGGAGGTCGATTCGCGTGGGAAGAGAATTTTGGAGTATTGATTAATGTGCTTTGAGGTTATCTAAAATCGGTTTTAGGGTAATTTTCCTGTTCGCTATGATATTGAGATATGGTGGGGGTGATGCACTTGCTTGGTGACATGCGTATGTGCGTATATCACGATTGTTCATGATCCGGGTAGACTTTAGGCTATTATGTGCCTTGTTTTGCTATCACCCCCCGTTATATCCGTAATTTCTCTACTTGTATGCTACTTTAGCTATGTTATTCATGCTAGAAATAATGTCTAGGCTATGTGCGTATCTGTTTGAGATATGATTGGGCTATTCTTGCTATTTTGAGCTGTTTGCCTTAATTATAGTCATATTCTCAATCATGATGTTACATCCGCATATTATGTCTCTAGCTCTATGCATTCTTTATATGTTATCTCATATGTTGTTGATGCCCTTATATATGTGATACTGTTTGAGCTGAGTACCATGAGATGTGAGCATTTTAGACTTGAGCTGTTGATGACTGATCTTCGGCCATAAAGCCGATTTGATAGTGATGGTGAGGTGACGCGTATGCCAGGCCCCATGTTGGGCTGAGTAGTTCTAATTATGAGGTGAAGCGTGCTCCAGGACTTTTATTGGGCTAAGTGATATTGATTGTTGACTTAGATCCAATCAGCACTTGGGCAAGAACTCGCTCCTTTGGATCAGGTATTAACCGTGGGTGCAGGCACAGGGTCATATATGTGCTTAGGTGAGGGACTTGTGTCAGTCACTCGTAAAGTGCTGAGTGTTGTTCTGTGTGATGATTGAAGGGAAACTGTGTCAGGTACTATACATGTGTTGAGATTCGATATACTTGATTTAGCTGTGATATCGTTGATTCTGGAATGCATACTTGTCATGCAAGTACCAGGTTGTGTATCTTCCCTCATGCTTATTGGTACTTGATGTCTCTATTTGACGTGTTGAACTTGGAATCATAATTAAATTGATAAAATCATATTTAGATGACTTTTGTGGAAGAATTTATGCCTTAAAAGCTATTATACTATTCTTGAAAAGCATGCTCATTATCTTTCTATTTGTGAAAAAGTTAAATTTAATATCACTTAAGCTACTTGTCTTTACTACTATTAATACCACTGTTGTGTAATTGGTTATTGAAAATGAGTAATGGACCTTGCCGAGCTAGTCACTGCTTTAAGCTTGAGGTTAGGTTTATTACTAATTGAGTATATGGGTTCGGTTGTACTCATACTACACTCTAAACTTTATGTGCAGATCTAGGTGTTGTTGAGATGGGTGATTGCTAGAGTGGCACCGGTACCAATTTTTTTGGGATATTTCGAGGTAGCTATTATTTCTGTTTGTAGGTCTCGAAGTCCCTTTTCTTTTAGTTTATATTATCACTATTCTATCTTTCCGACAGTACTGTATTTTGAAATCAAATTCTGTATTTAAAATTTTTGTAGCGCTCATGTACTCGTTGACACCAAATTATGGGATGGTTTTAGTTGTATTGATGTTAGTGACTTTAGTTTGTTATGGTTATTCCTCTGTTGAGACTGTTTAATACCGTTATTTTATTTTATTATATTATTTATTGATTGATGGCTTGACTAGCAAATGGTGTTAGGTACCATCACGGCTCTGGTGAGAATTTGGGGTGTGACACTAAGTTACAGTATGCCACACAACTTCTAAAATTCCTTATTTAAGATAGACTGACATTCCTTCCATTTTTTCCTCTTGATTAAGGATAAAATTGAAATCTCCCATTACTGCCCATGTTGTAGTTGGTCTACAATATTTTCTATATCTCTTCATAGTGTCATTCCTAATGCCTTCTCATTATACACATATACCATGGTCACATTAAATCCCACACTAGTGCTCAATTACGTATTTTACTGTGAATAATTAATTTGTTATCAGTCGAAGGTTAACGTTATATAAGTGCGGTTTCTAGTATAGCCAAACCCTTCCGATTGGATACGTTGAGAGGTTACCTGTGAAAAGATTAAGAGAAGCTTTGATAGCCTTAGCTCTCTTCATCTTTGTTTCCAGGGATTCAAAGTGTCAAACCTTCTGATTATGTATAAACATGTTCATGTCATGTTGTTTGGTTGTCTTGTTGAGACCCTTGTCATTCCAGAATCTAATGTTATACATGAGGAAGAACAGGGTTTTGAACCCCCATCCGTTCCTTTTTTTCTACCATCACTTGTTGATATCTCTGCCTAGTTCTCTCTATTGCTGGTGTTATGAATGAAAATAATCTCATGACAGGTACGTTGGAAAAAATAGCAAATTACGTGTGGGACCCTGGGATAAGGGCACATGAGGAAAGAATTGGGCAAGTGGAAAAATAATAAATAGCAGTAGGCTAGGTGAATTTAGGTATGCTATGTTATTGACAGAGTTGTCTTCCATTTCTCATCCCCTATTCTGTATCCTTTGCATTCTCATCCCCTTTTTTAGGTTAATATTCTTCTATACTTCTGTAACTTTCCTTCTATATTTTCGTTATTAATTTAACAATTAGTCCTCTTCTGTTATTGTGAGTGTTCATATTTGGAGGTTGTTACATTGGTGCTTTCATCCATCGGACTCCAGTGGAGGTATTAGATCAATTTAATAGCAACAGCAACGCACTGAGCTGGTTTTTTCGGGGCGAGTAGTACTTCACCTATTTTGGCTTCACGGAGAAGTATCGGTTACCTCTCCCCTCCTTTTACCTTGATGGTGAAGCTCTTACTTGGTTCAATTGGTTGTTTTGCAACAAGCAACTCTTCGATTAGATGCATTTTAAGAAAAAAATGCTTATGAGATTTCGACGACGGACCATCAATGATTCAGCGAGAATGGTAGTTCTTCCAGCTACCTATGTGTCTCCTTTTCCTGCTCCGAGCTATATTCCTAATTTTCCTGAGTCTGCATCTACTCAAATCCCCAAAATTCTTGAAACTAACTCTCTTCTCATTGATGGAGACAAGCAGCGGCTATCGTAAACGAGGTGTTTGATGAAACTCCCCAAAGGATTGTACAATTTACTAGTACTGAGATTTTTTCTATAGACTTGGAGGAACTATTAGACACAGATAAATTCTGATTCATAACGGAAAATCAGAGGAGGACCAGCGAGGCTACACTAAGGTGAAGGAAAATTCAAGTTGTTTTCCAAATTGGCTCAAAGGCATATACCTCATTTTCTGGTACCTTTTCCTTGTTGGGAGTATGTAGTACCAGAGAATATAGTGATACCTGTTGAAATTACACATCCATTTACAGATGTCGTACATCTTCAAATTCACAATGGTCTATGTCTATCAAAATTATTTACTCTCATTCATGGGGCTAATTCAAAAATTTATAGTTGGTTTGATACTTTGAAACTTATGTTATACACGGTATTAGTCTATATGGGAAGCAAGAATATTGAATCTGCTGAAAATGCAATTAAGTTGCTAAAATCTCATGCAGAACAAGATTACAACACCATGATTAATGATTATGAGATTGAAGCGCCACAACATCTTCTACCCTTAGGCAGTCACGGTGAACCCAATCTACATGAAGTTTTTAAAAATATATGGTGGTTCTACCATGATTACAATACTTATTTAGACAAGTGGTATAACACGGGGCAAAGACTTACAACTAGTAAGTTTTCTCTAGTTTTGTTTTTGATTATTCTAATATATATATATATATATATATTAAATTTAGTTGGCTGGACAATTGTAGAGGGTTGTTTGACGACATGATTTACAATAAATTGCTCACTGTGTTTGCATCTTCCATACCGCCAACTATTGTCTATTCCATTTATAGTGAGATTATTACTGTGGCTGCTGAGTTTTCCTAGACCAGTAGCACTGCTCTAGAAATTCCTCTTGCAAATGTGGATGCACCATTTCAAGCGTAAGTCGGTGACTTCCTTGATACAAACTCTGGACATTGGCTTGTCTCTACTTCACACTTGAGCTCTTATGTTGTTGTAACTGGTTAGCGAGCAATTATTTACGTGCCACACACAATCTACAGCATTGGTGGACATCAAAGTGATACTACTGCAATGGACCTTGGAAAATGGACAGTGTCAAATTCTGCTATTGTAAGTAGAGGTGCAAGAATGAACATCAAAGATATTTTTATCCAACTTTTGGGTAGGGGCTCAGTACACGAGGAAGAGAAAGTAGTAAGAGGTGTTGTTGTACAAGTAGATTTGGAGCATCATAGCCAAGGAATATTTCAGCAAATGATTTAGCATGTTTGTTACCAATTCACCATTAAGAGGATAGAAAGTGAAGGCTTTCACATTATTGTGAATTTTGAGAAAGGAATGCATGATGAGTTAAAAATGACTTTGTGTGCGGATTTTGAGCCTAAGATAGATAGTGAGCTTGAAGAACTGAAATTCTGTCTCTGTACAGTTCTTTATGACTGGTTTGCAAGAGAAGGAAATGACCTTCCCGACACCATCACTATGAAGCTGGTGCAAGCTCTTGTGGGGTTTGTAACGATCATTAAATATTTGGATGTTCATCTGGTAAATATGAGTCCGGAGGGACTCATTAATATGATTTGAGGAACAAACAATCAAGCAAGCATGACCTTTTGCTATTTATTACTAATTGGCATGACGTGAACACTTCAATAGTTGACGTAGAGAGCGCCACATCTCGGCTTTTCTCGTAGATCATTGAGTCGATATGGTGGCAAACCTTGATTAAAAATATGCAAGTTCCCACATATGACCCAACTTCCAGCAAATCTGTGGAGATGTTCTTAGGAGCACCTGCCGTACATGTCCAGCAACAATGAAAGTTTTTCATTATCCTAAGAGATCATGCTTACCAGGAGACTTTGAAGAGATTATGTCCTATCTTGGCTGGACATGTGGTGGAACAATGTGTTGTCAGCCTAAATGTGGCTGAAGTCGATGCTATTTTTTGAGAATTAGCTTGTGGGATCCCAACTGCTGGTCCATTTGATCCAATTGTTAACGCAAAAGTGTTACCTATTCCGACATAGTGCTTTACAATATTAGTCTCATGGGATCTGTTTGCTAGCGGTTTGTCGATCCATATATTGTTGATGCAACTCCTGAGCCACATTCAATTCTTGACATAATCACCGCTATCATATCAATGTTGCTCTACTCGAACCTTGAGGGCACATGAGGAAAGAATTGGGCACGTGTGGGACCTTGGGATAAGGGCAAGTGAGGAAATAATTGGGCACGTGTGGGACCCTGGGATAAGTGCACGTGATGAAAGAATTTGGAAAATGGAAAAATAATAAATAGTAGTAGGCTATGTGAAATTAGATATGCTATGTTATTGACAGAGTTGTCTTCCATTTCTCATCCCCTATTATGTATCCTCTGCATTCTCATCCCCTTCTTCTAGGTTACTATTCTTCTATACTTCTGTAACTTTCCTTATGTATTCTGGCTATTAATTGAACAATCAGTCGTCTTCTGTTATTGTGAGTGTTCATATTTGGAGGTTGTTACACCTGGCCCCTCCTTTTCTTCTTTCTTATTATTTCTTTCTTGTAATACTGCAAATGTGTTTGAGTTAGTTTCCTTTACCTTCCCTGCTCTTTTACCTTGAAGTACCGGCCATGCATCTGAATTATTTTTCTTACACTTGATTTCCTTGTGTGTTCCTCATCTCCTTTTGCCGTTCCCTTTGTAGGTTCTTCTTTGTCATAGTATTAGCTTCCTTGTTTATCATTGTATTATATATTACCTTGTTACGAGGTTACTGCATTTTTCCGCTCTAGCTTTAGCATTACTTTCCATTTGCTTTTCCTTCCCCTTTTCTGCTTTCATCCTTTGTTTTAATTTTTTTCTTTCATTGTTTGCTTCCTACACTCCTTCAATTCATTCCCAAATTTTTACATTTGGGACATAACACTGGCTTCTATTGATATTTGACTTCTTGTTCAATATAATATTCCCCCTTTAATTTTCAAGTAGGAGCATACTATGTACTCCTGATTTGGTGAAACTTCTACCAATATTCGTGCAAATTGTAGTCTCTCCTTCTGAGTGGTTGCCCTATTAGCTTTGAGAGGATTACCAAACATGCTTCCAACCTTTTTAAGGTTGTTTGAAACCAACACTTAATATTCAGCCCCATCAATCATATGCACACATGTATTTTATCTACCACCTGCTAATTGAATTCTATGTCTGGTCTCCATGGTGTGACTACAATCGGCTTCTTATCAAGCATTTTGATCCCCTCCTTTACCGCTTTCACTTTATTCTCAATTGACTTAAACTGCACTATGAACACTTCACGATTTACTTTGTCTATTTTATCTATCCCTAGAGTTCCTAAAACTCATCGAGAGTATCCTTCTATTACTATTTGGGAGGGGATGGATCCCAAAATATAGCATATTATTGATGATTTTCAATACTCAGTTTCAGTTTCTAGAGTAAATTTGATTTTAGATTGTCACCTCTTTTATTGTTAGGTCAAATCCCTCGCTCATATGCCTTGCCCCTGCTACCTTACTCCAAGAATCCTTTGAGTCTGAATTTTCCATAGGTTTAGAATTACCTAAATCGATAGTTCCACTTTCTTTAATCTCTACCAGAGCAACCCACGGTTGACTTGATTTGTTATTAAAGGGTTGGCATGGTTACCACCGGAGACGAAGTTGAGGCCATCAACGACCCTTGATTCAAATCAAGTGGAGTAATCCCTTGTATCACATTGACATTCCTAATTTCTTTGCATTAGTAGATTTTGGAGCTCGATTATGCCCTGTGTTGGACCTTGTATTGTGTTCTCCCTCCCTCCAAATTTTTTCTTCATAATCATGTTTAACAATCGCTCAAAGGATAGCTCATTCTAGAGAGAGAGAGTTTTATTTTTCAACAGCAACCCATTCTTATGAGAGGCCTTTTCCTTGATGACAATTTTGCTTATAATTTTTTCGTAGAAACTGTAAAAAGATTTCCTTTTTCCTCTACGAGCTCTAATAGAATTTTTAGTTCTTGCATTATCACATTATTCTATTTTTGGTCCTCTATCTATCGATTTGACACGAAAATTTTATCATATACAATGTTACGATTACACTATTAAATAATTTTCTTAATTGAAGTTATTTTAGAACCATAAACGACAAATAAAATGGATCAAAGGAGTATTGTTTTCATCATATCTAAAGCTTTAGCTAGAACTAATATTCTCTCCATTCCATTTGTTTGGTTGTTTTTTCCTTATTAATCTTGTTTACCCTAAAAATAGATAGCAGTTGAATTTATACTGTGGTTTTAAGGACACGTGATTTACTTAGCACAAATTGAGAGAAAACGTAAATTGACAATGGAATTAAATGCAAATATAAGTGAAGCAAACCAAATAAAATGTATAGCTTCAATCCTTGAGCTAGACTGCCCTCGAATTAAGTAAATATTTCGCTGGAAAGTATGAACACATTAAAAAGAATATTAAAAGCCTAAGAGAAAGTGAATGTATAGCTTTGTAACGTGAGTATGATGATGAATACAAATGATAAGAGCCCCTTTATATAGTAGGGGAGTCCTACTTTTAGTACAATCCAAAAAACGGTAAGAAATCCCATAATTAACTGATTCGTCCACTCCTTGATACGTACTGAGATTTGCGTCGTGATCCTTGCCTGATCGCGGATATCTTGGCTTTCCGTTATTTGGTTTGACATGCTTCCCTCGATCTTACTCGATCTCTTTCCCACTCGGTCTCGGTCTTGGCTGATCTCGATCTAGATCGGCCCCTGATTCACGAGCTTGGCCGTCTGACTTTATGTCACGATATGGTACGACATAGTGTCGAACCTTGGCCTGCCACGCCCCGATCTCAACCAGCCATACTAAAAAGGGCGAGCCCGATTTTACCGTATACAGACAGTCCCCTTATTTTTTGGAGAGTAATGACAAGAAATGATTTGGGGCTTCGATCTTCACTTCGATATATCATGACATAAGCACCATGACGCAAGCAACAGAGGTAACTAAAATGTCTCGTCGGTACAGTTTCCCAGGCTTTTAGTGCGCGTCAGTTGACGGTCGGCCATTACTGGCTTTGAATCGTCATTGCGCAATTATAAATACCCTTCTTCTTCACTTTTCAAACTTTACTTCCAAATCTTCTTCACTCTGGTCTTCAAAATCCTTCCCTTTCTCAAAGCATTGTATTCTCATATCTTCGGGTTCCTTCTCTTTTTCATTGCAAAATTCCAAGTGCTTCTTCTCAGTTTCCATTCTCCTTCATAAAAGTAAAATGGGTAAGACTTCAAAAACAGTTCCGCAAAAGTAAACCTCTTCTTCATCATGGTCCGCCGGTGACGGAACTGTGGCAGAGCCTCCCCTAGAGGACATTGTTCCGACAAAGTGCCCTACTGCTGCCAATTTTAATGTAGAGGACACACCCTCGATACCGGGTCGATGCAAACCGATGTCAAGATATATATGCACAATTACCGCCAGTCTCCTCGACTAAGTCAAAAAAGACTTCAATTGGGTTGATAAGCACGCGGTGATGCCGTCTCCTGAGGAATCAATCACTACTCATATGGAAGGGTTTTTAAGTGTTTACACTTATCCTTTCACATTGGGTCCTTTAGACCTCATCATTGTTGCCTTCTACAAGAGGTACAATGTGACTCTTGGCCAGATCCATCCATCATTCCGGAGGATCGTGATCCTCCTCCGATTTTTTGTAAACAAGATCAAGGGGCATCCTTTTACCCTAGATCACCTTATGCGTCTCTATAGTCTCGGGCTTTATCGAGGATTGATCAAGCTTTATTGCTGAGCCATCAAAGCCCCATTCTCGAGCATAGACGAGACCCGATACCGAGGTTGAATGGGCCGATTTGTCCGAATAAAGACTTCGGACCTAATCCCTGCCGAAGATATGTTGTTTCCTGAAAAATGGAACATAAATCATAAGCATTGCTTTGCCTCGATTATCTGACTTTGCATTTTTGCTTCTCATCTTCTTTCCCTATCTATGTTTTTTGTATTGTAGTTGTGGCCCACGTGTCGGAAGTAATCCCCGACCTCAGGCTATGGGTCGAGGGCTTAGTGTCGCAGAAATCTTACTCCAAGCATGCTTGGATAGAGTTATCAAAGGGTCAATGGGAGGCCCGTAACCATGGTAATCTTCTTTTCTTAGTACGCTTTCCATTCACGCTTTGCATTGAGCTTACATGTCTATTTCCTTTTGTAGGCCTCGAAAAGGATGTAGCAATGAGGCCACTCTCTGCTGAAGAAGAGGCACGTCATTCATCATCTGCCCCAAAGTAGGGAAAAAAGAAGAAAAGAAAAGGGGCTTCGAGCTCTCCGAGCCTGGAAAAGAAAAAACCGGCGAGGAGGCCTCGTAAACCTAAGGGGAATGTCATCTGCCTAACTATGGAGTCAGTCCAACAGCTAAGGGATGAGGCTAAAGAAGACGAAGAAGAAAAAGAAGACTCCGAGTTGGTGGCCCGTGTGCGAACTGGTATCGAAATTCAAAGAACTACTGGGCCGGTGGGAGCTGAAACTGTTTTGCCTCATTTTGACGAAGTCCCCGAGCCAGAAAGAGTTGAAGACGTTTCACCTCGAGGTGAGAAGGCCGTTGAGGGGGCGGTCGATGCTGGGGTAGAAACCATGTTCGAGGCCCCCCGAGATAAAGGCGGTGCCCCCAAAGATTTAGTTGGGGCAATAGAGATTGGAGATTCCCCCTCCTTGACTTCATTCTTTGATTCGATGATCAAGGATGCTCGGGGATGGAGATTTGCCACGGTGAAGGGGTCCATGGAGCAGAAACCCTTTCTGTGATTACTTTGTTGGAGTGGAAGATGTCGCCGTTCTAGGTGACTTGGAAGTGCTGTGGAAGGGCTCGAACGAAGCCTCCTCAAGCTTTAAACTGACTGATCAATTCCCGGCCCCCAGTGTCGATCCCGGGCGTAAGCGGTCACTTATTATCTCGGTCCTGGAGGATGCTTGGGTTTATTTGCCCCTGTAGGGGTGGCTAGCTATCTCCGATGCTTGGTCAGTGAAGAGGACCAAGCCAAGATGGATGAAGTGGAAGTTGCTTGCTTGTTCAACAAGGCCCAACATGCTCTGAATCGGGTAAGTTTGAGGGCCATTCCATTATCTTCTTCTTAAAACTTTGAATTGTAGATGGTACTAACACATTCTTCTGTACTTGTAGGCTTCGGTGTTGCATCACGAGGCCTTCCTTTGTATTCGGGATGAGCGCAAGGCTGAGGTTCAAGGCCACACTAAGAGATGTGATACCTACAAGCTTCTCAGTGAGAAGCTTCAGGTAGATTTGGTGACGATTCGAGATGAGCATGCTGAGATGGCCGAGTAGGTATTCTGAGTGCTTCATGATAGTGAGGATGAGTTTGAGATAACAACTAACGATCCGATTTTGCAGGTTCGATAGAGGCTCGAACAAATCAAGGATCATCAAAGGCAAATAGATGAAACACAATCTGAGGCTGAAAAGTTCAAGGGGTGTATGTACATCCTAGTTGTACAAAAGAAGGTCGTCCAAGCAGAGTTAGAGTCGACCGAGTCTCAGCTTCGAGCTGCAAGGGAGAAGGCCTCGGTACAAGCAAATAAAATTGAGGAGCTTCAGTCCAATTTAGCTAACTTGGCCAAAGAGCTCGAGATGGCCAGATCTGAGACGGCCGCGGCCAATAATAAGGCCCAGGATAATGTGACCCAATACAAGGTCAATGTTGAAGCCACCCTAGCGTATGACAAGATTATGGTGGATCATGCAAGGTAGCAAGGTCGAAGGAAGGCCCTCGAGGGGGCCTGTGATAAAAGCTTCGATATATCTGTTGAAATCGAGATTGCTAATGTAGAGGAAACAAAGGCTCGGAATCTGGATTTTTCTGAGGAAGACTCCGAGAATCCGAGTGAATCCGGTGGTGGAGAAGACACTGAAGACGAAGACATTTCTTCCGATAAGGATCATGCTGCTTAGGCTACGTAATTTTCGTAATTTTTCATTTTTATTTTGAGGCTAATTGGCCTTTGTACAGAACTCTTAATTGGGCCTTATGTCCCTTGTAGAAAGCCTTTTGAGATATAAAAAGCTTTCTTTCCTTCAGTGACTTCTGAATTGTTGTCTTTTTGTTAATTTATGTAAGAGTCAAAATGCCTTAGCATAAGATTACGAAGTTGTATTTGAGGGCCCAGGGTTTGTAAAGATTGATAATAAGTATTGCTCCCTGACCATTTCTAGTTGATGGACCCTGAATGATTATTCAAACTTGAGCTTATGTAGCCCTCAAGCTTAATGATCGAGTGAGGACCTGCTCGAACTCGAAATAAGGTAGCCCTTAGAATTTTAGTCAAGTGATAATGATCTCTCGAACTCGAAGTAAAAGTAGCCCTTTGGCCTTTGCAAATTTCGTATTTGGCTGATCTGGCCTTTGTAAAACGATCATTTAAACATATATATAAGGCTTTCTACCCTTTCCGGCTTTCGAATGTTTTCCTTTGTTTTACTACTTGTATTCACAAAGGTTGGAATGCCTTAGCACAAAATAATAAGGTTGTGGTTGAGGGTTCGAACAAACCTTGCCTTTATTGCCCTTCTAGGTTAAGACGTTATCGAAGTTCGGTGTTACCGAAGTTGTTTCGCAAAATATTTTAAGTTTAAGATTTTGCCGAGGGTAGCCTTTAAAACTGGTTGTAACAGAATTTTTTCATTTTTGAAGGCCTGTACTTGTTACGGATTTCGGACGTCTTCGAATCATGTTAAATGAGTTGTAGCCTTTTAATTCGGGTGTAGCCTAGTGAGCACATATTCCCGAGTTATCCAGGCTTTCCTAAGATAACTGTCCCCGAGTGGGTATGACCGTGGCCTTTAAAATTTGAGGGTTGCCTAAGAGGTCTTATGCCCTCGATGTTCAATAGTTCGATCTGTTCGAGTTTATGTTACGGACGACAGTCCCTGGGTGTTGGAGTAATTATCTGAACTCTGATTGCAATCAGCCCTTAGTCTCGTTTTCATAATAGATCGAAAGTATGGGGTTGTAAAATGGAAATTTTTCCAAGACATTAAATAGTTTCAAGGAAAGTACTTCTCTTTATTCTTGTGGAAAATAGTCATACATGCATACATGTTTTATGTTAGGGCTCGAGCAATCTATGTGGGCACGGTTTATTTTGACAGTTTGTCCCATACAATAAATCCTACCTATTGAGACCCCTTTATTTCGAAATAAATTCCTTGCTAGAACAATTCAATATCTGAGGGTAAACCCCCCCCCCCCCCTCAAAGTATTCGAGGTTGATTGTAGAGAAATCTCTGATACTATAAACACAGTCTTTGATACCGATTCGTGATCGGCCTTAAATTCTAAGGTAGCACAATCCATTGTTGCCTCGTTAAAAACCTCGCCGAAAAACCTATTTGGGGCAAAAAGGGTTCAAGGGAAAAAGAGTGCAGTGCGTGCTTTTAGACCTAAAGGCTTCGTACTGTTCCTCCTCGATAACCTGCAAGTGTTAGTCAAAAATAGAAAGAATTGAAGTGGGATCGTACCTTAGCAGTAATATCATTTGAGATGAGTTACGTTCCAATTATTCAGTAGTTGTTCTTCGTCCATCGTTCCGAGCTTGTAGGATCATTTCCTTGTGATCTCGAGAATCTGGTACGGCCCTTCCCAGTTCGGACCCAATTTTCCTTTATTTGGATTTCGGGTGTTTAACGTGATCTTCTTCAGTACCAAGTACCCGATATTAGAATACCGAAGATTGGCCATTCAATTGTAATACCTCTCGATTTTTTATTTCTAGTAAGCTAAGCGAACGAAGGCAGCTTCACGCCGATAATCTAATAGCTCCACGCTCGTATTCTTGGCCTCGTCATTTGATTCCTTCGTAGCATATTGGAATCTGATGATCGGTTCCCCAACTTCGACCGGTATTAAAGTTTCGGCGCCATAAACCAAAAAGAACGGGGTAGCCCCGGTACTGGACTTCAAAGTTATTCGGTACGCCCAAAGGACTTCGGGCAGGACTTTTCTCCATTTTCCTTTGGCGTCGGTCAACCTTTTCTTGAGGTTTTGTATTATTGTTTTATTGGTCGATTCGGCTTGCCCATTCTAACTAGGGTGATAAGATGTTGATAAAATCCTTTTGATCTTGAGGCCTTTGAGAAATTTGGTCACCTTGCTGCCGATAAACTGTTTTCCGTTGGCACATGCAATTTCGGATGATATTCTGAATCGACATACGATATGGTCCCAAATGAAGTCGATGACTTCTTTCTCCCTGACCTTCTGATAGGCCTACGCTTCAACCCACTTAGAGAAATAGTGAGTCATAAATAAAATAAATTGAGCCTTACCTGGTGACGATGGAAGAGGGCCGACGATGTCAATCCCCCACTTCATAAACGGCCATGGGGATAAAACTGAATGAAGCAGCTCTCTGGCTTGATGAATCATCAGAGCATGTCTTTGACATTTATCATATTATTGCACAAACTGCTTCGCATCTTTTCCATATCAATCCAGTAACAGCCGACTCTGATTACCTTTCGAACCAGTGATTTGGCGCCTGAGTGGTTCCTACATGTGCCTTCGTGGACTTCCCTCAAAACATACTCGGTATCTCCTGGTCCCAAACATATCGCTAGCAGACCGTCGAGCATCCTTCTGAGTAAGGTTCCATCTTCGGACAAGCTAAATCGGGCTTCCTTCGTGCGCAGGGCCCTTGATTCCTTTGAATCTGAAGGAAGTTTTCCGCTTTTCAAATACTCTATGTATTTGTTTCTCCAATCCTAGGCCAAGCTTGTGGAGTTTATCTCGGTGTGGCCTTCTTCGATCACTGACCTCATGAGTTGTACGATGGCTCCCGAGTTGAGTTCGTTGTCTTCAACCGACGAGCCTAGATTTGCGAGGGCATGGGCTTCACTATTTTGATCTCGAGGCACATGTTGCAAAGTTTATTCCTTGAACCGGTGTAGATTTACTTGTAGCTTATCCAAGTATCTTTGCATTCATTCCTCTCGAACTTCAAAGGTTCTGTTAACCTGATTCACAACGAGGAGGGAGTCGCATTTGGCTTCGATCACCTCTACTCCCTTGCTTTTGGCTCAAGACCTGCAATCATGGCCTCATATTCGGCCTCGTTGTTGGTCAATTTTATAGTTTTAATAGATTGTCTAACCACGTTACCTGTGGGTGGTTTTAGTATGATGCCGAGTCCGAACCCCTTTACGTTTGAAGCATCGTCTTAAAGAGGCCCCTTCTCATCCTGGCCGTTGATCTCGGAGATCAACGGCCCCTATTTATTCTTACCATTTTTAACTCAAACGACCCCCCCTAACCTGGTCATTTTTCACCAACAAACGCCCTAAAACTCTTCTCCTCTCCGTCTCTCTCTGAGACCCAACCCTAATCCTAGCCGCCGCCACCCAAAACAAGCCCTAGTCCCTCCGATTCTCACTCAATCCATGGATTTCCATGGGTGTTTGAGACCCCTACTGGCCTCCTACTTCCCCTGGTTGCTCGATTTTGTGATTTCATGGAAAGATCTCAAAGAGATCTAGTCCAGATATTGTTCAAAACTCTCTAAGAGTCCGTCTATGGTCTGTGAGTGCTTTCTGTCAATGTTTTACAGCTCAAATCTCTGATTCAAGACCAGATTCTCTTTACCCTTTCCTTTTTCTTCAAAACCCTAATGTTTGGACTTGAATCTGTCCAGATCCTTGTAGATCTGGAGTGATACTGAGTTCATCACTGATTTTTCCTTAAGGTTCCCTTATTTCTTTACTGATTAATCGATGTTTTAAGCACTTTGTTAAATTAGGGTTTGTTTTTCTCATTATTTGTTGGCCGAACCTCTGTGTTTGAAGTAATTTCGAGTTTCCATGACTGTTTCTTTAAGATTCTCCTGATCTTCCTACTATTAATCAACCCTAAGTATCATTAAAAAATTTAGGGTTTCCACTTCTGTTTTTGCAAAAGGTTTTCTGAGATTCTTAGGTTTTGTTTAATCTTTCTCGCATGGCTATGTTTCTGGTTCGATTGCTTTGTTGTTGATTGTTTAACTTCAACATTTTCGTCCTTTATTATTTGAATAATTGACTGATTAACTAAATTATCTAGGGTTTCATTGTTTGTTGAAATAATTTACTGATTTCTGCTCACTTTCCTTAACCCAGAGGTTCCTAATTAGCATATCTTTCCTATTTATGGGTTGATTGGTCTCTAATGACCTATGATTGCCTTATTCGTGTGATTGATCGCTTGATTTATAGGCTCTAACCTTAATTGGCTGTCAGACTCACTTCTTGCCTTATTAGAAACTCAATCCGAGTTATTCATGGGAATAATCCCCTGTTTTTCTGTCCTGTCAAGCTTAATTGATTATTTGATTGCTTCCCTTACCTTATTTACAATATTAAGATACCTTGCCTTATTTACTTTACACTACTCGACTCCTATAAATACATGATTCTGTTTTCAAACACACACACATAGACCTAAGGAAAAATACTTAAAAGTTCTTGCTCTCTCTCTCTCTCTCTATTGCAAACTGTTATTACTTGTCTACTGTACTATCTAGTCGGCTGGAAGCCAAAGACTAGATCTTGGATCCTCTTTACTTCACTATTTTATTGCAAATTTCCGACTGGTATGCCTCTACTACTGTCATTCAATTAATCTTTATGTTTGTCAGCGTGTTTATTTCTGTTTAAATCCATATGTTTGTCAGCATGTTTACTTTTGTTTAAATCCATGTGTTTATCAGCTTGGTTACTTTTGTTTAAACCCATGTGTTTACCAGCATGCTTACTTCTGTTTAATCCATGTACATGATTGCTTCTGTCTAATCTGTGTGGTTACTTCTATTCAATCTGTATGTTCAATGGCATGTCTAACTATGTGTTTCCTAGCATGTCTATTAATGTTCAATCTATGTGTTTACTGCACTAGCATGCCTACTGCTGCCCAATACATGTGTTTACTACAATAGCATGCTTACTTCTGTTTTTAATTAGAACTATGTGTTTCTACTTTCAGCAAATTTGCATGTTTACTCGTGTCTAAAAAGTAGATCTGTGTTTTGTCTACTTCCTTTACTAGCATGTTCTCCCTATCTAGATGTTCACCTTTCATAACTTTGCTTCCCAATCCCTGCCGCCCCTTTGTATGTGATCGTTTGATCCTCAGCATGCCTTGTCTTTGTGTTTGATCACTTAGTAATAGCCAACTTAAGTAATCCCTGTTTCCGTACACTATTTGACTGTTGGGACCTTTGTTTGAGTTACAATGATTGAATGACCCTCTTTGCTCTTTATTTCCTGGGAGTCTAAAACTATTTTCTCAAAACTAGTCTTATAAATCACTATCCACTTCAAAATTCTTAGAACATCTAGGGTCCTGCCCCTCCAATGTGAGCATTGCTTTGGAGTCCATGAGACCCCTCTAAACTTTGACACACTGGGGCTGGCTACTCCACACTACACAAGCTGTTGATCTTTAAAGGGGTCCTTGGTGTGAGCACTGCCCTGGGTCCTTGAGGCCCTTGGGAACTTTGACACACTAAGATACCCTTCCTAGCACTATGAGATGTGGCATTTGAGACTGTTTGAAGGCCTGGTTCTCCAGGTTTTGCTTTGGGCCTATCCAGGCTCCCTATAGTATACAATTATCATTTCTGTAATTTATTAACATTTGGCTTGTAATATTAATTACTTTGTAAACAGATATTGGGGAAATTAGTAAACTGGGAGGGATTATTATACGTATTTTGTTGGGAATGGGTAGATAGCATGTCTACAGGTTGTAAAATCAATGTTTACATCCTAGAAACCATGCCTATAGGACATTGCGATGTTTATCACTTGTGTGCATTCTACATATCATGTCTATAGGGTTCAAATCAACTCCTACTATTAGAAATCTTATCATTGTGTTGTTTGTCTATTTGCATGCATTCTAGATACCATGCCTATAGGTTTTGAAATTAATCTTGCACTTCTAGATATCATGCCTATTGGTTAAAAAATTAATTCCTGCATTTAGGAGCCATATTAAATAGGTTTAGCGTATTCAACATTTAGAAACCATACTTATAGGGTAAAATCAATCTTGCATTCTAGACATTTTGCTTGTAAGTCTAAAATTAGTCTTTGAATGCCAATGAGGTTTTTAAAACTAACCACTGCGTTTAGCTACCATTGTTCAAAATCAGTCCTCACATCTAGACAGCATGCCTATAGGATCTAATGAACCAAACTGCTTGTTTAAAATTGTTTTACTGGTTTATTGTACTTCCGATTAATTAGATACCATGTTCATAGGACATCATTGATACACGCCTAGGCAAGCCTGTAGGGCGATCAAAATCCTGCGACTGTAAAACTACGCTTTTGTTATTTGTGAACTGCCCAGATTCAACAGGTCTTAAAATCAGTAGGCAAACTGATTAAGTCTTTATCGCCTCGCATTAACGCAATACTGCATATCCCGTTTGTCATGCTCACCTAGATATTCTGCTCTAGAATCCTTTGAGATATCTGAAAACCTGTTGTTTGAGACGTGCTATTATTTGCTTATGTGAGGAGGTAAAAGTGAGCCTTTAATTGCTTTTATGTGAATGTCCTAACTGTTCTTTCTTGTCGCCTAGATTTTTCTCCTTTAAGTACCTTAGGAAAGTCTAGAACTGCCTAAATTAGAGGTCCTAAATACCTCCAGGGCCACAAGGAAGGGACGGGTAATGCACGCATAGAGTTCGTTTAGTTAAAAGCGCTTATATAACGACTAAGGGGAGGGTAAATGGGTAGTAAAAGGATATGATGACCTGTGTGCTAATGCCACGTGTAACCCCTCTAGTTGAGGAAGGTTTTCCGGGTATTGTACAGATGTGATCCTGTAGGCTAAAAAACCTAGGATTCCTTTTACCCCTTGTTTTGAATGTAATTTGTCTAATTTGCTTTATCTGTTTACAAGACGAATTCACATAATTTGAGTTCGGCCGGGACCCATCGTTGTGGACCACGAAGGGTGCCTAACACCTTCCCCTCAAGGTTATTTCAAGCCCTTGCCCAAATTTGTGGTAATGCAAACCGGTTTTTTGAGTTACTTGCTTTGGGTGCCCTAACGCACCTTAAATCCATTAGGTGGCGACTCTTCAAATTCCATACCCAATTCCCAAAAGGAAAAGGAGTTTTCCCAAAATGTCGAAACCCGGACTCCGCGAGGAAAAAGGGGGCGCGACATCCTTCTGGTACATAGTCCTGAGTTTGTTTCTCCCTTGTGATGGACACCTTGGTGCGTTTTAATACTAATCCTTGAGGAGTATCGACCCCTCCAACGATCATATGAATCACGTGTAGTTGTTCTTCCTGCTCGTTCTGTCTACTGGAATCTCTATTTTTGAAGTGATTCTTAGCCCGATCGATTAAGAATTCCCGAAGATGCCCCTCGTTGAGCAATCGGGCTACTTTTTCCCTTAGCTTCCTCCAATCTTCTATTTTATGACCATGGGTGCCACTATACTCGCAACTTGGTTGGGATTTCTCTGGGGCGGATCGGTCTGCGGAGGTCGAGGCCATATAGTATCCTTGATATGTTCGATGACTGATACGATGGCTGATGCATCTACGTTGAAGTTATATTCCGACAATCGTGGAGCTTCTTTGGGCCCGCCATCCCTGTCGAAACCACCCTTGCTCATGAGTCCCCGTGAACTTTGACCTCGATCATTTATCCTCTTATTCCGTGTAAAGTTTCATCCGGACCTGCTGCCTCTACAGTCTCCGTTATAAGGTTGATATTGATCTCTATTCGACCTTGCCTCTCGATCGATATCCCTCTTGATTCTATCCACGGGCCTGTTAGGATAAACGGACCCGGAAGGAGTCCCCAGTTGATCATCCTCGACCCTAATCTTCGACTAATATCGATTATTTACATCGGCCCAAGTGACAGCAGGATACTCGATCAAATTTTGCTTCAACTGCTATGAAGCTATGGAACTCCGAATGTTGAGACCTTGAGTGAAAGCTTGAATAGCCCAATCGTCGGTGATCGGTGGCAAACCCATTTTCTCCGTCTAGAACCGAGATACGAATTCCCTGAGCATGTCGTTATCTTTCTGCCTTACCTTGAAAAGGTCCGACTTTCTTGTTGCAACCTTAATGGCTCTGGCTTGTGCCTTTACAAAAGAATCTGCAAGCATAGCAAACGAATCAATAGAATTAGGCGGTCAATTATGATACCATATCATGGCAACCTTCGATAGAGTCTCCCCGAATTTCTTCAGCAATACGGATTCAATTTCGTCATCTTCCAAGTCATTTCCTTTGATTGGGCACGTGTACGAGGTGACGTGTGTTGATACCCAATTTTTCCCTCATACTTTTAAATTGTATGTATTTACTTTCAAAATAGGAGATTTGCATCATCATTTAGTTTATAAACCTATACAGACATTTTCTATAATTTTCCATAATTTTTAGAGCTTTAAATTGATTTTTCTGCATTTTAATTACTTGAATAATTATTAATTATTACTTCAAATTTTTTTTTGATGACTTAATCATTCAAATTACTATTGCGCATCCTCATATATGTTTCATAATATTTTTACTTCATTTCGTATAATTATGTTTGTATTTTTAAGCTATTTACCTAATTTTGCAATAATAGCCTATATTCATATATAATTGCTTTTTATCTATACTATTTGTGTCAAAATAGCCTTCTATATTTTTATAATGCTAAATTATTATTTTTAATTATTTTATGGCATAAATAACATTTTCGTTTATCTTTTAAAGCATTTTTATAAATTATTTTATTAAATTTTGTGTATTTAAATAATAGCCCATTTTTTAAAACCAAATTCGGACCTAAAACTACCCAACACTTAATTCCCTAGCCCAAGTAACTCCCAGCCCAAATCAATTATCCTAATTCCACAACCCGGTCGGTACCCGTTTTATTTTAACCCGCCCCGTCCATTTTTGAATCCCAGCCGTTGATCTTTCAAGATCAACGGCCACATCCCTTCTCCCCTTTTTAACTAATCGAATCCCCCCAAATCCTAACCATTTCATCCAACCTGCCGCCCTCATATGCTCTCATCCCTCTTCTTCTTCAACTAAACCCTAACCGTCTTACACTCAAATCCTTCTCATAATCCCACCAGACATGGGATTCGACTGCTATTGCTTGCCATATACGACTTCCTCTTGGTACTGGTTACTCTCTTATGGTGCTTGCCTAAACATGGCAAGCAAATCTCATCAAAATCGAACCGGAATCAGTTCAAATCCTTGACCTTTCTGGTATTCCATCTATATTCATCCTTTGTTCTATTATGGGTACGAATCTCTGTGTATTTTTGTTGATTCTTACTTACCCTAAAACTAGGGTTTTCAGATCTCTTTATTTTGGTTCGATTCTTTGATTTTGGTATATTCATCCTATTTTGTGTGGTGTTTGATTTTTTATTTTAGATTCTGCCGATTCTTTCACTTTCCCTAAAATTAGGGTTTGAAATTTTTCTCTTTTCCTTACTGATTTTTTATTGCATGTGATATCCTTTCCTTTCTCGTGTTTGATTGATGATTTTCCTTGTTTGGGTTTTAATTTCTACTATATAAACCCCTCTCCATTTCCCTTTTTGGACAGACCTTAATCGATATAATCTCACTAAAAACTTGAGGCCTTGTTTTGTGAATTCCTTATTATCTCGCTCTTTCATTTTGTAGTGGACGGGTGAAAGCCAAGGCCACAGAGAATCTACCATTCGAACTCATCTGGACTCTTGTGGATCTTTTGTTTTGTCTGTTGTTCGTTTAACTGGTAAGCTACTAGACTCTTGCAGTTTCATCCCTATGTGTTCTTGATTTGCGTATATTCTCACCTCTGAAATTCTTGGCTTAATATTTTTTCTGGATTACTTTTGCACGTGATTCTATTAATTCTACCTTGTTCTAAGTCTTTTAGCATCTGACTCCCCTCCTAATGCTACTAGTTCTGTGTTTACCCAAGCCTAACTTGGGTAATCTGAGTGCAAGGGTATCTGGATGTTTCCCTTATCATGCTTGTTTGTTTTATCTTTAACCTCAATAATGAATTCTAGAATGTCTATGTTAATTATATCATTTTCACTTGCTATTTTGTCACTCAGCGTGCTCCCTTGAACCCCATACCCCATTACTAACTGATTGAGATCTTAACAGTCACCTCAACCTATTTTTCCGTGACCTACTTGAACCATTTTTTTACATGATATAGATCTTCCCTAGTTTTTTAGTCTATTATGACAATCAGAGAATACCCATATGTGATATTTGGCATGATTTTGCTTTCTTACACTGTTCTAAGTCCTTGCAATGTTTGTTCTGCATATACAATGTGTTGCAACTTCTATTAAAACTATTTGCTATCGACTATGATCCTGCTTCTATGCTAATATGTTTTCTAGTCTGCCCCTTGTTCATTTGATACCCTGTTTCTTCCAGTGTTTATTACAAAATATTTTCCCCATCATGCCTAAATACTGATTAGCATGACCCTAGGATGCATGTTTAGCTTAATCTGAACCTCTTAAGTCTCAATTGGTTTAGTGTCATGACTACTAATCCTGCAAACTTGTTTCTTTCCCCTAACTCTTTAAATGTGTGGCTATCTATGTGGTGTTTTCCTATGTGTTGAAATCCTACTAAACTTGCTGGCCTGTTTGATTAGTTGCTCTCTATGGCTATGTCTGCTTTAGGTTATAAGTGTGTTTCCCACTTCTGTCCCTCAGCTATTGTTCATTCTTCCTCATCATCACTTATGCTATTCTGAACTCCTTATTCTTAGCCAGCTGAAAGCCAAGGCTATCAAGGATCTTGCTACTGACCTCCCTAGTGTGAGCACTGCTCGGGGTCCATTTGAGGCCCTTGTGAACTCTGACACACTAGGATTTGAATCATTCCCTCTGATACTGAAATCTGCACTATCCCTAAATCTCCTGTATTAACCTCCCTCATGTGAGCACTACCCTGGGTTCTTGAAGCCCTTGGGAACTCGGATGCACTAGGGTCCAAGGTTCTTTGTCATTTTTCCTCATTGCTCAACTTTGCCCCTTTCTACTTACTGAATAAGCCAATGGGCTTGTGTACATGGCTGATTTCTGAATCTTTGATGGCTACTAAATCCTGGCTATTTATTGGGCTGGTGTGAAACTATGTGGATTTGAAATTGAAGGTCTGGCCTGGCCGGGTATACTTTTGGCCTATCTAAGGCCTACTATAGTCATTTTATAACTTTGTAATTTATTTCATTCATCGGGCCTATAATAATTCTGTAATAACAATTGGGGTGTTAAGAAAAATTGGGAAAACGGGTTTACTTTAATATTTGCATGAAACGGGTAGAAATCCTGCCTACAGGTGTTTAATTTGCTCGAACATATTCTGCTCCTATGTGTGTTAGACAACATGCCTATAGGACTTCAATGTTCAATCCGTTCAACATATTCTGCTTCTACATGGCTGTTAGATATCATGCCTATAGGAAATAAAATGACCAAATCTTCCAATTGCAGCATATTCACTAGATACCATGATCATAGGATTATATTAGTCTGCATTTTAGAAATCATGCCTGTAGTCTTAATTGGTTAATGTGCTGTTATTATAATTACTCACTTAGGAGATATGCCTATAGGAGATAAAACCAATTTCAATCGCTAATTGTAGATATCTTGCCTATAGGATAATCCGACTCGCCTTTAATATTAATATTGAACTTTCAAACACTGTTTTGTTGCCACTGTTAGAAAGCATTCCTATTGGATCAAACTAAGCAATTTTGAATATCTCTCATAGTTATCACTGCCAATTACTGCACCTAAATATCATGTCTATAGGTTCAAACACTTATAATCTGTAATAATCAGCATACAATATCAGGTTCCTAAACTGTGTAGTTATTTAGAAGTCATGCCTCTAAAATAATGCCTTGCATCTGAAACTGCCCGTACTCTGATTCAAAGTCATCTAAAAATCATGTTTATAGGTTTAAGGTTCTAAACTCTGAAATCTCCTAATGTGTTTGCGTGCATTTGCTGTCTAAGTGTGGTGGTCAATGTGAGCCTTTAGTTGCTTTTATATGAAGTCCAACTTGTTTTGTATGTCGCCTAGTTTTCTCATTTTGAGCAACCTAAGTTAAGACTGGAACCACCCAAAAATAAAGGTCCAAACGCTCCCTAGACCATAGGCATGGGATGGGTAGTGCACGCATAGGGTACGAGTTATAATTGAACTAGTACGCTTTAGGTAACAACTTAAAGATAGTAATCGGGTAGCAGGAGATGATAGTCTGTGCCCGCTGATAATACGAGTAACACCCTATCTAGAGGGAGTTACGAAGTATTATTTATATTGCACGGGGTGATCCTTTAGGCTAAAAAATGAAGCCCCCCCCCCCCCCCCCCATTTTCTTTCTTTTCCTACTATAATCAAAATAGTTGTACCCTCTGTTCAAAACCTGTTTATAATAAACTTCTTAAATTTTTGTGCTTTCTCTTCGTTTATTTGATCACATAGACTAATTCATATAATTAGAGTTCGGCCGGGACCCACAGTTGTGGACCTCGAAGAGTGCCTAATACCTTCTCTTCGAGGTAATTTCCAGCCCTTACCCGATCTTTGGTGAAGCAAACTGGTTAAACCTGAGTTATTTGCAAATAGGTGCCCTAACGCATCTAAAACCCGTTAGGTGGCGACTCTCTCTTTTAACACCTTCCCTAAAAGAGTTTTCACGTGTCGAAGCCCGATTTTTCAAGAAAAAGGGGGCGCGACAACGTGTTCATTTGGATCAGTCGTCCTGTTATACTAAGGAATCTCGTGCATACGAAACTTCTTGGGGATTGGATTCGGAGCCGCACTTGGGGGGAAGGGTTTTTGTACAAACATTTTAGAATCTAGTCCTTTCAATATCGGTGGTGCCCCCGGGATTTGGTCGACCCTGGAGTTATAGGTTTTCACCTTCTTATCATTTTCCTCGATCTTCTATTCCCCTGTCTCGATTCGCTTCGTCAACTCTTCGAGCATTTTTATAATAGCGGGATTGGTCTCCGATTCCTTCTCATTCGATTTTCACGAAGTCGATTCACCATGTGTACAACTTCTTGGGACGACTCGAGTTCGACCCTGCTCGGCGTGCGGTTCTGATTTTGGAGTTAAGCTATTGCTGCCTGTTGGGCCTGCAACATTACGAAGATTACCCGCAGGCTAATCCCGCCATCTTCACCGCCATGCGCATTCTGAGTAGCTGATCGGGTACCCCCACGAACGCTACTTTCGGGATCAACGGCCACATTCCCATTGATGGATACATGTGAACTGACGTCGATTGGGTCTATAGCCGAACCCCATCGAGGCCAGCATGGGGTGCAACGTTTCCTGGTGCAATGTTCTCATTCTCGCCGTGGCGGCTGAGATGATTGTCAATGTGTTGAGGTGCTGACTGAGAGTTTGACATCTTTTAATCCTGTAATCAAAGACACTTCAAAGAACAAGCGTAAAATATTGTGTGTTACAAAAATTTGTACTAGGCAATCACTATTATCCTTAGCCCCACGGTGGGTGCCAAACTGTTTACCCTAAAACAGATGACAATTGAATTTATACTGTGGTTTTAATGACACGTAATTTACTTAGCGCAACACGTAAATTAACAATGGAATTAAGTGCAAATATAAATGAAGCAAACCAAATAAAATGCATAGCTTTAATCCTTGAGTCCTCGAATGAAGTGAATATTTCGCCCGAAAGTATGAACACAGTAACAAAAATATTGAGAGCTTAAGAGAAAGTGAATATATTGCTTTTCTAACGTGAGTATGGTGATGAATCCAAATGATCAGCTCCCCTTTATATAGTAGGGAATTCCTACTCCTAGTACAATCCTAAATACGGTAAGAAATCCCATGATTAACGGATAAATTGGCCTCTCCTTGATATGTACCGAGATTTGCACCATGATCCTCGCCTGATCGCGGATATCTTGGCTTTCCGTTATTTGGTTCGACATGATTCCCCTCGATCTTACTCGATCTCTTTCCCGCGCTGTCTCGGTCTTGGCTGATCTCGATCTAAATCGGCCCTTGAGTCACGAGCTTGCCCGTCTGACTTTATGTCACGATCTGGTACGACATGGGGTCGAACCTCGGCCTGCCATGCCCCGGTCTCGACCAGTCATACTAAAGAGGGTGAGCCTGATTTGACCGATACAAATCTGTTATAAAAGAATGATATATTTCTGTATTTTCTTAATTAACGATAAGTTTCTTTAGCCACATAAATATTATAACATATTTAAGATCATAAATTTCAAAAGTTTTATTATCACACAAGCATAATGGAGTACTTCAGACCAAACCGGAGGGAGTAATTGGAAGTGGATTTAATATACTATAACTGGCTTTATAGTTTTAGGCTTTTAGCACATGCATGAAGCTATGCAAAGACAGCTTCTGTTCGAAGTACTAGCATCAATAATCGAGTAAAAGGTTAAAATGGTACTACGATTTACTATCAAAGTTCAAAGCCATTAACAAATTAATTCATTCATACGGCGGAAAATAAATGCACATATCAAAGCTGATAACAGTAAGGTTGTTGAGAAGCCAAACTCCAAACCTTAATTCGATAACGCAATCTGGCGCTTTGCTATTTGTGGAAACTGAAAATTCTCCTTCTGAAGAAATATTTAATTCTTTGAAATACGACTCTTCTGAGTTTTGCATTGAAGAAGTACTTCTAGCTACTTCTCATGAAAACATAACACTCCCTCCGGTCCACTTTATCTAATTTTTTTTGGCTATTTTCGCACATATGTAAGAACTCACCTTTTAACATTAATAAACAATAAAATTAACGATATTAACGTTAATTTGCTCATTGAAAATATAACAAACTAGTTCTAGGCTCCTTATTCCAAGGGCAACGTTGAAAACAAGAAGTTAATTCCTTCTTGATATCTGAAAAAATTAAATATTGTGGGCCACAAAAAAACAAAGCTAAAAAATTATTGGGAAAAAAATAATAATCCCACCCAGGAATAATATCCACGATCAATAACAATAACACAAGAGAGTAACAATGACACCAAATCTTTTAACGAGATAAAATACAATACCCGAGCAGAGCAATATTATCACAATAATATTACTACTTAGTAGTGTCAAGAGACTACTACAACTTCGAAAGAAATAACACTCTTTATTTTAAACACATCACAACAATATTACTCACACTCGCTATTTATCTCACATACTACAATCTGTGAATTACTCTCTCTATGCTCTATTCGCTCTCTGATTTTGGTGTGCTTGAAACTGAACAAAACACTTCAATTTATAGGAAAAGTTGCCGCACTCTCCAACAAATCAGAAGATTGATTTCTTCGGCTTGCAAATCTTCAATTTGCATATTCTGGTCACCACCAGAAATCAACTAGGAAATTGGCTTTACAATTTGTAATTCAATTTGTTGTTGCCGCCTACAATTGCCTCTTATTTCCTCCAATCATTGTTTTCTTCCCTTTTTATTTCTTTTATTTAGTGACTCCACAAATCTCTCCCTTAATTTTGATTTTTCTTTTTCATTCCAAAACATGATCTCAGCCTATGAAAATCTTCAAACTTAAGAGGCTTTATATAGATACCCGCAACTTGATCATGAGACTTCGTATATTTGAGCTCTACTTTCTTCTTGGCAACACATTGCCTTTGCTTGTACCCTTTAGCCACAAGTCGTGCTTTGTATCTCTCCACTTCTCCATCAGCATTCTTCTTTGTCTTGTATATCAATTCCACTTCAATTGCTCGATCACCCTTGGGAAGAGTTGTTAACTCCCAAGTGTTATTCTTCTCTGTTGACTCAATCTCCTCCTCTATGGCATGTCTCCACCTTTTGTCTGTAACAGCTTCATCAAAGTTCACTGGTTCACTGTCAGCAAAGAGACAACATAAAATATCCAAATTAGTAACTTCTTCTGTGTCCTCATAGAGCTCTTGAATACTCCTTGTCCTTTGCGGCTGTTCATTTGAACTTTCTTGAGAATAAGGAGATGCAATATTGCTTGGAGAATGAGGTGGAGTTGTATCCTGCATAGGTTCCACGGTCTTTGGTTCTTCTTCATCACCAAAGTATGGAAGAAAGTCATATGAAGTTTCTTCCTGAGCTTCCCAATTCCATGTCGATTCTTCATCAAATTCAACATCGCGACTTACCACCACCTTGCCGCTGCTTGGGTTGTATAACTTGTAGCCTTTTGAACTCGTATCATAGCCAAAGAACACATGCTTAACACGTCGATCGTCAAGCTTCGTTCTCCCTTGATGTGGCACATGAGCATAGGTTATGCTCCCAAAGATTTTCAAGTGCTTGACATTTGGCTTTCTTCCACTCCATGCTTCTTGAGGGGTTTGATCTCTAACATTTCTTGTTGGAGACCTGTTGTTCAAATAAACTGCACAAGAAACAGCTTCGGCCCAAAATTTCTTGGGCATACTTATAGCTTTCAACATACATCTAGCCATATTAAGAATCGTTCGATTCTTTCTCTCTGCAACTCCATTTTGTTGGGGTGAATAAGGTACCGTTAGAGGGCGACGAATTCCATGAGACTGACAAAAGTCATTAAATTCTCTTGAAGTGAATTCGCCTCCTCTGTCGGAACTTAAAGCTTTTATTTCATAGCCACTTTCTTTCTCCACAAGTACTTTAAAATTTTTAAAAGCAACAAAAGCTTCAGATTTTTGTTTCAAGAAAGAAACCCAAGTGTTTCTACTAAAGTCATCAATGAATAGAAGAAAGTATTTACTTTTACTAAAGGAAGGTGGATATTGGTCCACACACATCAGTGTGAACAAGTTGGAGCAACTTGATTGATCTTGACATAGCCTCCTTTGGAAAACTCCCCCTTGCATGTTTTCCAAGAAGACAATCTTCACACAATTGATTTGGATGGTTGATTGATGGTATCCCATTTATCATGTTCTTTTCTCCCATTGATTTGAGCGCTTCAAAATTCAAGTGCCCAAATCGCATGTGCCAACACCATGATTCATTTGCACATTAGCCTTCAAACACTTTGCATCAATTGTTTTAAGATTCAGAGAAAATAATCTATTCTCTGCCATATGCAATTTAGCAATTAGAATTCCACTTGAATCTCTAAGCCAGAGATGCATATTTTTCATGTGGATGTCATATTCCTTTTCAAGAAGTTGGCACAAACTCAAAATATTACTTTTTAATTTTGGCACATAATAAACATCTTGAATTAGCTTGTGACTACCATCTTTACAGGAGATCAGAATCGTACCTATCCCTTCGATTTGAATCTTTGAGGTATCTTCAAAGGACACATTACTTCTCACCATTTTATTGATCTCCACAAATTTCTGTTTGCATCCACACATATGATTGCTTGCACCATTGTCCAAATACCATGAGCTCCAATCATCTCTGTCTTCTTCCTTGAGTGCCATCAACAACATTGACTCAACTTCTTCTTTCTTGTCGTCAATAAGGTTAACTTTTTCTTCAACATTGCTACAACATTCCTAAGAGTAACGGCCAAATTTATGACAATTATAACACTCAGTTTTTGATTTGTCATACCTTTGTCCATTATTTTCTTGGTAGTAGCCACGTCCTCTTCCTCCTCTTTGTCCACGACCACGACCTCTGAATGTTTGGTGCATTTTAACTTCATTGTTGAAGTTATTACCGTTACTTCTTCCTCTTCCATTACCGCCACGGCCTCGGCCTCGTGTGTTTCCTCGATATCTATTTTCACCTCCATAATCCTTGAAGGATGCCTGAGTTTTAAGAAGTTGCTCCAATGGCATTTCTTGTCTCCTTTTGATCTTTTCTTCATGGGCCTGTAAAGAACCTTCCAGTTGCTCCATCGTCATAGAGTATAAATCTTTAGACTCTTCAATAGCACACACCACAAAATCGAATTTAGATGTTAAAGTGCGAAGGATATTTTTTACCATACGGACATCTTCTATGTCCTCCCCGTATCGTCTTAATTGATTTACAACAGCAGTCACTTTTGAACAATAATCCGAAATGCATTCGGATTCTTTCATTTTTAAAACTTCAAAATCAGCCCTTAGAGTTTGAAGTTTTATCTTCCTCGCCTTGTCAACTCCTTGGAGAGAATTTCGTAAAATCTCCCAGGCTTCCTTTGAGGTGGTAGCCTCTGCCACCTTCTCAAACATGGCATCATCCAAGCATTGGTGGATGAGTGTGAGGGCTTGCTGATCCTTCTTCCTTTTCTTTGCCAACACATCTTTTTCACTTTGAGGCAGAGCTTCCTCATTATCGGGTTTTGTATACCCCCTGTCTACAATTTCCGACATATCCTGAGAACCAAGAATGGCTTTCATGCGTAGACACCATTTCTCATAATTATCTTTTATGAGATAGGGGTATTGAAAAGACAGCGGACCATTATTCGCCATGGCTCTGATACCACGTTGTTGGGAAAAAAATAATAATCCCACCCAGGAATAATATCCACGATCAATAACAATAACACAAAAGAGTAACAAAGACACCAAATCTTTTAGCGAGGTAAAATACAATACCCGAGCAAAGCAATATTATCACAATAATATTACAACATAGTAGTGTCACGAGACTACTACAACTTTGAAAGAAACAAAACTCTTTATTTTAAACACCTCACAACAATATTATTCACACTCACTATTTATCTTACAGACTACAATCTGTAGATTACTCTCTCTATGCTCTATTCGCTCTCTAATTTTGGTGTGTTTGAAACTGAACGAAACACTTCAATTTATAGAAAAAGTTGCCGTACTCTCCAACCAATCAGAAGATTGGTTTCTTCAACTTGCAAATCTGCAATTTGCATATACTGGTCACCACATGAAATCAACTAGGAAATTGGTTTTACAATTTGTAAACTAATTTGTTGTTGCCGCCTACAATTGCCTCTTATTTCCTCCAATCACAGTTTTCTTTCTTTTTTATTTCTTTTGTTTAGTGACTCCACAAAAATCACTTGAAGTAAACCGGAGGGAGTACTGATTAATGGGCATAAATTAGCTTTACCAAATACTCCCTCTGTTTTAATTTATGTAAACCCATTTGACTAGGCACGAAGTTTAAGAAAAGAGAAAGACTTTTGAACTTGTGGTGTAAAATAAGGCAAATATGTTTTGTGTGACTATAAATCATTGCATAAAAGTAAATTATTTCCAAATAAGGAAAGCGGTCATTCTTTTTGGCACGGACCAAAAAAAAAATTCACATAAATTGAAACAGAGGGAGTATTATTATTGATTCTGACATTTTAAGACCGGCTAATATGCTTGATATAAATAAAAAAATTAAAAAAAGGGAACTGGGGAAGGGTTTCAGGAGCAAAGTTATAGTTCTGGTTTGCAGAACAAAACATAATATATAGTTTTGGTTCAAACTCTATATTTATGTTAAAAAATTTATTTAGTAGATATAAATAATCATTTAAAAAATAAGCTGTCTTTTTCTAAATTCAAAACACATGAACTCAAAATCTGCCCATGAAGAGTTTGATACAAATGGGACCATAGTCTTTATGGATTTCGCTTTCATATTGCCCACACCATGAGGTAGTTCACGGAAGTGTCCTACCCGTAAGAATTAAAACTTGACTTTTGCCGTGTTCTCTCTGTCTGCACTGAAGGCCAAAACATGCATTATCACCATAACTGTTTTTGATTGCAGGCTTTTTGTGTTCTATTCAGGGGCGGATGCATCTTGGCGACGACACCGCTACGTCGGAAAAATTTACTAAATATGTGTATGTAATTAATACGAAAAAAAAATACACAACTTAAATATCAAAGTAATAACGTTGCTTGGAATAAATAGTTCCTATCTATTAAAACATTACTCTTATATTAACATCTAGGATGCTAGTCCCATCGTTATTTGTCATGTTTTTTTTGGTGTTGAAGTTGCTTAAGACCAATTTGCAAAATCAAGTGAATGATAAGTTTTTGAGTAATTATTTGATGCCTTTATAGAAAAAGAGGTATTTGGAAATTATTTTTAATGAGAATACTAAATAAAAATGAAAAATAACGAATTCCACTTAAAAAATAAAACTCATCGAGGAGAGTTGTTGTAATAGTTTGAATGTTATTTTTTTAATATGATTCGAACTATATTTTCAATATGATATTGTTACCTAAATGTGTTTATTTATTCACTTTATTAAATATCGACATCACTGCAGAAAAATCCTGCCTATGCCCCTGGTTCTATTATACTCAATATATAAATGATGTAGTAGTATATTCAGCCATTACTATAAAGGTTAATTTTCGCTTATCGAAGATCTCTATTCTCAAACTCGACCAAAAATAAGGAAATGACTGAATTTGTCAGCATGTTGAAAGGAATAGTCTTCAATCTTGAAAATAATCGTAATTTAGGAATCATTGTGTTAGGTATAGTAATACTGCTATTAAAGAAAGAGATCTAGCCCGCGGGCACGATATTAGTACATATAGATGCTATCACTATTAGAAAACTGTGAAAAATCGTCCACCAAAACAGACCAAAATCGGTCAGAAATATAGGAAAACCGACTGATTTCCGATCGGTTTTAATTCGTCGTAACAATAGTGGCCGCTAAGGTGTTGCGACCGAAGACGCTGGCAATTTTCTGACCGAAGTCGGTCGGTTAATTCAACCTTTGGTTGACCACTTTAACTGACAACTTTTGTTGGAAAAATAAATATACCAACCAAATCGGTCAGTTTTATTTGAATTATTTTTTATTTATTTTTCAAAATAGCGACCGATTTCGGTTGGAATTACAAATATATGATAATTTTCATTTCTTTATAAATTTTAACAGACCGACAGAAATCGATCGGAATAATTAAAAAATAAATAAATAAAAAAGTTATTTTCGACCGACTTCGGTCGGTAATTTAAATTTGTTCAGATTTCATGTTGGATATTTTAAATTTTATATATATATATA
>NC_031995.1:42570801-42601508 GCF_001879085.1 Nicotiana attenuata | reverse complement strand
ATATATATATATATATAAAATTAATATTTTTGAATATATTTAGATTATAAATAACAATAATTTATAAGTAGTTGACTATTTCTTACCACTAATACCGACTGAAATATTCATAATAATTGTAAAAATTAATTTTTGTTGTGGGAAAAAAATAATTGAGCCTGGGAGAAAAAAATTAAATCAAAATTTCAACCGAATTTGGTCGGTTTACTTGAATATTTTTAATTAACCTTTTTTTGGTAGATAATATGCGTGTCCGACCATGACTTGGTTAAATATTGACAAAATTCCGATCGAAATCAGTCGAAATATTTATATGTGTCAGATAAAGCACTGTTTCTTTATTGTGGGACCACTTTTTCCAGCCGAAAGTGGTCGGTGTTTTTAAGTAAAAATTTTTATATGACTTTTGCGACCGATCTAGATATTTTTCGATCGATTTCGGTCGGTATGTGTTGGACGGATTTTGACAGATTTCTAGTGAGCTACTACTGTACTGTCAAAAGAATTAGCGGCAAAAGTTATTAATATTATGGGTTTAATTCCACTTCTTTGAAGTCCAAGAAGCATATAGAAGTCGAAAAAAACAATCAAAAAAGAAGGAAAAAGAAAAACAAGAAACAATGTCTCCCCAAAAGCTTCATTCTAGATTAGTATTCCACTAGAAGATTGTTAGTTGAATTCACTTGGCTGTGTAAACTCTTTGATGACTTGTATGTCAACTAAGTTGACTCCTATCTCAGTGCATTGTAACAGTTAGTTTTCAGTTTAGATTGTCAAAGTTCGGTCTTTTGAATCCGTGCAAACACATTGTATTTGATTGTTATTTTTTCGATCGCGAGAAGCTTTTAGATTACCTTATCTCCCTTAGGCCTTAGCTATATTCCTTCTAAACAGCAGCTTCAAAATATTTTCACAAACTCTATACACAAAATCAGCATAATTCAAAATTCAGATCCATGTCTATCTCCCTATCTATTAAACAGTTGGGCTGCAAAATCAGCCACAGCCCACATGATATATCCAGGCCAGCGATGGACCAAATCAGTTAAAATATCATGGTATAGCCAGTTTTCACACTGGTCAATGAAAAATAGTCAGCGTTTATCAAGTCAATGAAAAATAGCCACTATTTTGCTGCAACAGGGACCGGTCCAGTATACGGGAGTTCTGGTGCATTTGTGTACGAACTCCAGCATATTATGCTGGACCGGTATACTTTGCTAACTCCTGTAAAATTTGCGGGAGACTGGAGCACCAGTGCTCCAAACTCCAGTATATTATACTGGACAATTATACTTGCTGGAACTCCCGTAAAATTTGCGGGAGTTCCAGCATAATTATGCTTGAACTCCCATAAAATTTGCGGGAGTTCCAGCATAGTTATCCTGGAACTCCCGTAAAATTTACGGGAGTTCAAGCATACTTATGCTGGAACTCCCGTAAAATTTGCGGGCGTATTTTTCCGGATTTTGAACAGTGTTTTCGCTCAGATTTAAAGTGGCTAAATTTCTATGACTTTTGAAACTTGGCTATTTTTCAACGACCAGTGGTAAATCTGGCTATTTTTGAATTTCTCCCACCAAATCATGAGACTCAAGCCCACTTAGCCCAACCGATTTAGAGCTTCAAATTTATTTGTAATTTTTGTTTTATTTATATTTTTTTGCATTGCTCCTAATTTATACAATAATATATAACAATCTGAACTTGGATAGTCTTTCCATTTTTCTATCCTAGCCGATCTGTTTCTCTCTCTCAAACTCTCTGGAATCATCTCTGTCCCTTCATGTATTTTGACTACGAAAATGAATAAGATGGTGGTTTTCTGTTACATGTTTCCTTGAGTAAAAATGACCTTTTTCTTTAGTTTTGATTGAACCAAATATATCAAATCAGCTAACGAATTAACGATAACTGATGCTGATCTTGCGATACAAGGGACTAAATTTTACACAATAGAAGTATAAGGGGTTGTTTGAGTTAGTGGAGAATTAGTCAGTTAATTAGTGGCTACTTTGACAGCTGTAAATGCACTGTTAGTTAGTTAGTGCAAATGAGGACATTAGCACTATAAGGGTGCATTGTATTGAACGACCCAGATCGGAAGAATACAATTCCAATTTCTCTTCCTCTTCATTTCTATGTTCTCTCGTTAGCTAAGAATCGAACATTATATCAGAGCGCACATCACAAGGATTGTAATTCCGATCGATTTCCGACGAAATTTAAGTTTTCCGAGCTCAATTTTCTAACAACCATGGCGGATAATGAAGTCAGTTCACTAGATCATAATCATCCATTGTTTTTGCAAGCTTTAGATGCTCCGGGACTCGTCTTAATTCCGCTCAAGCTCACAGGCCCAGAAAATTACGCATTGTGGAGTAGAGTGATGAAATAGGCACTCCGGAAAAAGAGCAAGCTAGGATTTGTAGATGGATCCTGTGTAAAAAGCATGTACAAAGGCGAATTGGCAGAGCAATGGGGAGAAATGTAATGCGGTTATTCTCTAATGGATTGGTAGTAGTGTTTCTAATGAATTGATGCCTAGCATCGTGTATGCATCAAATGCAAAGAAAGCATGGGTTGATTTTCAGGTGAGATTTGATAGATCAAAGCTAACGAGGATTTATCATCTCTGGACTGCTATTACAACTTTGTGACAGGGGACTGACTCAGTTACTAGTTACTATTCCAAGATGAAGGATCTATGGGATGAATTAGATGTAATAGCACATCTAGCCTCATGTGATTGTGAAGAATCCAAACCTTCTGTAGAGCTCTTGAAGAACATACGTCTATTGCAGTTTCTCATGGGATTGAATGAAAGTTATGGTAATATTAGGAGTAATGTTTTGGCTAAAAGGCCTGTAATCACTATGAATGAAGCCTATGCAATAGTCACACAAGAGGAAAGCCAAAGGACCCTGGGGGTCACAGACATATTGAAGGATCCACTCACAAAGGATTCACTCACAATGATGGCAGGAAAGAGTCATGAATTAGGACCTAAAAGGTTAGGATTAGTCTGTGATTACTGTGGTTATAAAGGACGCCTCAAGGAAAATTGTAACAAGATAGTGGGGTATCCACCAGGTTTCAAAAGCAAGAAGAAAGGTCAAAACTCAGGAGGGAGGACCTATTTAAATAAGGCAACCACTAGTGAGGTAAAGCAGGAGGATATGGTGCCAACACAAGGAAATTTCTTTACTGAGGACCAATACAAACAATTGGTGTATTTGTTGTAGAAAACCACCACAAGTGATGCTTCCACAAACATTGCATGTATTATCACTTTATAGGCAAATGTAGCTGCTAATTATCATGTTTGGATAGTGGACTCAGGTGCAACTCACCATGTGATACATTGTAAGAATGCTTTAAGTAATCTTAAAATAGCAGACCATAGAACAGACGGAGTACAATTAACAATTGGCAATAAGGCAGCCATAAAACATACAGGAGATGCAGTAGTATTAGGAGACAAAACTATTGAAGGAGTTCTATATGTGCCAGATTTTAAGTTTAACCTATTATCAGTCTCAAAACTTACTAGGCAGTTATGTTGCTCGGTGGATTTTTATCCTGGTTTCTGTATATTTCGAGCGCTTTACAAAGGCAAGGTGATGGGGATTGGTAGAGAAAACAATGGATTATACCTGATAAAAGAGAATTTGCCAATAACAGCACCAAGTTTTCTGAAGGAATATGGAGATACAAGATTGTGGCATTTGAGACTAGGCCATGCATCAGCAAAGTCTATGCAGCATATTTCAGTGATGAAGAATAACATACATACTGGAGTGCCAGACAGTTGTGAAGTGTGCCCTTTAGAAAAGCAATGCCGATTACAATTTCCTACTAGTAGCACCAAGTCAATTAGTTGTTTCCAGCTTGTACACATGGATGTTTGGGGACCCCATAAGGTACCTACATATGACAAGAAGCTTTATTTTGTTGCAATTGTAGATGACTACAGCAGGTTTACTTGGGTATGCTTAATACAATCTAAATGTGAAGTAGTTGTTGCAATGAACAACTTCCTTGCAATGATAAAGACTCAGTTTGATGTCACTGTGAAAGTTTTTAGATCAGATAATGGTACTGAGTTCTTCAATTCTCAATGCAATACATTGTTTTCCTCTCTTGGGATTATACTCCAGAGTAGCTGTCCATACACCCCACAACAAAATGGGTTGGTCGAATGAAAACATAGGCATATCTTGGAGGTTCAAGAGCCTTAAAATTTTAAAGTTCAGTTCCTAGGAGGTTCTGGGGTGATTGTGTAAGAACTGCAGTATACTTGATAAACAAGTTGCCCACCAGTATATTGCAAGGTAGATCACCTTATGAGTTGTTATTTGGAAAGCTAGTTAAGGTGGATCACTTGAGGGTACTTGGTTGCTTGTGCTATGCAAGTAACTTACCTAAATGTTATAAATTGTCACGCCCGAACCTGGGCCTAGACGTAATACGACACTCGGTGCCTGACTACATGTGACCGAGCGAACCAACTGGTTGGCTGAATCAACATGTGATATCATAACATACTAAATATGAAGGATAAATTAATATATGCTGATATACTGAAAGTCTGAATAACAAAAATCAAAGTGTGAAAACACTAATATAAGTCTGAAACATATATGTAGCAAACATTGCTTAACATGAAAAGCTTGTGACTCTATCTAACTGTTACTTTAGTCTATGAAGCCTCTAATGAAGTAATGAAAACACTAACTATCTGTAAGTACTGTAAACTGTAAAGTAATGATAATGACCCGAAAGAACTGGGGCTCACCAATAGCTGATACGAGATGTCCTAGCAAGCAGAATCGTCAACCTGTAAATCGTTACCTGCATCGTGAGACGCAGGCCCCGGGCAAAAAGGGACGTCAGTACATTTGAATTGTACTGGTATGTAAAACAACTGAAAGAAATAACTATAAATACTGAAACTGAAACTGATAAATGATAACTGAACTAAAGATAAGAAGTAAGGTTATGAATACTCCCTTCTGAATGATGAACCAACTGTTTATATGAATAAATAGACTGTGGCCTCAGGCCCAATATATATATGTGCACAAACTGCGGCCTCGGGCCCATGTATATGCATAAAGCTGTGGCCTCAGGCCCAAATACAGGTGTTCAACATTGAAGAATTTAGAATCAGGAACTGAGAATCATACTGCAATACATGATACTAAAATACTGAATTGGACTAGACTGAGATGTGTATTCATAATAAGTTGACTTGTCATAACTGAAACTCACAGAATATTGAATGATTATAAAGCTATGCCATCTAGAGAATAGAAGTTCTATGACTATTCATGGAACTAAGGCATAATTACTTTCTGAGGAATCTAGTAATAGTCTTAATGAATGGGACATAGGTAGAATCATAGATATTCCCAAACGTGAAGAGAGTTAGCCTCACATACCTCAATTTTGCCCCTTAGTGATACTACAGTGATCCACAACACTAAAAATCTTCAATATACAATAGCAACATCCAACGGGATCAATATTAGTAACAAATTCCATAACATAAACCATTTAGGCATATTATCAAACACCTTATAGGCATAAATCTCTACATCTCATCACCATATAATTAGTTCATCCAACTACCACCATTCATCAACAATTTATTCCACCATCATGCTTAACCAATTTATAACTTCCAACATCACACATATGACCATCCATACACACCAACCAACAAAATCCCATGAAATAATCATCATTCAATCTCTACAATGGTTGTGTAATTAAATTGGGAATTTATGACATCTAATCTTCATACCAAGAGTTCCAATACTTAATTCATACTCATATCCCCTTAATAAATTCATACACGTAAGTCTAAGGGTGTAGGATTACCTTTTTTGGAAGAAATCTTGCAAAACCCTCCTTTGAGTAATCTTGCAAAATCCTCCTTTGAGTTCTTGAAGAGATCTCTTGAAGTTCTAAGTATTTTATGTGTAGATTTCATCAATACTAGTGTAGAAATGATGGAATTTCACACTAAGATAATGGGGATTGCATACCCTGAAGATGGTAGGAGCTGGTGGTCTTGAGTGAGTGAAGAAGAACCCCAAGATTCGTCCAAATAAAATGGGGGAAATGTACCCCGAAATTGTGTTTATAGGCCCAGATTCCGGATGCGGCCTCGGATGCTTCGCATCCCCAATTCACTCCTCTCAGGAGCTCGGATGCTGACCCGGATGCTATGGCAGCACTTCACTGCCAGCCCCTCTTTTCGGACGCGGCCTCGGATGCTTCGCATCCGCACATTCCTCCGCCAGCCTTTGATAATTTGGTCATAACTTCTTGTAGGAATGTCCAATTGACGAACGGTTCGAAGCGTTAGAAACTAGACTCAAAGAACTTTCATATAATAGGTTGTGAATCACATAAAACCTTATATATATGTGGATATGCTTGTCCAAAGTGTGGTCTTGTGCTTACCTATTTGAAATTTTAGTCTATCATGTAATTTTTCAATTTGGCTGAGACTTAGGTATCTTTTAGACTCTAAGTCACTTATGATATGCCTCGTACAATTATTATCACATCCAATTAATAACCATCATATTAGTAGTCCTCGTCTGCACACGACTTATTCAGATTTATAGAGTGTTACATAAATTTAGAGTCAGGGCAAGAAAGGCTATTCTTATTGGGTATTCAGAAACTCAAAAGGGTTATAGCCTGTATGATCTAGAGAACAGGAGTATATTTGTTAGCAGAGATGTGGTTTTCAAAGAGGAGAACTTTACTTTTGGCAATGCTAAAAGTTCAGATGATTCAGAGGATTTTTTCACTTCTCAACATACATTTGAAGTAGGAGTGGTGCAGCAACCACATACAACTGTGATTCCAACTACATCTCAGGACATGCAGTTACCAATTGAAGACAATACTCCTACAGAAGTAGAAATAACAGATGATGCAACAATCACAGACAATGTAATATTTGGTGGAGAACATGAATGCAGCCCAATAAATGAGAATTCTATTTCTGAAAAAGCAGCTAAGCTAACAGAAGCTCAAGAACCTTCTTTAGAAACAACAGAGAAGCAAGTATGCATCTACAACCACCATTTGTAGAAGTAGAAACTAGGAAGTCTAGTCGACAAGGAAAACCTTCCATTTGGCTTAAGGATTACATCACTACTGTTAAGACACACACTAACAATCCTTACTCAATTTCTAATGCCATCGCCTATGATATTCTATATCCTACATATCAGTCCTATCGCAGTGTTTTTCAGTCTTAACTGAGCCACAGTCTTTTAAGGAAGATGTACATGACCCAAGGTGGATAGAAGCTATGAACCAAGAGATTAAGGCACTTGAAGAAAATCACACACCTGGGAGGTGGTAGACTTACTAGAAGGGAAGAAGCCAATTGGATCTATGTGGGTATTTAAGATCAAACACAAGTCAAATGGAGAGGTTGAGAGGTTCAAGGCACGACTACTTGCAAAAGGATACATTCAACAAGAAGGATTGGATTATCATGAGATATTTTCACCAGTTGTAAAAATGGTAACTGTGAGAACTGTCCATACCATAGCAGCCTCAAAGGGGTGGATCCTCTATCAAATGGATGTCAACAAGGCATTCCTACAAGGTGATTTGTATGAGGAAGTGTACATGGTCTTGCCACAGGGTTTCCAAAGCCAGGGGGAGAAAAAAGTTTGCAGACTAGTGAAATCATTCTATGGCCTGAAACAGGCTTCAAGACAATGGAACATTAAGCTCAGAGATGCTTTAGTAGGAGCAGGATATCAATAGAGTGCATATGATCATTCTTTGATTACTAAGCAAATAGCACATGACATTGTTGTAATCCTAGTGTATGTTGATGATCTTTTAATCACTTGTAGCAACATGTCTCTAGTGGAAGAAGCTAAGACTACATTGCACACCAAATTTAAAGTTAAGGATTTAGGGGAACTCAGATATTTATTGGGCATAGAAGTGATGCGATTAGATAAGGGCCTGCTGCTAAACCAAAGGAAATATGCACTGGAATTGATTTCTACCATAGGACTAGCTGCAACAAAACCTTCTTCTGCTCCTATTGAGCTCAATCAGAAATTGACTACCACAGAGTATGACAAACATGTAGGACACAATGGAGATGAAGAGTTGCAGGATATAGCATGCTACCAGAGGTTAGTGGGTAAACTGCTCTATTTGACCATCACACGTCATGATATTTGTTTTGCTGTGCAAGTGCTAAGTCATTTCATGCAACATCCTAAAAAATCTCACTTGGATGCTGTACTCAGAGTAGTCAGGTACATCAAGGGCTCACCTGGACTTGGTGTCTTCCTAAAAAGAGGTATTATCTCTCATCTCACTGCCTACTGTGATTTTGATTGGGCAGCATGCCCAAATACACGGAGGTCAATCACATGATATGTTATAAAACTAGGGGAATCTTTGCTATTCTGGAAGTCTAAGAAGCAATAAACAGTAAGTCGTAGCTCAGCTGAAGCTGAGTATAGGAGTCATGCAGCAGTAGCAGCTGAGGTTACTTGGCTAGTTGGCTTATTACAAGAATTGAATGTTACCTTACATCAACTAGTTGACCTCTATTGTGACAGCAAAGCTGCTCTCGAAATTGCGCAACTCCTATCTTTCATGAACGAACAAAACACATCAAGATTGATTGTCACCTTGTCCGGGAGAAAATAAAAAATGGACTACTCACACCTCATCATGTTTCGACAAAGCTTCAGTTGGCAGACATCATGACAAAAGGACTTGGTGTTGCTCAACACTGTTTTCTTCTCTCCAAGCTAGGAGTGTTCAATGCATTTCACTCTCCAGCTTGAGAGGGAATCTTGGGATACAAGAGACTAATAGAAGTATAAGGGGGTTGTTTGAGTTAGTTGCAAATTAGTCAGTTAATTAGTGGCTACTTTGACAGCTGTAAATGCACTGTTACTTAGTTAGTGCAAATGAGGACATTAGGGTGCATTGTATTGAACGACCCAGATCAGAAGAATACAATTCCAATTTCTCTTCCTCTTCATTTCTCTGTTCTCTCGTTAGCTAAGAATCGAACAGTTGAGAATAAGGGTTGGCTGCCATGAACAAGACACCGGAGTATCTAATTAAGAAGATCAAAATTTCCTTTTAAGTGCGGCTGGAGCAAGTACTGTAGAGTTTGTCCGAAATGGATTTACTCTGACCTATGTTTGAAATGAAATTAAGTAGCCGACATGAGTTGGTTGAGATTTGTAAAAAATGTATTTGACGTTGAAATTGAAAAAAGGTATTTGGTCAAAGTTGGTTTTGGACATGATTAAGGGATAAAAAGTTCAAAGTTTGAAGTTGAAATAATATTCCCAAATTTCATATAAAAAACAAACTTATTTGAAATAATCTTAGTTAACACTTTAATTCCAAATATTATTTCAAATCATTGAGCCAAAGTATATATATATGTCCAAAGATTAAGGGATGGGATGGCATGCAGCAATGGATCGGCGGTCAATGGAAAAAAGGACATTACGGGATGGAAGGACATGCAACAATGGATGGTCACAAGTTATAAAATACAAAGTTGCTCCAGAATAATTTAAAGTTATTTCGTACATTGCATCAATTGATTTTGAAGATTCATCAAGAAGCATTGAATTGCATCCAACTACCAACTCGGTAAAACTTCCTGTAACACTTTAATTCCCTCAGCTAAAAACAACTGTGGATTAGTCATAAACTTCTCTATATAAGGGCACTCAAGTACCATTCTTCTCCCACACCTACTTCACTTAGCAAAGCTAAACCATTACTTCAAAGATCACAACTTTTCTTATTTCAAAACTACATTTCATCAAAATGGCTAAGGTTGCAAGCTTAGCAGTAATGTGCATAGCTGCTATGGTGATTGCAATATTTGCAAGCCATGCAGACGCAGTAGTCACATGTGGGACGGTGGCCACAGATTTGTCGCCATGCCTCGACTACGTTAGGATGGGAGGAGCTATCCCTACAATGTGCTGCAACGGTAATGTTGTTGAACTTATAACTGTCTCATTTAAAAGCTTGAGTTGTTAGAAAAATAAATTTATTTTTAATTACTTAATTATATTATGTCTCAATAGGTATTAGGAGCCTTTTCAGTGCAGTACGTAGCACTCAAGATCGCCAAACTGTTTGCAACTGCATGAAATCTGCTGCTGGTGTTATCAGTGGAGTTAATCTCAACCTAGCTGCTGCCCTTCCCAGCAAATGTGGTGTCAATATTCCCTACAAGATCAGCCCATCCATTGACTGCGCCAAGTATATATATATACTCTTTTCATATAATTCTTTCCTTAATATTTCGCAACATTTTTGTGCTTAACTACCATTCTACCATTGTAAAGTACAACTTCAATATAAAAGTGTTTTCACTATCAAGTCACCAAAAAGATAACTATAGTTACACGTCTATTAAAAGTGATATTAGTTAATTACCTGATAAGACATGTTCAATACATTGATCAGAGTAAAAGTTCTTTACACTGCCGGCATATATAAGGTAACTAACTGTAATTTTCATTTGTTGGTAATAAATATTGCAGGGTGCAGTAAAGTTGTTGAAAACTCGTAACTCTGTGGTAGCAGGACGTGGAGTAGCTGATATTGTGATTGTCTGTGATGAAGTTAATAAGATGAATATTTTGATGCTTTCAACATTTCGCCTTTGTGTTCGGTTTTCCTGTTTTTAGTAGTTTTAGTAGTACCTTATATGCGTGCTATTTTCTCTAGCTGCTTAATTAGAGCTTAAGAGGTTGTACCTTTTGTGGTCCTCTTAACTCTAATGAGCATATCATGTATTAACAGCGTGCTACTTTTAATGGTAAAATCTTTTCACCGTTGCTTCTTATAATTGATGGGATGAATTGAGTCATTATGACAAGACAGATGGAATTGGTTCTTAATTAATGAGTTGCTGCCTAGTTACTTCAAGTAGAAATAATGCGGAATGAGATAGAGAACTCGCAAACTCTTTACGTGAAAAATCAGCCGAGCTCAAATTAAAGGTGTGAAATCATGACCCACCCTCGTGGAATTTAACCCAATCTCCCAGGAGCCAAGAAAAGTCCTGGTTCTTAAAAGGCATATTATGTTAATTAATTTTTGTCCTCCTTAATTTAGCCATTAATTTTTAGCATCACTATTTGGACATAATATTCTAGCATTAGGTGGAACTTTCATCCCGAGATAATCAAATAATTTTGGTCAAAGTTTGGTGAGATATTTACACGTGAAAACAGAGTGCAACGGCTTTTCAAACACAAAGAGGGTCTCATGGTAATACTATAGGTGTTTAACGGGCAGGCTGTTTCGGAGTGGACACGGAAAAAAGCAGCCCGTCCGGTTATCGTTCCAAGCTGGTTAGTGGGCTTGGTTTTGGAGCTGTCAGCGGGCTGGGATTTTTCGTTCCGTCCGGATTCGGCCTTAACGGGTCCGGACCGGGCCGGGCAAATTATTTTTTAAAGTATATTTGTTTTTCTTATTCATTGTTATTGATACTTAAGTGTTTGCAACTTTTAAGGCTTAGAATTAAACTTTAAACTTTGAAGTTTAAAGTTCTACATTTGAAATTTGAATTCAAAAATTATAAATTGAAATTTGAAAGTAAGTGGCTACAAAAAATTATTTAATAAGACCAATAGGCAATATGTAAGGATAAAACTCTGAAGACTTTCATACAAAACTCCGAAAATTTTAATACATTTTGGCATACAAAAATTATCATCTATCCAATGGCATGTAACAGTCAAATAATCATTTTCATTTACAGCACAACCAATATCAGAAGTAAGAGAAACTCTACAAGAAAAACTGGCGAACAAATAACGTATATATGTCTGATATTGTCCAAAAAACCTAAAGATATCAGCTCTACAAGTACTTCTAGGAATACCTTTAAACAAAGGGTTATAAATTCTTTGAATATAAGTAACAAGATATGGTGAAGCAACAAAACTAAAAGCTAAACAACCTAAAACAATCATTTTAGCTAATTCTTCCCGATCTTTCTTAATATCGTATTTACCCATTAAACCGCCAGTACCCGGGTTAAGTTGTTGTTGCCCATCTTCCTCATCAGTACCCCATGCAATAGGCTGGTGCTCTACCATGTGCCTACGAAGTTGATCCGTTCCCCCTCCCTTACCGGTCTCATGTTTATAGACTTCCTTATAAAGTTGACATCTTACATAATTTTTATCTTCTTCTAGTCTTTCAAAAAAATTCCAACACTCACTTCTTAATCTTCAATTCCTCTTAATAGGAAGGGAAGACCTACTTGTATTACCACGACCTCCGCCCCTAATATTTTGAGTTTGACTAGCATTACCAGGTGTAGCTGGTGGTGTTTCAAGATTATCAGGTGATTGAATATCATCTAAATTATCATCTAAATCATCATCTATACTATAATTTTCTTGAAGTCGCTCATAATCTACATTTAAATTTTTAGGTGAACTTTCATAAATCCGTGTAAAGCTACTAGAAGAACCAGCACCACCTCTTGATCTTTTAAAAGTTTTACTCTTACTACTACCACCTCTACTAGTGCAAGCTTTTTTGGCTGCTCTTAATATATCCGTTAAGTAAATTAAATTAAGATATTAAATTAATAATTCTAAATTGTTGGCCCAAGTTCAGATGAAGTTTTGAATATAGACAAAATAAACTCAACCATGAACCAGGTCCATCATGTGAGACATACACAGTGTTGATATATTTATTCATGTGACAGACGTGTCAAGATAAGTCTCAAGGGTCAGCAACAATCAGTAACAATATCTTCAGAGTTGATCGAAAAGGTTGCATAGGATAAGGAGTTGAAGTCTCCTTATGAGAAGAGAACTACATCTGGATCAAGGATAAAGAATTGGAGTTTGAAGTGTACTAGGACTCGAATTTGATGAAGGATCAACAATTCGAGTTTTAATCAAACTCTGATTACTAACTCTATAAATAATAAATATTGTTCTCTTTTACAGATGATTGCACATACGTAGAAGTTAAACTAAATTGAGAGCAAAAGAGCTAGGCGAATTTTGCAAGCAATTTATGTGTGATTCAAGTGTGCAAATCTGAAGCTACATGAACCAAGAGTGAAGAACCAATTCCATTGTGTTTTTCTTTATTTCTAGTTCAATTGTAGTAGGTGTTTATTGTACCTTTCAGCTTTTATAGAAGCAATTGTAATAGGTATATTGAGTATTCAAGTTAGAGTTAACTTGAAGGTGTCGCAACAGTTGAGGCTGTGTGCTACACTGGGATTAGAGTTTAATCCTTAGGTTTACAAGAGTTTGTAAATGCTATTTTTTTGGCTCAGTGATTTTAGTGGATGTTTGGGAAAATCCTACTGAGTAGTAGGTCGTGGTTTTTTCACCTTTTGAGCCAGGTGTTTTCCACGTAAAAATCTCTGTGTTCTTTTGTTTTATGCACTCCTAATTCCGCAAATAGTTATAGTAAGTATATCTAGAAGAACCAGGTTCTTCTAGTGCGAAAATTAGGTACCACACAAATCACCCCCCCTCTTGTGTGGTATTGACGTTTAGAACATCAATTGGTATCAGAGCAGGTTATCCTTGAAGAGGCTAACCCCTTAGGAAAAGATCAACATGAGTGCACCCCCTGGGAACTCGGAAGGGCAATCCACTGCCAGGCCTTCACTTTTCAATGGTCAGTACTATTCTTGGTGGAAGAACAGAATAAGAGATCACATTATAGGGGAATATTATGAACTTTGGGACATAATCACAATATCAGCTGATTGAACTGCTGAGGACCTGAGGAAATGGGAGAAAAATGCTAAGGCCAAGAAGTGGCTTGTATGTGGTCTAGGACCAGACGAATACAGTAGGATCCAAAGCTGTATAACTGCTAAGGAAATATGGGACACTCTGCAAGTGGCTCATGAAGGAACACCTCAAGTGAAAAGATCAAGAAGAATACTTCTGTATTCTCAATATGAGAATTTTACTATGAAAGAAGGAGAAACTATCCAGGAGATATATACTAGATTCACCACTTTGACAAATGAACTTGAATCTCTTGGAAGGATTATCCTGGAGGAAGAAAAGGTTGAGAAGATTCTGACAAGAGTTCTGCCAGTCACATGGGAAAGCAAAATCACTGCCATTCAGGAATTCAAGAACATTGCTACTCTCAGACTGGATGAACTAATTGGAAATTTAACTGCCTATGAAATGAGGAGACAAACCATGAAGATGGATAACCCCAAAAAAGAGAGAAGCTTAGCTCTCAGAATTGCTGAAGGTGTAGATTTGGAAGATGATGAAGTGGCTATGATCACTAGGGATTTCAAGAAGTACCTGATGAGAGGAAAGGGTTCTTCAAGAGGTACAAACTTCAACAAATCAAGAGTTCCGGAGAAACAGATCAATGAGGGATGCTACAAGTGTGGTAAGACTGACCACATGATAAAAAACTGCCCTCAATGGGAAATTGAGTGGAAGAAAGAAAGAGCTGAACAAATGAACAGGAAGAAGGAACAGGTTCAACCAAAGAGAAACAAAGGTTCAACCAAGGCTATGGTTGCTGCTTGTGGAGAAACTTCAGATGAAGACTCAGAAGATGAAGCTGACGAGGAGCAAGCACTGATGGCCATCGGAGAATCAGAGGATGAACAAGAGGTAAGTATTCTTCATCTCAAAGACAAGATTAAGTTCTTGTCTAAAGAAAGGCTGGTTGAGCTATTAACAATGAGTCTGAGATAATTAATAATGAGAAGGCAGTTCTGCCTAGGGAATGTGTGATTCTGAAAGCAAAATGCAAAAGTCTAGAGTCTAGGGCAAATGAGAGTGATAACAAAAATGCTGAGTTGAAGAACCAGGTTCTTGAACTTGACAACAGTGTCCTAGAACTTAGGTCTAAAAATCTGAAACTGAAATTAGGAACAGGAAAGAAGATAGCTGATCACACATATCTCACTCTAGAAGAGAACTTGGCAAAAATGAAAGATGAATTATACAGGAAAGATGAATTCATCAAAGTTTTAAAAGAAGATCTAGGGAACGTAAAACATGAACTAGACAGAACTTGCAAGTGGAACAAAGCCTCTGATGCTCTCTCCTGGTTTCAAGAGCATCACAGCAGTAACAAAAGAGGACTTGGCTATGGGACTCAAGCTCCTAAATGGGATCCAAAAAGCAAGTACCTCACTCTTCTTGAAAATAAAATCTGCACACACTGTGTTAAGACTGGCCATTACAAATATGAATGTAATGCAAAAGAAAAGGCCAGTCAAAGAAACAAAGCTTTTGTTCAAGGAAAGCATAAGCTGCCTAGTTGGGCAAGAAAGAATTTGATTCATCCTTTTGCCCATAGAAAGGGACCCAAACTAGTTTGGGTTCCTAAGACTAACCCCTGATTTCCTTTTGCAGGTTAGAGTGAAAGGGAGGAGCCAAATATGGTATATAGATAGTGGTTGCTCAAAACATATGACTGGGAACAAGGACCAGTTCCTTTCACTTGAGGACCTAAAAGGAGGTAATGTCTCCTTTGGTAACGGAAAGAAAGGTGAGATCATTAGGGTTGGAAAGGTAGGCAAAACAGATTCTCATTCTATGGAGAATGTCTACCTGATAGATGGCTTGAAATATAGCTTAATAAGTGTGTCACAATTGTGTGACAGAGGTAACCTTGTGGCTTTTACCTCCACCAAATGCTTTGTGATTAACCTTACCACTGACAAGATTGTTTTGCAGGGAAAAAGAGTTAACAATATTTACATTGTAGATTTGTCAACTCTTTCAGAAAATGAACTCACTTGCTTAAGTGTGTTGGTTAATGATCCCCTCCTATGGCACAAAAGACTTGGTCATGCCAGTCTAAATAAGCTAAACAAATTAGTCTCCAAGGACTTAGTGGTAGGTTTACCTAATATCAAGTTTAAGGAAGACAAAATTTGTGAGGCATGTGCAAGGGGGAAGCAGGTAAGGTCATCCTTCAAATCCAAGAAAATGGTAAGTACGTCCAAGACGTTGGAACTGGTTCATATGGATCTTTGTGGTCCAATGAGAACCATGAGCGGAGGTGGAAAGAAGTATGTAATGGTGCTAGTTGATGACTATTCTAGATTCACCTGGGTTTTATTTCTAACTTCCAAAGATGAAGCATTCGACAGTTTTTCTGCATTTGTTAGGAAGACTCAGAAACAATTAGGAAATCATCTTGCACCCATTAGGTCTGATCATGGAACTGAGTTTGAAAACTCTAAGTTTGCTGAGTTCTGTGATGCAAATGGCATAGATCACAACTTCTCTGCCCCCAGAACTCCACAACAAACTGGAGTGGTTGAAAGGAAAAATAGAACTCTTGAGGATATGGCTAGAACAATGTTACTATCTAGCAAATCGCCTCACAGCTTCTGGGCAGAGGCTGTAAATACTGCATGTTACATCATAAATAGATGCATGACCAGACCTCTAGTAGAGAAGACTCCCTATGAGTTACTTAAAGGGAGAAAACCAAATATATCCCATCTTAGGGCTTTTGGTTGCAAGTGCTATGTGCACAATAATGGAAAAGACTCCCTAGGAAAGTTTGATCCCAGAAGTGATGAGGGAGTATTCTTGGGATATTCTTCACATAGCAAAGCTTATAAAGTTTTTAATAAAAGAACTCTGTGTGTAGAAGAAAGTGTGCATGTAGTATTTGATGAAACTAACATTCTTTCTGAGAGACAGGAACATGAAGATGAAGCCATTGGACTGGTCAAAGACTTGGCTGAAGCATCAGCTCAAGTCAAAGTGACACCTGCAGAAGGAACAGGTAATGGAACAGGTTCTTCCTTACAGGGCAACCTGACAGGGGGAAGAAATCAAAAGGGAATTGAAATAAACTCCTTGAAGGAACCTGTTCATGAACCTGTTCCTCATCAAATTGCTGAAACATCCAGCAGAAGCCAGTTGGTTGTAAAACCTCACAAGTATCAAAGTTCTCATCCCATTGAGAACATTATCACTGATCCAACATCTGGAGTCAAAACTAGATCACAATTAAAGAATCTGTGTGCATTTGATGCTTTTCTATCTCTTATTGAACCTAAAAATGTTGTTGAGGCTTTGCAGGATGTAGATTGGGTGAATGCAATGCAGGATAAGCTAAGCCAATTTTAAAGATGTCAAGTTTGGCACCTAGTTCCAAGACCCAAGGATAGATCAGTCATTGGCACTAAATGGGTCTTTAGGAACAAACTTGATGAAGATGGAACTGTCACAAGAAACAAGGCAAGGTTGGTGGTCCAAGGTTACAACCAAGAGGAAGGAATAGACTATGATGAGACATTTGCTCCAGTTGCAAGACTAGAGGCAATCAGACTTCTCATAGCCTTTGCAGCACATACGGAATTCACTCTTCATCAAATGGATGTCAAAAGTGCCTTCTTTAATGGCTATTTGAAGGAAGAAGTGTTTATGAAACAACCTCCAGGGTTTGAAAGCAAAGAATGTCCTGAACATGTGAACAAGCTGGACAAGGCTCTCTATGGACTCAAACAGGCACCAAGAGCATGGTATGAAAGATTGTCAAAATTCTTACTAAAGCATGGGTACAAGAGAGGTAAAATAGATAGTACCTTATTCTTAAGGGAAAAAGGTAAGGACCTTCTTGTTGTACAAATTTATGTTGATGACATAATCTTTGAAGCCACCACTAACCAGTTAAGCAAAGAGTTTGCAAAACTAATGGGAAGTGAATTTGAAATGAGCATGATGGGTGAGCATAACTTCTTCTTAGGGCTGCAGATCAAACAAAGTCAAAATGGAACCATGATTCATCAGCAGAAGTACACAAAAGAACTAATCAAGAAGTTTAAAATGGAGGATTCTAAAGAAATAGATACACCTATTGCAATTGCCACTAAATTAGATATTGATGAACCTGGTTTATCAGTTGATCAGAAGTTGTATAGGGGTATGTTTGGTTCACTCTTGTATCTTACTGCCAGTAGACCTGACATTGTTTTAAGTGTAGGGCGATGTGCTCGTTTTCAGGCAAATCCAAAAGAGTCTCATTTGACTGCTGTCAAGAGGATACTGAGATATTTGAAAGGCACTACTGAATTGTGTCTTTGGTACCCTAAAGGTAGTAATTTCAATCTAGTAGGATATGCTGATGCTGACTATGCAGGTTTCCTAGTGGATAGAAAAATCACCTCAGGTATGGCACACTTTCTTGGCTCATGTTTTGTATCATGGGCTACCAAGAAGCAAAATTCAGTAGCCCTATCTACTCCTGAAGCTGAGTATGTGGCTACAGCTTCTTGTTGTGCTCAACTACTATGGATTAAACAACAATTAGTAGATTTTGGTATAGAAGTGGGATGCATACCAATATTTTGTGATAACACTAGTGCTATAAGTATGACAAAGAACCTTGTTCATCATAAAAGGACCAAGCACATAGATGTTAGACACCACTACTTGAGAGATAATTATGAGAAAGGACTAATCTCAATACAATTCTGTGCCACTAATAAACAAATAGCTGACATCTTCACCAAAGTACTGAATAGGGAAAACTTTGAAAGGAACAGGTTGGAATTAGGAATGATTAAGATCGCCTAAAAGGAACCAGTTCAGAATGCAATGAAAGAAAAAAAAATTTTTTATGGTTAGAAGTTTTGACTTTATGTAAATATCTAGATTAATTCTTACTCAGTCTCATACTCTAATCAGTATACTCCTGTGACGTGTGTTGATATTCATTGATCTCTTACAAAGTTTTTTCTATTCTGATATATGAAGCATAATCAAGAGAAGTTCTATGTGCAGAACATGGTTCATCAGTATATGCTCATAAGAACGGTCATGTATGTTTCTATACTTTCCACAATTAGAAAAATAAATATTCCAATTATGAGCAGAAGTCCTATCCTAACCAAACTCCTTAAAATCTAACTGTTGTGCATTGAACCAGTTTCATTCTCTTCGAATTCTAAATAAAACGGGATTATCTCCTTAAAACTAGCGTCGATCAATTACCTCTTAAAGACCGGAGTCCTAATGAGATTAGACACCTGATTGACCACTGCAAAAGACTACCATTACTGCACCTAATCATACTATACTTTAAATACACTCCACATATTCCTACTTCACTCCATAACCGTCATTAAGTGTTAAACCCCTGATCATCCTCCATCTCTCCAAAATTCTCCAAAATTCCCAAAAATCCTCCAGAAATTCTCCGCCATGACAAATCTCAAGAAAATCCTTTGACTCCCCCACCAGTATCTCCTAATACATCTTCATCTGTACCTCCTAGCGACAACCCTAAACCAAGATTCCGCAGGCAGAAAATGTTGGCTAGAAAGACTGTTGCTATTGGTGTTTTTAGAACAGATCTCAACGAAAAATTGAAAGCGAGTCAAAGAGTGGGAAGCTCTGAAAAAGAATCATCTGACTCAAGTTCTGAGTCTGAAGATTTTGTCTCTGCAAGCGATGGAGAAGAACGTGGGTCTTTTGAATCAGACAAAAATCAAGAAACCCCTAAAGAGGTAAATACATGCTATGTTTTTCTGATGTAGTGGAGAAAGTAGATGATAGGTTTGTGTTGGTTGGGTCTGTGAGAGATTTAAGTGAGGGAGAATCGAAGAGGAAGGAAAGAAAAAGAAAGGTGAAATTCTTGCAATTTGTGGAGGAGTTGAGGAAAGTGGCACCAAGGCAGGGGGAAGTGAAACTGGGGAGGCTGCGAAAGGCCTAGTACATCTGAGTGAACAACTAGATGAACATGGTTCATCTGTGGAAGAAACTTTGGCTGATATTCTGAAGAAGGTGAGAGAAAGCTATGATCCCAAGAAGCACAAAGCTTCTTCTCAAAAGGCTCCAACTGCCTTTAAGCCAACAAAGAACAGCAAGGTGTCATCTCCTAAGTCTACTGTCTCCTCAGTACCAAAGGTGAAAGCTACTAGAAGCATGGTAAAGCAAAGTGAAGCTGAGTTGCAGAAAGCCTTAGAGGCAAGCAAGAAAAAGAACAAGGAAAAGGGAAAAGCTAAAGTTCTGGAAATTTCTGTGGCTGCAGAAGAAGAAGAGGAAGAGATGGAACTGGTCCATCAGGAGAGAGGTACAACTGAGGAGGTTCCCACTCCTAAACCTGAGAAATCCAAGTCTTCTACCAAGAAGTCTTCAGAATCTATCTCTGCTGAACCCTCCCAGGCAAAAAGAACCAAGTCTGCAGTTAAAGGAAAACAAGTAAAAGTTCCTGAAGAAGAAGAAGCTTGGAGTGAAGAAGAAGAAGAAGAGGAATCTGAGAAAGAGCAGGACAGGTTTGCCCTTTTTGGAAAAAGAAAAATATTGAAAGGAAGAATTCTGAAAGACCTGGAGGAGCCAGGCATGAAAAGACTGGTTGATGCACCGGAAGCACAGGGTTGGAAGGACATGGTTCTTCAACTGGATGGCAGACTTGCAGGAAAAGAACTGATGGAGTTTATGGCAAATGCCACAGTGGTGAATGGGGTTGTTACAAGCTTGGTGAGAGGAGTAGAGGTGCAGTTTGATGCACCTAAGTTGGGAAGAATTCTAGACATACCCTGTGAGGGATATGATGATTATACTAGGAAAAGGTGGCCTTGTCTAGATTCTCTCCCTTCTACTCTCCAAATCACCCGGAATTTCTGTGATACCAAGTCTGCTGAAGAAGTGCCTGAGGCTAGATTTGTGCAAAAGAGTGAAATAAAGCCTGAGCACAAGGTACTTTTTGAGTTTGTGAACAAGTGTTTGCTGCCCAGACAGGAGAGAAGGCACACTGCAAATTATATGGACCTGGTCCTTCTGGAGTGTCGTGTGAGAGGAAAGCAAATTAATTGGCCTGCTTTCATTGTCAAGCTGCTGGATAGAGTCATCAATTGCTCTAACGCCCATGCCACACCTTATGGGTTTATACTGACAACTGTCTTGGCCAAGTTAGATGTGCCATTGAAAAAGTGGGAGAAGGCCTCCTGCAAAGAGCACTTTAGAATAAAAACGCTGCAGGCTTGTGATTATCTGCTAAGTGTAACCCCAGTTGAACCTGGTTCATCCGTGAAGACTCCTGTGAACAGCAAAGTTAGGGCATTGGTTCTAGAATGTGGCACAAAAGATGCAGAAATTGCTAGGCTCCAGGCTCGCATTGCTGAACTGGAAAGTGAAAGAAATGGCCTCAAAGATGAGCTAGCAAAGGAAAAAGAAAAGAGTGAAGGGATGCTCCAAACAATGCTCAATCTTCTTCAATTCCAACCCTCTAGTTCCTCCAATCCCTAGAACTAGTTTAGAAACCCTCAGTGACCCAGATTCGGGACTTTTATTTTGCTCATGGTTGGATGTTTTTTTTTTCTTTTTGTGGTCTGTTATGTGGAAACACCCCCTAATCAATAAAAATATGCTTTGTTTTCTCTTGTTATATGATACTTCTGATCTAAATAGTTAAATTTTTTTGTGAAGTTGATTATTGATTAACTATATCATGTTTTCACTTGCAGTTGCCACAGTGGCCATGAGTATTAATTAACATCTGGGATTGATATAATATGCAACTTTTCGATGATGCCAAAAGAGGGAAGAGATATTGTGTTTTACTTTGTATTCTAAAATAAAGTGATATTTATAACCTGATTAAACCTGGTCCTTAATGACAAGCTAAATTACAGTGTGAATTATTCGCTGAGTTCCACAGGGTCTCTGATCAATAAAAGCACAGAGTTTGTCATCATCAAAAAGGGGGAATTTATTGGCCCAAGTTCAGATGAAGTTTTAAAGATTGACAAAATGAACTCAACCATGAACCAGGTCCATCATGTGAGACAGACACAGTGTTGATATATTTATTCATGTGACAGACGTGTCAAGATAAGTCTCAAGGGTCAGCAATAATCAGTAACAATATCTTCAGAGTTGATCGAAAAGGTTGCATAGGATAAAGAGTTGAAGTCTCCTTATGAGTAGAGAACTATATCTGGATCAAGGATAAAGGATTGGAGTTTAAAGTGTACTAGGACTCGAATTTGATGAAGGATCAACAATTCGAGTTTTAATCAAACTCTGATTACTAACTCTATAAATAATAAAGATTGTTCTCTTTTACAGGTGATGGCACATACGCAGAAGTTAAACTAAATTGAGAGCAAAAGAGCTAGGTGAATGTTGCAAGCAATTATGTGTGATTCAAGTGTACAAATCTGAAGCTACATGAACCAAGAGTGAAGAACCAATTCCATTGTGTTTTTCTTTATTTCTAGTTCAATTGTAGTAGGTGTTTCATATTGTACCTTTCAGCTTTTATAGAAGCAATTGTAATAGGTATATTGAGTATTCAAGTTAGAGTTAACTTGAAGGTGTCGCAACAGTTGAGGCTGTGTGCTACACTGGGATTAGAGTTTAATCCTTAGGTTTACAAGAGTTTGTAAATGCTGTTTTTTTGGCTCAGTGATTTTAGTGGAATTTTGGGAAAATCCTACTGAGTAGTAGGTCGTGGTTTTTTCACCTTTTGAGCCAGGTGTTTTCCACGTAAAAATCTCCGTGTTCTTTATTTTATGCACTCTTAATTCCGCAAACAGTTATAGTAAGTATATCTAGAAGAACCAGGTTCTTCTAGTGTGAAAATTAGGTACCACACAAATCACCCCCCCTCTTGTGTGGTATTGACGTTTAGAACATCATAAATAATAAAATAAAAATATACACTAAAGAAGAGAAAGAGATGGAACGAGTGTACCGGGATTCCGGATGCCGCACTAAATTTGATATCAAACTTCAATTGATAGACTTGATACCACACTTTACTTGAATACTTGATATTTGATAATAATAATTTTGTAGTGGCTAAACTAAATATTTGATGAAACTTGAAATAATAAGTAATTGAAAAATTTATGAGCAATAATCAAAATTACCAAAAAAGAATTGAGAGAGAATTGAGTAGTAAGAGAGTATATTGTGAGAAAAAATGAAGAAGAAGGGGAGCTATTTATAGTTTTTAAAAGGTTAAAATTGTAATTTATCAATTATTAGGGGTATGGGGCTATTTTCTTAAGGGGATAAGCCGAAATGACCATTTCTGCAAAAAAGGGCTATTGCCAAACGGTCTTTTTTGAATTTGACCGTTGGCAACGGTCCAGAAATTAAAAAACAAAATTGTAACGGTAACCGGGCTGGACCGGGCTGTAGCCCGGTAAAATCCCATTAACGGGTAACCGGGCTAACCGGGTTCTGGCGCACCGGTTAACAAATTTTGTTCGTCCAAGTGTCGCGACGCGAAATTGCCACCTTCGGGATCGTGATGTCGCCTAACATTTCACTAGCTAGGCAATCCAAAATTAGAGAATTCACAAAATCAACTTCCGCCAATTTTAATAACAGAATTAATTAAGCTAAACAGAAGCTAATAGAGTTTGCGGAATATTATAAAACCCAAAATATCTGAAATATTTAGGATCTGGAGTCACAACTCACGAGCTACTACCATTTACTACAAATAAAGTGTGAAAGATAATACACTGTTCTGAAGGAAAAGAAACAGGAAAATAACAAGACTAGGAAGAGACTCCAGGGTTTGCGGACGCCAGCAGATCTAGCTTGGTCTCCTGACGATCAAGTCCACCTGCAAACCTCACGATCAGCTAGGGCCGATACCGAAATCTGCACTGAAGTGCAGTGTAGTATTAGTACAACCGACCCCATGTACTGGTAAGTGTCGAGCCTAACCTCGAGTGAAGAGGCTAAGACAAGACACATACATAATAACCCTGTGCAATTTAACAGTATATGTACAAAATAACGGCAAGTAAGAGATAGACATATAATATCGGGAGGGGGACATGCTGAGGGGTTACAAGATAGGGGATCACAACAGTAAAGAAACTTGATCAGCTAATATACCTTGAACCAATAATAACAAGTAAACACAATATAGGAAAATGCACGGCATCACCCTTAGTACTTTTTCTCTCAACCTCAATAGATAATCAATAGTAACGACACAGCATCACCCTTCGTGCATTAACTCTCTCATAACATGACACGGCATTACCCTTCGTGCATTAACACTCACAATTTGGCATGGCATCACCCTTCGTGCATTATCACTCAAAAAACATGGCACGACATCACCCTTCGTGCATTAACACTCTCCCTTACCAAAACAAAGAACAATAATAATAGGTAGATAGAAATGACAATAACAAGTCTTATTTCAACATTTGTTTCCACAATATCAACCGCAACTTTGAGTCAATACTCAATCAATAGCAAAATCAGTAAATATGATAAGAACGATCAACATAACGATAAACTAGTCTAAGCATGGGTAATACGATCACGGAAAGCTACAATTTCATGAATAAGACTCACTCGCATGCTATAAATTGACAATATCGCATAGGTGCTCGTAACCTCACCTATACGTTGTATATAACATTCAAACACATAGCAAACAAGCAAATAATACCTAATCCCTCAAGCCAACGTTAACCACGACACTTACCTCGCTTCAAGGACCACTCAAAGCTCAACGACGGCTGTGCCTTTCATACTAGCCTCCGAACCAACAATATCTAGCACATTACCAACCAAATGATTCAAAATAAGCCTTAGGGAATCACCCAAAATAAAATGTAATTCGATTCAGGTCATTATTGAAAAGGTCAACACCGGGCTTGGTCCAAACCCGAAATTCGAACCAAAACCCGATTACCCATTCTCCCCCGAGCCCGCATATACAATTGGTTTTGGAATCCAACCTCAATTTGAGGTAGAAATCTCCAAATTTCGAAATCCCTAGTTTCTACCCAAAAATCCCCAATTCCACCATGAAAACCTTAGATTTTAGGTTAAAGATTTGTGAAATGTAATGAAAGATTGAAAGAAAATGAGTTAGAATCACTTACCAATGATTTGGGGAAGAAAAGGTCTTTGAAAAATAGCCTAGAGGGTTTCTTGTTTTGAAAGTTTGAGAAATGAGCAAAAATCCCATCCAAGTTAAGTTTTACACAGCTACAGATGTCGCAAATTCGACCAGGGGTCGCAATTGCGAACCCTGCAATTGCAAGAAACATTTCGCAAATGCGAAGCTTCCCCAGCACTACTGTCTTCGCAAATGCGAACAATTGTTCGCAAATGCGGCCTGGGTTGATCGCAATTGTGATCCTGAAGTTCGCAATTGCGAAGGTCCCCTCCCAGCCCTACTGCTCGCAAATGCGAGGCTCGCATTTGTGAGCCATACCTGGCAAATGCAAAGTCTGTAGACTTGAAGCACACCAGCTATGATTTCTAAGTCCAAAACACTCTGTAGCCAATCCAAAACTCACCCGAGCCCTTGAGGATCCAAACCAAACATGCACACAAGTCTTAAAACATCATACGAACTTGCTCGTCGATCAAATCGCCAAAATAACGTCTAGAACTACGAAATTACCACCAAATCAAATGAAATTTTCAAGAAAACTTTCAAACTTCTACTTTCACAACCGGACGTCCGAATCACATCAGACCAACTCCGTTTTTCATCAAATTTCACAGACAAGTCATAAATGTGGTACTGGACCTATTCTGGGTTTCGAAACAAAAATACGGACCCGATATCCAAAAAGTTAACTATGGGTGAAGCTTTTCAAATTCATTAAGTCTTTAACTTTCAAATTTCGACAAAATCCGTTATCTCAGGCTAGGGACATCCAATTTTGATTCCGGGTATACGCCCAAGTCCCAAATCACAATACGGACCCATCGGGACCGTTTACCAAAAAATGTTGACCGAAGTCAACTAAAATGAAGTTTTTAGGCAAAATTTCTTATTTTTATCAACTTTTTTAACATAAAAGCTTTCCGAAAACACGCCTGGACTGCGCACGCAAAATTGAGGAGGGTAAAAATGAGACTTTTGAAGGCTTAAAAGCACAAAATTGGGTTCTAAAATACAAGATGACCTTTCGGGTCATCATATTATCCACCTCTAAAACAACCGTTCGTCCTCGAACGGACATAGAAAAGTACCTGAGCTGGTGAAAAGGTGGGGATATCTACTCCGCATATTGGACTCAGACTCCCAGGTAGCTGCCTCAACAGGTTGACCTCTCCACCACAGTCGAACTGAAGGATAACTGTTCGATCTCAACTGACTAACTTGACGGTCTAGAATAGCTAACGGCTCCTCCTCGTAGGTCAAATCCTCTCCCAGCTGGATAGTGCTGAAGTCTAACATGTGAGATGGATCGTCTTGATACTTCCGAAGCATGGACACATGGAATAATGGATGTACCACTGATAAACCAGGTGGCAACGCAAGTCTGAGCAACCTCTCCTACTCGCTCAAGAATCTCAAAAGGCCCGATGTATCTAGGGCTCAACTTGCCCTTCTTTCCAAACCTCATTACACCCTTCATGGGTGACACACGGAGCAACACTCTCTTCCCAACCATGAATGCAACATCATGGACCTTACGGTTGGCATAACTCTTTTGCCTGGACTAAGCTGTGCGAAGTCTATCCTGGATAATCTTAACCTTATCCAAGGCATCCTTTACCAAATCTGTACCCAATAACCAAGCCTCCCTCGACTGATAGCTATTGTTGTAGGCAAACTCCGCTAGCGGCAAGAACTGATCCCATGAGCCTCCAAAGTCAATAACAAAAGCGCGGAGCATATCCTCTAATATCTGAATAGTGCGCTGGGACTGTCCGTCCATCTGAGGATGAAATGCTGTGCTCAGCTCAACCCGCATTCCCAACTCATGCTGCAATGCCCTCCAAAAATGCGAGAGAAACTGCGTACCTCGATCAGAAATGATAGAAACGGGCACACCGTGAAGACGAACGATCTCGCGGATATAAATCTCTGCCAACCGCTTTGAAGAATAGGTAACTGCCATAGGAATGAAATGCGCTGGCTTGGCCAGTCTATCCATAATAACCCAAACTACGTAGAACTTCCTCTGAGCCCGTGGGAGTTGATGACGTCCAAATCCACTACTAAAAAGTAAATGGACACGGTCTCGTGCAATATAATTTACCCAACTATGAGTCGGGGTCGAATCTACAGAGAACAATATGTAGGCGATTAGGAATGTAAGAGAGTTATCACTTATGATGCAATGCCAAACACTAAGAATTATTTTGAGAAAATATTTATACCTAAATGCGAAAATGTAAACTAACCTAGAAAGAAAGTAAAATGATCAATGGCTACAAGTATGGATGCATTGGGAATTACACTCAAGTAACGATCCAATGTATTTCACGATTTTACAAATATGAGCGAGTTTATGTTAATTAGCCACGGGTAATAATTCTTTATTAGCTTCTTCCAAAGACTAACAAGACTTCCCAATTGAATTATCCCTAAATCAACTAAGAGATTAAGCACACCCGGATATGGCTACAAGTAGTTCAATCCTATCCCTAGGTAGAATCTATAAAATGAGGGTTAAAGCCTCAAGTTCTTATTAGTTAATCTTTCCCAACCCCAAATAATCTTTCCCAAAATTAATTCGGTGTTGATGGGCGAGTCCTAGGGTTAGCTAATCCCTTTGGAAACGTTAAAGAACAAGAATAATTAAAGTAATAATAACTCACTTCATAAAAAGATAAAAATCATTCAATACATAAGCACAACAAGGTATTTAATCCACACTTTAAATATGAAATATTCCCATAAACAAGATTCAAGTGTTGGATAAAATACTACACACTTAGATATACAATACAAAGCAAGGAAATGAAGAAATAAACATAAATGGGTAAGAAATTCTCAATCAAAAGCTTCAAATCTTCAAGACCAAAGTGTGTGTGCAAACCCTAGCTCCCAAAACTTGTTCTCTCTAGTGTTTTAAGACTGAAAATAAGCCAAAAAGATATCCCAAAGATCTGCTAGGTCGTGTATTAAAGGTTTGGGGATTAAAAACGTAAAATTCCATTTCTGCCCAAAACTGCCCAGAAAATGTTCAATGCGTTCGCGTATGTTCTCCTGCGTTCACGGTGAATAATTTCCCCCAGGTATGCAATCGTGCACAGTGCCCCGCGTTCGCATAGGTAAGTTGACCAGCCGGTGCCCAGGCTTTCTCCTATGCGTTCGCATTGTTACATACGCGTTCACACAGCTTTGTCTTCATTGACTTCTGCGATCGCGTACAAGCTCTTGCGATCGCGTAGGGTATCTGGCAGCAGCCATTGTTCACCATTTTTGCACATTTTGACTTGGTTTCTTCCGTAGCTCCTCCAAATCATATGATACCTGAAATATGCAAATTAACCTTAGAAAATGTCCTAATTTCTCAATAAAATCATACGATAACTTAAGTATAAAGAGGAAATAAGTTGGTAAAATACCAACTTTTCAGGAGTCCAACAACGAAATCCATAGTGATACGCTATCTTCTGAAGTAAACCACTAGGTCTTTGATGCTCGTACTTTACTTGCTGACAATTTAGACACCGAGCCACATATGCCACTATATCATTCTTCATTCTCCTCCACCAATAATGCTGCCGCAAGTCCTGATACATCTTGGCGGCGCCCGGATGAATAGAATACCGGGAGCTGTTGGCCTCCTCTAGAATCAACTCACAAAGTCCATCCACATTAGGCACACAAATACAATCCTGCATCCTTAAAACTCCATCATCTCCAACCGTAACCTGCTTGGCATCACCGTGCCGCACTGTATCCCTAAGGACAAGCAAATGAGGGTCATCATACTGCCGCTCCCTGATGCGCTCAAACAATAAAGACCGAGCGACCATACAAGCTAACACACGACTAGGCTCAGAAACATCCAACCTCACGAACTGATTGGCCAAGGCCTGAACATCTAATGCAAGCGGTCTCTCACCGACTAGAATGTACGCAAGGCTGCCCATACTCACTGACTTTCTTCTCAAAGCATTGGCCACCACATTGGCCTTCCCGGGATGATACAAGATGGTGATATCATAGTCTTTCAATAGCTCTAATCACCTCCTCTGCCTCAAATTGAGCTCCTTTTGCTTGAACAAATAATGCAAACTCCAATGATTCGTGAACACCTCTCACGACACGCCATAAAGATAGTGCCTCCAAATCTTCAGTGTGTGAACAATGGCTGCCAGCTCTAAGTCATGGACAGGATAATTCTTCTCGTGAACCTTCAGCTGCCGCGACGCATATGCATTCACCCTGCCATCCTTCATCAATACTGCACCAAGCCCAATATGAGATGCATCACAATATACTGTATAAGATCCTGAACCCGTGGGCATCACTAACATTGGAGCCGTAGTCAAAGCAGTCTTGAGCTTCTGAAAGCTCGCCTCAAACTCGTCTGACCATCTGAACGGGGCACCCTTCTGGGTCAACCTGGTCAACGGGGCTGCTATAGATGAGAACACCTCCACAAACCGACGGTAATAACCCGCCAATCCTAAGAAACTCCGGATCTCTATAGCTGATGTGGGTCTAGGCCAGTTCTTGTCTGTCTCAGTCTTCTTAGGATCCACCTTAATACCCTCTGCCGATAGAACGTGCCCCAAGAAAGCTACTGATCGCAGCCAAAACTCGCATTTTGAAAACTTAGCATATAACTGACTATCTCTCAGAGTCTGAAGGACGATCCGAAGATGCTGCTCATGCTCCTCTAGACTGCGGGAGTAGATAAAAATATCATCAATAATCACAATCACAAAGGAATCCAAATAGGGTTTGAACACCCGGTTCATCAAATCCATAAATGCTACTGGGGCATTTGTCAGCCCAAATGACATCACTAGAAACTCATAATGCCCATACCAAGTCCGAAAAGATGTCCTAGGGACATCGGATGCCCTATTCCTCAACTGATGGTAGCTAGACCTCAAATAGATCTTTGAAAACACCTTGGCACCCTGAAGCTGATCAAATAAGTCATCAATCCTTGACAATGGATACTTGTTCTTGATGGTGATTTTGTTCAACTACCGATAATCTATGCACATCCTCAACGATCCATCCTTCTTCTTTACAAACAATGCAGGCACACCCCAAGGCGTGACACTCTGTCTAATAAAGCTCTTATCAAGCAAATCTTGCAACTGCTTCTTCAATTCTTTCAACTCTGGCGGGGCCATACGGTATGGCGGAATAGAAATGGGCTGGGTGCCTAGAGCCAAATCAATACAGAAGTCAATATCCCTATCGGGTGGCATCCCCGGCAGGTCTGTAGGAAACAGCTCTAGAAACTCACGAACAACTGGAACAGACTCCATAGAAGGAACCTCTGCACTAGAATCGCATACATAAGCCAAATAAGCCAAACACCCTTTCTCGACTGTATGCCGAGCCTTCACATACGAGATAACCTTGCTGGTAGAATGGCCTGGAGTCCCTCTTCACTCAAATCGAGGCAACCTCGGCAAGGCTAAGGTCACCATCTTGGCGTGACAGTCCAATATAGCATGATAAGGTGACAACCAATCCATCCATAAAATGACATTAAAATCGACCATATCGAGAAGTAGGAGATCTACACGAGTCTCAAGACTGCCAATGGTAACCACACACGAACGATAAACACGATCTACAACAATAGCATCTCCCACAGAGGTGGACACATACACAGGAGCACTCAAAAAATCACGAGGCACAACCAAATATGAAGCAAAATAGGATGACACGTAGGAATAAGTAGAACCCGGATAAAATAGTACTGAAGGCAACGTCTACTACAA
>NC_031995.1:42569603-42570701 GCF_001879085.1 Nicotiana attenuata | reverse complement strand
AGCTCGTCTTACCCTTTGCAAACGCGAACCACCTCACGCAAATGCGAAGGCCAGTGACCCAGAGTTTCGCGATCGCGATAGCGATCTCCTTTACGCGAACGCAAAGAACAAATTTCCCCAGCGCAATTTCCTTCACGAGAATGCGAGGCCTTCTCTGAATTCGTGGAGAAGGAAACCAAAACAACAGATAGCAGATTTTTGAACTCAACTCCGAGTGCTCTGAAACTCACCTAAGCCACCCGGGTCCCCTTCCAATTGCACCAATAAGTCTATAAATATAATACGGACATGCTGGAACCCTCGGAACACGTAAAATAACATCGAAATTAAGAATCCCACCCCAAAACTAAATTGATCAACACATGAACTTCAAACTTCTTCACCTAACTTCGAACTTGTCGAATCATACTTAGACAACTCGGATTGACACCAAATTTTGCTTACAAGTCATAAATCACCATATTGAACTATTTCTAGGCTTGGAATCCAAAATGGACCTCGATAGCACCAAAATCTACTCCAAAGAAAATTTAAAGAATTAGAAAACTTGAATTGTAATACCTTTGTTCTCCAGGCGGGATCCTGACTGCTGAAACTTGAAATGTATTCCCTTGTTCTCCAGGTGGGCTCCTGACTGCAACAAAATAAATAAAGAAAATTTTCTGCCCCAGTTTGGTGACTGGGTACAGCACGTTATCAGATATTAAAAATTAAAGGATAGAATTTGAATTGTACTTTCCTTGTTCTCCAGGTGGGCTCCTGATTGCTGAAGCTTGAAAAGTATTCCCTTGTTCTCCAGGTGGGCTCCTGATTGCTGAACTTGAAAAGTATTCCCTTGTTCTCCAGGTGGGCTCCTGACTGCAACAAAATAAATAAAGAAAATTTTCTGCCCCAGTTTGGTGACTGGGTACAGCACGTTATCAGATATTAAAAATTAAAGGATAGAATTTGAATTGTACTTTCCTTGTTCTCCAGGTGGGCTCCTGATTGCTGAAGCTTGAAAAGTATTCCCTTGTTCTCCAGGTGGGCTCCTGATTGCTGAACTTGAAAAGTATTCCCTTGTTCTCCAGGTGGGCTCCTGACTGCAACAAAATAAAC
>NC_031995.1:42538489-42568498 GCF_001879085.1 Nicotiana attenuata | reverse complement strand
TTTAATTGTTCCAACCTCTTGATTAGCTAATTTGTCTAGTTTGATTAGCCCTAGAAATAGATTGCTTGGTTATAGTTAATGGACTGGTTTAACTTAGTCAGTAATTTCAGGGGATTCAAAGGGTAGTTTAGGCATGGAAAAGGGTAGTTTCATTAAGATTGGTAATTGTTGAAGTAAAGTAAGGGTAGAATAGGAATTGTAATGGGCATAGAACCTTCTAGGATGGACTATAGTATAGATTTCAATAGAATAGGTGTAGTTACTTGTGTAACAAGTCATAAAATAAAGGGTAAAATAGAATTAGAATAGGGACTAAGGGGTAAAAGGAAAATCTGAAATTGGACCCTAAGTTCACCTATAAATAGGCATTCATTTGCCTTGATTCACAAGTTTTGGAACCTCTAAAAAATTCCCTCGGATTCCTCAGAAGTTTCAGATCTGAAATTTGAAATCCAACTCTCTTAGATCTTAGTCTTCTCAAATTCCCAGAAAAACAACAGAAAAATCAAAAAAAAATTACTGTTTCATTAATTTTTCCTTAGCTCACTTTCAGATTCCAGTCCTTAATCCAATTTTCTAGCTCGTTAAGGATCAGAAGTAACTTGAACTCACCTGATTTTGCTCGACATTGGTATTTACAAGTTGTTCGAGTCAGATGTGCATGAGATTTGCCTAGTTCGAGTTGATTGTTGGTTGTTTACTGGTTGTATTAGTGCTGGGTTCATTTCTGGCTAGTTGGTGCTATTTTGGGTTGATCTGTGGATTCTGCTTGGTTTTCCAACTTATCCTGAACTGCTGAATACTTTCTGGGCTGTTATACTCATTTGTTGATTGCTGCTGGGTTTTAAACTCGTTCCTGAACTACTGCTGGGAGTTGTTACTGCTGCTGACTTCTTCCTTTTCTGTTTGATTCATTCTTCAGGTATTTTCTTATGCTCAAATGATGCTGAAGATTGCCTTCACCTGTAGACTACAAGTTTGAAGTATGAATGATAAAGGAATATATGCTTGCACCTGAATTTTACTGTTATTGCTCAGTTTAGACTTTCGTGTGACTGATTCATTTGAACCATATTTCAGTTGTATTAATGAAACTGTGGACTGTACTGGACTGTTAGAATTGGACTTCCAGTGTGTTCATTCTAAAATAGTAGCCCTAGTGTAGTATAATTTGGTTTCTCATGAAGCTGTATTTTACAAATGGAAATTGAACTTGAAAATCACCATATAGGTTCCTATCCTTGTTAAAATCCAGGTCTGGTAATCGTTTGTCAGTGGTGGCTTCAGTAGTTTAGTTCTAAAATTAAATGATACACGTTTGGGCTCAAGGTTTGAATATAGATGTGGACTGTTTTGTATTAGTTCCTTGCAATCTGACTTTAGGATTGTTAATAATACGGATTGTAGCTAATTGCCTGTAGATTAGAATTGTTGCATTCTCAGCCTTTGTTTCAAGTTGAAGACTTAAACGTTGGGCCCTGTATTCTTTTGAACTTGGGCCTGCCAACAATTAAGGCTGTTGTAAGTTTAAAAACCAGTAGGCTGAGATTCAAATAGCATCAGTATAAGATCTGGGCTCATTCAGGAGCCCAAACGTAACAGCCTCTGTTTGGACTGTCCTGGGCCTGAACCTGTTTTAAGCCCAACGTTGGTCAGCTCTTCCCCTTTTGCAAGGTTAAGCCATTCTCCGTCTTTGGGCTGTTGTGAAGCCCAGTCGGTTGGAGCTCTTGTGTTGACTATCAAAGCACTTTAATTTAATATTGAGATGTAATTCTTTCAATAATGGTTTAGCAACAAAATAATTAATTAATTAGGGCCTTTCCTTTAAAATACATGATAGAAAATTATAGATTACTCTAGGTTTGCCTTTTAAATAATAAAGTGAGATGAGCCTCGCCAATAAAAATGCAAAATCACGGGGCTCTCAATAGATGCTATATAAAATTCTTAGAACTCGGGCGGACCATTTAGCAAATTTCATGGTCTTCCCCAAATATAATAAACGCATAGTTGCTTTAGGCGCGTATTTTAATAATATTACCTTCCTAAATGCGGGTGCACATTTATGTGACCCAAATCTAAATCTCGACGGAGTCGAAATGCGTCAAAAGCCACGGGTGCACTGGTGTGACGTGGTTCGAGATACATTTTCACGACGTTGCAATTCTTATTAAAAAGACATAAAAATAAAGGCGGTTAAAATAAAAGGCACATAGGTTAGAATATGTTTTAAAATCAGATAAAAGCAAATACAACAGTTGAGCGACCGTGCTAGAACCACGGAACCCGGGAATGCCTAATACCTTCTCCTGGGTTAACAGAATTCCTTACTCGGAGTTCTGGTTCGCGGACTGTTAACAGAGTCATAATTTCCTCGGATCGGGATTCAACCGGTGACTTGGGACACCATTAATCTCCCAAGTGGCGACTCTGAATGTTAATAATAAATCCCGTTCCGACTGTCCTTTAATTGGAAAAACTCCTTTACACCCTCACAGGTGTAGCGTAAAAAGGGAGGTGTGACAGGACTTCGTTGTCGGACTCTCATGGACTCAGAGGAGTTCGATGCAGTGTGGTTTATTGTTAATAGGCTGACTAAGTCAACGCGTTTCATTCCTGTGGCAGTTTCCTATTCTTTTGAGCGGTTGGGGGAGATTTATATTCGGGAGATTGTTCGTCTTCATGGTGTTCCCGTGTCTATCATTTCTAATCGAGGTACACAGTTCACCTCGCATTTTTGGAGAGCAGTTCAGCATGAGTTGGGCACACGGATCGAGTTGAGCACACCATTTCATCTTCAGACGGATGGACAGTTCGAGCGTACTATTCCAATTTTCGAGGATATGCTTTGAGCATGTGTTATTGACTTTGGAGGGTCGTGGGATCAGTTCTTGCCCTTAGCAGAGTTTTCTTACAACAGCAATTATCAGTCGAGTATCCAGATGGCTCTCTATGAGGCTTTATATGGTAGGCGGTGTCGGGCATCAGTTAGATGGTTTGAACCGGGAGAGGCTCGATTATTGGGTACAGATCTAGTATAGGACGCCTTGGATAATGTTAAGATCATTCGGGATAGGTTCATACAGCTCAGTCCAGGCAAAAGAGTTACGCCGACCGCAAGGTTCATGATGTGGCATTCATGGTCGGAGAGCGGGTGTTTCTTCGGGTGTCGCCCATGAAGGGCGTCATGAGATTTGGGAAGAAGGGAAAGCTAAGCCCTAGATTCATTGGTCCTTTTAAGATTCTTGATCTAGTGGGAGAGGTGGCTTACAGACTTGTGTTGCCGCTGAGTTTATCAGCTGTGCACCCAGTGTTTCATGTGCCCATGCTTCGTAAGTATCAAGGTGATCCATCCCACGTGTTAGACTTCAGCACTGTCCAGTTGGACAAGGACTTGTCCTATGAGGAGGAGCCAGTAGCTATTCTAGACCGGCAAGTTCGTCAGTTGAGATCGAAGAATTTTCCTTTGGTTCGTGTTCAGTGGAGAGGTCAGCCTGTCGAGGCAGCTACCTGGGAGTCCGAGTCCGATATGCAGTGCCTATATCCCCATCTTTTTCCCGACTTAGGTACTTCTTTCTATGTCCGTTCGAGGACGAATGATTGTTTTACAGGTGGAGAATGTGATGACCCATTGGGTCATCACTTGTCTTAAAAGTCAATTTTGTGTTCCGAGGCCTTGAAAACCTCTTTTTGTCTCACCTTGATTTGCGTGCACAATTCGGGCGTATATCTGGAAAGCTTTTATGTGAAAATTTGAGGAAAATGCTAATTTTGCCTTTAGAATTGAATTTAAGTTGACTTCGGTCAATATTTTGGGTAAGCGGATCCGGACCCATGATCGACGGTCCCGGAAGATTCGTAGAAAAATATAGAACTTGGGCATATGCCCGAAATAAAATTTCGAGGTCCCTAGCCCGAGAAATAAATTTTTGAAAGAAATTGTTTAACGGAAATTATATGAGTGTTTGAAAACTTAAATATGTTTGAACTTGATGGTATCGGGCCCGTATTTTAGTTCCGGAGCCCGATACAGGATTAATATGATATTTAAGTTGTGCCTGTAAAATTTGGTAAGAAACGGAATTCATATGACGTGAATTGGACCCTCGGTTTTGAAAATGGATCTTTAAGAGTTCTTGATATTTTTCTTTGATTTTGATGCTAAACTTGTAGTTCTAGGTGTTACTTTGGTGATTTGATCGCACGAGTAAGTTTGTATGATATTTTTAGGTTAGTATGCATATTTGGTTTGGGGCCCCGAGGGCTCGGGTGAGTTTCGGATGGGGTTCGGGATGTTTTTAACTTATAAAAGTTGCTGGTTTTTCTGCTACTGGTGCTCAGTGAATTTGTTCTTCGCGTTCGCGTGGCCTCACCAACGAACGCGTACAGTAAAATTCAACAGGGGTCATTTTGTTCTTCGCAAATGCAGAGCTCAGGACGCGAACGCGAAGCTCTGGTTGGTTACCCTTCGCGAACGCGTTCTGGCCCACACGAATGCACAGAGTTAGTAGGCCTGGGGGAGGGGAGCTCGAGCTGTTCTATGCGAACGCGGCCACTTGACCGCGAACGCGAAGGCCTGAGGAGCTAAAGCTGCATGAATGCGGGCCATCTAGTGAGAACGCGAAGGCTATTTGGGCCTGAACCATCGCGAACGCAATAAAGGCCTGCCCAGCTATACAAAAACATTTTAAAAACGGGCAGAACCCATTTCTTCATATTTTTCGAACTACCAAGACCTAGAGGCAATTTTCTTCACGCAAACTCATCCCCAAAGTGCTGGTAATCAATTCTAAAATCTACTCTTTCAAACACCTAACGTTTTTCATCACTTCTAAATCAAAAAAATCAAGAATTTTCATGGTAGAAATTGGGAATTTGGGTAGAGTTAGGGCTTTTTGAATATGGAATTTAGACCTCATTTTGGGGTCGGATTTTCGAAATTAATTGCACATTCGGGCTCGTGGGTGAATGGGTGATCGGGTTTTGGTCCGAACCTCGAGTTTTGACCATGCGGGCCCGGGGACGATTTTTGACTTTTTGGGAAAAATGATAGAAAACCTATAATTTAGCATTGGGGTTGAATTCCTTAGCATTTATTGATGTTGTTAAATTAATTTGGGTTAGATACAAGTAAATTGGAGGCAAAATCTAAAGGGAAATCGGTGCTTGGGGCTTGAGATTTGCCATGAAATTTGAGGTAAGTGTTTGGTCTGACCTTAGCTAAAGGGAATAGGAGTTATGGTCTTATTTGCTATGTATTAAGTTTTGAGTACGACGTATAGGTATAGTGACGAGTATCTATACGTTGGTATCAAGCAGGCCTATGAGTCTTGTACTATGATTATTGTGACTCCGTTATGTATTGTCCATGCTTAATATGATGATTATGAATGTGAACAAGGCTTATGGAAGTATTCTTGGTAATTGACCATTGTTGAGCATTGGCACGAGTTGAGACTTATGTGGTGAAGTGATTTTGGAAACGAGAGGAGATATGATATTGTTTCCCTTGCCGGGATATTATTGTTTATGATATTGTTTTCCCTTGTCGGGATGTTATTGCTTATGATATTGTTTCCATTGCCGGAATATTGTTGTTATACTATTGTTCCCTTGCCGGGATCCTTTTGTGATTGGTGTTGATTTGTATATTGGGATCGGGTTGCACGTCGCAACAATATTATATGGGATCGGATTGCATGCTGCAACAAGGAGAAATAAGGGAGGACATGTGGGGTCGGGTTGCACGCCGCTACATCATTATATGATTTGGGATCAGGTTGCACGCTGCAACAGTATTATATGATTGGGATCGGGTTGCACGCCGCAACAAGAAAGAATAAAAGTGAATATTGATTCGTTACTGTTTTCCTTATTCTTGATGATACGAAATTATGGTGTTCTTTATGTTTCTTTACTGAAATTTTGTTAGTACTTGATATTCCCCGCAGCATGTTCCCCTTCCCATCTTTAACTGCTAGTTTCCGTTATTATTATTTGCCGTATATGCTTTAACTGCACATGTTTATTTGGTAGTCTTGTCCTAGCCTCGTCACTACTTCGCCGAGGTTAGACTCGTCACTTACCAGCACATGGGGTCGGTTGTGATGATACTACACTCTGCACCGTGTGCAGATCCCAGTGCTGGAGCATTTGGACCACAGTGAGGTTGCTGCCTTCAGTCCAGCAGAGACCCGAGGTAGTCCAGCAGACATCCGCAGGCCTTGGCGTTCCCTTCTATCTTTCCATTCCGTTTTTATTTATTTCAAAGATAGACTTATATTTTTCTATTCAGACCCTTGTTTGTAGTATTCATAGATGGTCCGTGACATTGTGACACCAGTTCTGGGTAGAGTTGTATTTTGGATTTTCTTACTAGTATTTAGTTAAATTATCAGATTTTGACTTTCGCATTTTATTATTATTATTATTATTATTATTATTATTATTATTATTATTATTATTATTATTATTATTATTATTATTATTATTATTATTCCGCTGTAGATCACATGTTAATTTGAAATTGTTAAAAGGGTAATAAAAATCTGTAACACTCGGCTTGCCTATCTTTCACGAGTAGGTGCCATCACGACTCCCAAGGGTGGGAAATCCGAATCGTGACAACACCCTTATCGGATAATAGGCTTTTTGATATTGCTGAGCATAGACACACACCCTTGTTTATTTGCCTTCCATGTGAGGATGACTCGATTTGGCACTTGAGTTGTTAGTATGACTATAAGGTGTGATGAGGGCATAGGATACCAAGTGTTAGGGTTCAAGTATTGAGACTCGTATTGTACGATTATGAGATGAGATGTCACATGGTGACTTATATTCGAAGGTTATTTGTTTGAAAAGATTATGTTCGAAAGGTATTCATTTTGAAAGAACTATTTTTGAAAAATATTTATTTGAAGGAAGTATATTTCGAAATATTTTTATCACTTGGAAAGGATTTGACTAATTGATTGAAGTTTGTTGGCCAAGACCTAAGGTGAAAACTACCGTAGTTGCTGAGTTATGACTTGTCTTTACTATATTTGTGATTTCGGATTTGGGTTGTATTTTCGTTCACTTTTCTGTGTTCTTATTATGGTATTTCGATGTTACTTGTTGTTTTCTTTCCTTATTGCAATTACTATATTGTTAGCCATATTGCGTAATTTTTATATAGATACCATGTTCTGTTGTTCTATACTTATACTTGTTCAGTTTATTAGACCAGTAGGTATCTTGACTGTTCCTCGTCACCACTCCACCGAGGTTAGTCTTGATACTTACTGGGCACCGCTGTGGTGTGCTCATACTGTACTTCTGTACATTTTTTGTACAAATCCATGTATTGGATGGCTAGTAGTTGTGCGGACCGTTGTCGTGGAGACTCAAGGTAAACCTGTTGTTGCGTTTGCAGACTTCGGAGTCACCTTCTTATTTTGTATTTACACTGTTCGCTCTTATTTCGAGATAGTTGTATTTCAGAGGAGTTTAAGCAACTCTGTAGAGCTTATGACTTGTACCACTGATTTTGGGAATTTGTAAGTTTTTGTAGAGATTTCTATATCGAGACTATTATATTTTTTTTATTTTTGTTGCTATTCAGTAAATATTAGGCTTACCTAGTCTCTAAGACTAGGTGTCATCACGAAACCCAATGGAGAGGAAATTAGGTTGTGACAACTTTCGACCCAATAAGATATTTAAATCCTCTTTTCCTAAGTGACATCAAGGTTATTTCTAAGAGCATTAAAATGAAATAAACTATGTCGAAGCTAAGGGACTAGCCAAGCAACAAATCGAAAGAATAACGTGTTACTGAGTTATATCGGAGCAATTATTGAAAATTAAATTCTATTTAAAATCAAATTGAACTTGTAGCGATCATTCTAATAGCATGCATTGAATTTCTATTCATCTAATAGTTGGATCATATATTATTTTAACACATGAAGAGATGTATTAAGATATCTTTCTTGACAATATCAACTATATTAGATAATGTTTTACAGCCTTTTCTTATCTATTGCAAGTGTTTTGCGAAGGGTACGTAATGGAATCAGATCCGGAAGAACAATTATATATGATGTTCCAAGATACAGTGGTCATGAACTCTATTTTTCACGTTGTTTTCTTCTAAAATAAGCTACATGCTATTGTAAAATAAGCTACACGCTAAGCATTGCAAATTCTAAAGGAAAAAGGGGGAAAGAACGAAGAAAAAGAATCCAGGAGAAAAAAACCTTAATGTGGTGTAAATTTTAAATATTAGATTGTGGATAGGACTTTAATGTAAATTTATACAAAAGAGACCAAAAATAGGAAATTGAAACTTTTGATCTTTCAAATAAATATGTAATTGTGGGGGACTAGGAGATTTACATAGCTATGAGATTATTCCTCACAAGGATAATGAAGTTATATTTGAAAGGAATAGTTAAATATCAATAGAGAAAAACGGATGCTTTGTAGTAAGAATCAAATAATTAAAAATTATTTTAAAATAAGGACACCAAATGATCTAATTTAATTATCCATTTTGGAAGGTTCGAGTAATATTTAACTATTTTTTATCTATATTCTTTGATGAATACGTGTAGTTAAAAATTTATCATTTTTAAATACGTTTTATAACACTCGATAAGACATATACGTGCAACGCACGTACATAGAAACTAGTATTATTATAAAAGCACGAATAATTTTGGTTACATGTTGAACGACTAAAATATCCCCGAAACATTGATCGACTTTTATAACTGTGACGACCCAAAGGGTCATCACCTGTTTTCTCTCTTTTCCGCGCTTCCGAGGCCTTGAAAACCTTATTTTTAATCGCTTCGATTTGCGTGCACAGTCCGGGCGCGTAGCCGGAAAGCTCAAATATGAATTCTGTGTAAAAATTGATGAATATTGATATTAATATGATTAAGGTTGACTTTGGCCAACATTTTGGGAAAACGGACCCGGACCTGTGATTCGACGGTAACGGAGGGTCCGTAGAAAAATATGGGACTCGGGCGTACGTCCGGAATCGAAATCCGAGGTCCCGAGCCCGAGAAATAAATTTTTGAAAGAAATTGTTTTTCTGAAATGATTATGAAAATTTGAAATGATAATGGATTAGAAAGTATTGGTATCGGGCACGTATTTTGGTTCCGGCGCCAGTACAGGTCTTATATATGGTTTAAGATGTTTCTGTGTAATTTGGTCAAAATCGGACGTCGTTTGACGTGTTTCGGACCTAAATATCAAAAGTTGGAAATTTAAGAAGTTTGAATGAAAAGTGATGATTTTGAGGTTTCATTCCTCGTTTATGATGTTATTTTAGCGATTTGATCGCTCGGTTAAGTCCGTAAGATGTTGTTGAGTTAGTGTGTGTGTTTGGTTAGGAGCCCCGAGGGCTCGGGAGTGATTCGGAGGTGGTTCGGGGTGTTTTGAACTTAGGAAAAAGGATCAGATTTTTATGCAATTTTGCACAGACTTTTTGTTCTTCGCGATCGCGGCCTCAAGCTCGCGTTTGCACTGCCTTGGTGTCCCCCTCCTTCGCGTTCGCGGTCCCCTTCCCGCGTTCGCGTAGTTCCAGTACCCCCTTCAATGCGTTCGCGTATTACCCACCCCCCTCGCGTTCGCATAGGCCAATCCCTGGACCCCCCCCCCGACGCTTCCTTCTTCGCGTTCGCATCATACCCATCGCGAACGCGATGCTTCCCAGCCTCCCCACTTCGCGAACGCGACACCCCTGTCGCGAACGCATAGAACAAAAATGCCCTGTTATAATTTTAAAATTTCCAAAGCAGAACATACGGGATTTAGCAATTTTTCTCACGAACCCTCTTCTTCCCCAAGCTCTAGGACTCCATTGAAGCCCCCATTCTTCAAGACCACTTGGGTAAGTAAATTCCCACTATTTCCTTCACTTTTCCTTCATTAATTAGTAAGTTCCTAAGCCTAAATCATGTAATCTAGGGTTAATATTGGGGGAAATGGATAGAGTAAGGGCTTTTTAATTTTCTTTGATTTGGACCACGTTTTGGGGTCGGATTTGAAAACAAATTGTATGTCCGGGCTCGTGGGGGAATGGGTAACATGAAATTGGTTCGAACCTCGTGTTTTTACCAAGCGGGCCCGGGGTCAATTTTGGAATTTTTCGAAGAAAGGTTGGGAATCTATATTTAGGCATTGGGTTTGATTTGTTTAGCTATTATTGATATCATAAAGTCATTATTTCATAGATTCGATTGAGTTGGAGCCGAATTCGAGAGGGAAAGCGGTCGTTGTGGATTGATTTAGCCGTGAAGGTTGAGGTAAGTGTTTGGTCTAACTTTGGCTTGAGGGACTAGGAGTAGAGTCTTATTTGCTAATTGCTATTTGTCGAGTACGGTGTATAGGCATGGTGACGAGTATCTATACACTGGTGTCAAGCATGGCCGTGAGTCTTTATATTGTGATTTACCCTGAGTTGTTGTGATTCTTCCATGCTTATTTGATGATTTCCATATACTGTAAAGAGCATGAGAAAGAGATTATGGTTTTTAAACTCCGTGGAGCATTGGCTCGAGTTGTGTTACGGACTGAGAATGTAAGAAAGAGGAAGGGTTGATGGTATTTCCTTTGCCGGGAAGTTTTTTTGGTTTTGTTGATTTACTCCCTTGCCGGGATTTAGTTGTGTTGTTATGTTCCCTTGCCGGGATTTCTTCACTGGTTATTCTTCTCTTGACCCTTATTTGTGGCTCTTGTCTGGGTAAGGTTTTGTTGTATACCTATGGATCGGGTTGCACGCCGCAACAATGGTAAATGTGGATCGGGTTGCACGCTGCAACAACACTATATAAAACGGGTCGGGTTGCACGCCGCAACAACACTATATGAAACGGATCGGGTTGCACGCCACAACAACACTAAATGATACAGGTCGGGTTGCATGCCGCAACAATACTATAAATAGGTGGATCGGGTTGCACGCCGCAACAGTGTTATTGAGTGATTGGATCGGGTTGCGCGTCGCTACAAAGTATGGATAAAATGTGTTATCTCCGGATTTGAGTTTTTTTGGCTGTTCTATCTTTAATTAGACTCCTCGTTTATAACAGCTGCCTCCGCAGCATGTTTCCCCCTCCTTTTATAAACTGCTCATATCTTGTTTATTTTTCCGCAAAGTATATTTCATATCTGTACAGGTTTATTTGGTAGTCTGGTCTAGCCTCGTCACTACTTCGCCGGGGTTAGGCTAGGCACTTACCAGCACATGGGGTCGGTTGTGCTGATGCTACACTTCTGTGCTCTTTTGCACAGATTACGGAGCCGGAGCAGCTTTTGGACAGCAATAGTTGAGTGGGAGCTGACTTCAGTCCAGAGATTTCGAGGTAGCCTTGCTGACGTTCGCATGGCCCAGAGTCTCTTCCATTTTATCTTCGTTTGTTATCTTTGTACCGGAACAAACAGCGTTGTACTTTTATTCAGACTTATTTTTTAGCCCAGTCTAGATGTTCGTGAGTTAGTGACACCAGATCTGGGTAGGGTTGTATTTGGATTTCCGCACTTGCTTTCAATTATTTATGTTTTAAAACTTCCGCTTTTATATTAGCTGTCTTGCCTTGCTTTATACTGTTGATGATGTGAAAGAAACATTTATTTAATTGGCTTGCCTAGCTCCTAATAGTAGGCGCCATCACGACTCCCGATGGTGGGAAATCCGGGTTGTGACAAGTTGGTATCAGAGCAGTAGGTTACATAGGTCTCACAACTCACGGACAAACTTAGTAGAGTCTGAGGGATCGGTACGGAGACGTCCGTATTTATCCCCTAGTGGCTGCAGAGTTAGGAAAATTTCACTTTTGTTCTTTCTTGTCATGCGATTATGTTTCTCAAATACTGATTGTCTTTCTACTCTATTCTTTCGCAGATGGCGAGAACACATGCTACCTCTTCTACCGCGCAACAGCCCGAGCCCCCAGCAGCAGCTCCTACGAGGGGCAGAGGGCGAGGCCGAGGCCGTGCCAGAGGTCGAGGAAGGGGCAGAGCTCAGCCCCGAGCAGCAGTCCCAGAGGTGGAGCCTGATGTTGATTATGATGACGAGGTTCCAGCCCCAGCAGCTCCGGTGGGCCCAAGTGAGGTCCCAGAAGGGTTCATAGCCACCCCAGTTCTTCAGGGCGCTCTGGTCAGATTGGTAGGCTTTGTGGAGAGCGTCACTAGAGCGGGTTTGCTTCCAGTAGCACCAGCCACTTCTCAGGCTGGGGGAGGAGTTCAGACTCCCGCTACACGCACTCCGCAGCAGGTAGCTCCTCAGGCTCAGGTTCCAGCGGTTCAGCCAGCTGTGACAGTTCCGTCGGGCATTGCGGCTCAGACCGGCGACGGTGCGGCGATGTCCGCGGATGCTTTGTAGAGACTTGATAGGTTCACCAAGCTCTTCACCACCACATTCAGCGGTGCTTCTACAGAGGACCCCCATGATTTCTTATTCAGCTGCCATGAGGTTCTTCGGACTATGGGTATTGTGGAGACCAATGGGGTCGACTTCGCCACCTTTCGACTAGCATGATCCGCCAAGACTTGGTGGAGGGACTATTGTTTATCCAGAACAGCAGGGTCGCCATCATTGACTTGGGACCAGTTTGTAGAGTTGTTTTTGGAGAAGTTTCTCCCAGTTACTCAGCGAGAGGCTCTTCGCAGGCAGTTCGAGCGCCTCCATCAAAGCTCTATGACAGTCACGTAGTATGAGACCCGGTTCATTGATCTGGCAGCTATTGTCATACTCCCCACCGAGAGAGAGAGGGTGCGGAGGTTTATTGATGGTTTGATCCAGCCAATCCGTCTCCAGATGGCTATGGGAGCCGGGGGTGAGATTTCTTTTCAGGAGGCGGCCAATGCGGCCCGTAGAGTTGAGATGGCTCTTGCACGAGGAGGTGGTCATGGGTCGGACAAGAGGCCCCGGCACTTTGGCGGATTCAGTGGTACCTCGTCTGGAGGTAGGGATTCTTATGGTAGAGGCCATCCTTCTAGGCCCTTTCAGTCAGCTCTACAGGTCTCTTATGGTACTTCGGGTGATCGTGGTTCTCAGCCGCAATATTCTGATTAGCAGCCTATCAGTGCACCACCGCTTCAGAGCTTCCGAGGTGGTCATTCAGGTCGACAAGGTCAGTCTCAGTCCTCTCGGCTGCAGCATTCAGGCGGGTGCTATGAGTATGGTGAGTATGGTCACATCAGGAGGGCTTGCCCGAGGTTGAGGGGTGCACAGTCGCAGCAGCAGGGTTCTCGAGCTATGATTCAGGCACCAGAGGCTCCACAGGCCGCCCAGCCAGCTAGAGGAAGGGGTAGAGGTCATAGAGGTGGAGGTAGATATCATAGAGGTGGAGCTCAGACCGCCAGAGGTAGAGGCCAGCCAGTCGCGGATCGTCCCAGAGATATGATTCAGGGAGGTGGGGCCAGCCCCGGTGTTATGCTTTGCCAGCCAGGCCAGAGGCTGAGTCATCAGATGCTGTTATTACAGGTACTATTCTGGTCTGTAATAGAGATGCTGCAGTGCTATTTGACCTTGGGTCTACGTATTCATATGTGTCATCCTATTTTTCACCATACTTGGTTATGCCTAGCGATGCCTTGAGTGCTCCTGTTTATGTATCTACACCGGTGGGTGATTCTATAGTGGTCGACCGAGTGCATCGTTCCTGTGTGGTAGTGTTTGAGGGTCTTGAGACCCGTGTTGATTTATTGCTCTTAGACATGGTGGATTTCGACGTTATATAAGGGATGGATTGGTTGTCCCCGTATCATGCTATTTTGGATTGCCACGCACCGTGACCTTGGCTTTGCCGGATTTGCCCCGTTTAGGGTGGAGAGGGACCCCAAGTCATGCCACCCGCAGTGTTATATCATATGTGAAAGCTCGACGTATGGTCGAGAAGGGGTGTTTAGCTTATTTAGCGTATGTTCGCGATTCCAGCGCAGAGGTCCCTTCTATTGATTCGGTTCCTATTGTTCGGGAGTTCCCCGAGGTTTTCCCTTCAGACCTGCCGGGCATGCCGCCCGACAGGGATATTAATTTTTGTATTGATCTGGCTCCGGGCGCGCAGCCCATTTCCATTCCTCCGTATCGCATGGCCCTGCCAGAGTTGAAAGAGTTAAAGGATCAGTTGCAGGATTTTCTTGAGAAGGGTTTCATTAGACCCAGCGTTTCGCCTTGGGGTGCGCCGGTGTTATTTGTGAAGAAAAATGATGGTTCGATGAGGATGTGCATTGATTACCGGCAATTGAACAAGGTGACGATAAAGAACAAGTATTCACTACCGAGGATTGACGATTTGTTCGACCAACTTCAGGGTGCAAATATGTTTTCAAAGATAGATTTGAGATCTGGCTACCATCAGCTGAGGATTAGGGCGTTTAATGTCCCTAAGACAGCATTCCGCACTCGGTATGGGCATTATAAGTTCCTGGTCATGTCATTTGGATTGACCAATGCCCCAGCAACATTTATGGAGTTGATGAACCGAGTGTTCAGGCCTTATTTGGACTTGTTCGTGATAGTTTTCATTGATGATATTCTGATATACTCCCGCAGTCAGGAGGAGCACGAGCAGCCCCTCAGAATGGTTCTTCAGACTCTGAAGGATAGTCAGTTATATGCCAGGTTTTCGAAGTGCGAGTTTTGGTTGAGTTTGGTTGCATTTCTGGGTCACGTTGTTTCAACAGAGGGTATTCAGATGGACCCGAAGAAGATTGAGGCAGTCAAGAACTGGCCTCGACCAGCATCAGCTACAGAGATTCGGAGTTTCTTGGGATTAGCAGGTTACTACCGTAGGTTCGTGGAGGGGTTTTCATCTATTGCAGCCCCGATGACCAGATTGACCCAGAAGGGTGCCCAGTTCAGATGGTCAGATGAGTGTGAGGCGAGCTTCCAGAGGCTCAAGACAGCTCTGACTACGGCACCGGTATTGGTTTTGCCCATAGGTTCAGGGCCTTATACAGTCTATTGTAATGCTTCCCGTATTAGGCTTGGTGCAGTATTGATGCAGGATGGCAGAGTCATTGCCTATGCTTCGAGGCAGTTGAAGATCCACGAGAAGAATTACCGGTTCATGATCTAGAGTTGGCAGCCATTGTTCATGCTTTGAAGATTTGGAGGCATTATCTATATGGTGTGACATGTGAGGTGTACACTGATCACAAGAGTCTTCAGTACTTGTTCAAGCAAAAGGAGTTGAATTTGAGGCAGAGGAGGTGGTTGGAGTTGTTGAAAGACTATGATTTCACTATCTTGTATCACCCGGGGAAGGCCAATGTGGTGGCCGATGCATTGAGTAGAAAGTCAGCCAGCATGGGTAGTCTTGCTTATATTCCGGTCAGCCAGAGACCGCTTGCTTTGGATGTTCAGGCCTTGGTCAACTGATTTGTTAGGTTGGATATTTCGGAGCCTAGCCGAGTGTTAGCTTGCATGGTCGCTCGTTCTTCATTATTGGAGCGTATCCGTGATCGGCAGTTTGATGATCCCCATTTCTGTGTCCTGAGAGACACGGTGCAGCGTGGAGGTGCCAAGAAGGTGACCTTAGATGATGATGGTGTTTTGAGATTGCAAGGGCGAGTGTGTGTGCCCAATGTTGATGGGATTCGAGAGTTGATCTTAGCGGAGGCCCATAGTTCTCGGTATTCTATTCACCCGGGCGCCGCGAAGATGTATCAGGTCTTGCGGCAGCATTATTGGTGGCGTAGGATAAAGAAAGATATTGTTGCATATGTGGCTCGATGTTTGAACTGTCAGCAGGTCAAGTATGAGCATCAGAGGCCCGGTGGTGTATTTCAGAGGATTGAGCTTCCCGAGTGGAAGTGGGAGAGGATTACTGTGGATTTTGTTACTGGACTTCCGATGACTCGGAAGAAGTTTGATGCTATTTTGGTCATTGTTGATAGGCTGACCAAGTCAGCGTATTTTGTTCCTGTTGCAACCACTTATTCATCAGAGAGATTAGCTGAGATCTACATCAGAAAGGTTGTTCGCCTTCATGGGATGTCGATATCTATCATTTCGGACCGGGGTACGCAGTTTACCTCGCGCTTCTGGAGAGCAGTCCAGCAGGAGTTGGGCACCCGAGTTGAGTTGAGCACAACATTTCATCCTCAGACGGACGGACAGTCCGAGCGGACTATTCAGATATTGGAGGATATGCTCCGAGCCTGTGTCATTGATTTTGGAGGCTCGTGGGACTAGTTTTTGCCTTTAGCAGAGTTCACTACAACAACAGCTACCAGTCCAGCATTCAGATGGCTCCATATGAGGCATTGTATGGTAGGCGTTGTCGGTCTCCAGTTGGGTGGTTTGAGCCGGGAGAGGCTCGGTTATTGGGTACAGATTTAGTTCAGGAGGCCTTGGATAAGGTCAAGATCATTCAGGATAGGCTTCGTACCGCTCAGTCCAGGCAGAAGAGTTATGCAGATCGCAAGGTTCGAGATGTGGCTTTCATGGTTGGTGGCGAGTATTGCTCCGAGTGTCGCCTCTGAAGGGCGTGATGAGATTTGGGAAAAAGGGCAAGCTTAGTCCTAGGTTTATTGGCCCATTTGAGATTCTCGATCGTGTGGGCGAGGTGGCTTATAGTTGCCTTGCCGCCTAGCTTGTTAGCCGTGCATCCAGTTTTTCATATGTCCATGCTTCGGAGGTATCACGGCGATCTAGCCCACGTGTTAGATTTCAGCACTGTCCAGTTGGACAAGGATCTGTCTTATGAGGAGGAGCCGGTGGCTATTCTAGACCGGCAGGTTCGACAGTTGAGGTCGAAGAGTTTTCCTTCAGTGCGTGTTCAGTGGAGAGGTCAGCCTCCTGAGGCATCGACCTGGGAGTCCGAGTGTGATATGCGGAGCCGTTATCCTCATCTATTTCCCGACTCAGCTACTTCTTTCTTTTGTTCGTTAGAGGACGAACAATTATTTTAGAGGAGGAGATGTGACGACCCAAAGGGTCACCACCTGTTTTCTCTCTTTCCCGCGCTTCCGAGGACTTGAAAACCTCACTTTTAGTTGCCTCGATTTGCGTGCGCAGTCCGGGCACGTAGCCGAAAAGATCAAATATGAATTCTGTGTAAAAATTGATGAATTTTGATATTAATATGATTAAGGTTGACTTTGGTCAACATTTTGGGTAAACGGACCCAAACCCGTGATTCGACGGTCCCGGAGGGTCCGTTGAAAAATATGGGACTCGGGCGTATGCCCGGAATCGAAATCCGAGGTCCCGAGCCCGAGAAATGAATTTTTGAAAGAAATTGTTTTTCTGAAATGATTATGAAAATTTGAAATGAAAATGGATTAGAAAGTATTGGTATCGGGCCCGTATTTTGGTTCCGGCGCCCAGTACACGTCTTATATATGGTTTAAGATGTTTCTGTGTAATTTGGTCGAAATCAGACGTCGTTTGACGTGTTTCGGACCTAAATATCAAAAGTTGGAAACTTAAGAAGTTTGAATGAAAAGTGATGATTTTGAGGTTTTATTCCTCGTTTATGATGTTATTTTAGCGATTGATCGCTCGGTTAAGTCCGTAAGATGTTGTTGAGTTAGTGTGTATGATTGGTTAGGAGCCCCGAGGGCTCGGGAGTGATTCAGAGGTGGTTCGGGGTGTTTTGAACTTAGGAAAAAGGATCAGGTTTTTCTGCAATTTTGCACAGACTTTTTGTTCTTCGCGATCGCGGCCTCAAGCTCGCGTTTGCACTGCCTTGGTGTCCCCCTCCTTCGCGTTCGCGGTCCCCTTCCCACGTTCGCGTAGTTCCAGTACCCCCCTTCAATGCGTTCGCGTATTACCCTTCGCGTTCGCATAGGCTAACCCCTGCCCCACCCCCCCAGCTTCCTTCATCGTGTTCGCATCATACCCATCACGAACGCAATGCTTCCCAACCTCCCCTCTTCGCGAACGCGACACCCCTGTCGCGAACACATAGAACAAAAATGCCCTGTTATAATATTAAAATTTCAGAAGCAGAACATACGGGATTTAGCCATTTTTCTCACGAACCCTCTTCTCCCCCAAGCTCTAGGACTCCATTGAAGCCCCTATTCTTCAAGACCACTTGGGTAAGTAAATTCCCACTATTTCCTTCACTTTTCCTTCATTAATTAGTAAGTTCCTAAGCCTAAATCATGTAATCTAGGGTTAAAATTGGGGAAAATGGGCAGAGTTAGGGCTTTTTAATTTTCTTTGATTTAGACCCCGTTTTGGGGTCGGATTTGAAAACAAATTGTATGTCCGGGCTCGTGGGGGAATGGGTAACATGGAATTGGTTCGAACCTCGTGTTTTGACCAAGCGAGCCCGGGGTCGATTTTGGAATTTTTCGAAGAAAGGTTGGAAATCTATATTTAGGCATTGGGTTTGATTTGTTTAGCTATTATTGATATTATAAAGTCATTATTTCATAGATTCGATTGAGTTGGAGCCGAATTCGAGAGGGAAAGCGGTCGTTGTGGATTGATTTAGCCGCGAAGGTTGAGGTAAGTGTTTGGTCTAACTTTGGCTTGAGGGAATAGGAGTAGAGTCTTATTTGCTAATTGCTATTTGTCGAGTACGGTGTATAGGCATGGTGACGAGTATCTATACACTGGTGTCAAGCATGACCGTGAGTCTTTATATTGTGATTTACCCTGAGTTGTTGTGATTCCTCCATGCTTATTTGATGATTTCCATATACTGTAAAGAGCATAAGAAAGAGATTATGGTTTTTAAACTCTGTGGAGCATTGGCTCGAGTTGTGTTACAGACTGAGAGTGTAAGAAAGAGGAAGGGTTGATGGTATTTCCTTTGTCGGGAAGTTTTATTGGTTTTGTCGATTTACTCCCTTGCCGGGATTTAGTTATGTTGTTATGTTCCCTTGCCGGGATTTCTTCAGTAGTTATTCTTCTCTTGCCCCTTATTTGTGGCTGTTGTCTGGGTAAGGTTTTGTTGTATACCTATGGATCGGGTTGCACGCCGCAATAATGGTAAATGTGGATCGGGTTGCACGCCGCAACAACACTATATGAAACGGGTCGGGTTGCACGCTGCAACAACACTATATGAAACGGGTCGGGTTGTACGCCGCAACAACACTAAATGATACGGGTCGGGTTGCACGCCACAACAATACTATAAATAGGTGAATCGGATTGCACGCCGCAACAGTGTTATTGAGTGATTGGATCGGGTTGCGCGCCGCAACGAAGTATGAATTAAATGTGTTATCTCCGGATTTGAGTTTTGTTGGATGTTCTATCTTTAATTAGACTCCTCGTTTATAACTGTTGCCTCCCCAGCATGTTTCCCCCTCCTTTTATAAACTGCTTATATCCTGTTTATTTTTCCGTAAAGCATATTTCATATCTGTACACGTTTATCTGGTAGTCTGGTCTAGCCTCGTCACTACTTCGCCGGGGTTAGGCTAGGCACTTATACGCACATGGGGTCGGTTGTGCTGATGCTACACTTCTGTGCTCTTTTGCACAGATTACGGAGCCGGAGCAGCTTTTGGACAGCACTAGTTGAGTGGGAGCTGACTTCAGTCCAGAGATTTCGAGGTAGCCTTGCTGACGTCCGCACGGCCCGGAGTCTCTTCCATTTTATCTTCGTTTGTTATCTTTGTACCGGAACAAACAGCGTTGTACTTTTATTCAGACTTTGTTTTTAGCCCACTCTATATGTTCGTGAGTTAGTGACACCAGATCTGGGTAGAGTTGTATTTGAATTTCCGCACTTGCTTTCAGTTATTTATGTTTTAAAACATCCGCTTTTATATTAGCTGTCTCGCCTTGCTTTATATTGTTGATGATGTTGAAAGAAGCATTTATTTAATTGGCTTGCCTAGCTCCTAATAGTAGGAGCCATCACGACTCCCGATGGTGGAAAATCCGGTTCGTGACAATAACCTTAATTATTTGTATAATTTAAGGATATAATTGTAAATCACCTAAGGCTGAATTTATTTTTGATTTAAATTATACATGTGCGAAAAAAGTATGTCCTATCCAAATTAGCTTTGAATTCGTCCTTCCGCACCAATTTGCTACTACCCCCATCTCCAATATTTACTCTTTCTCTCTTTGCAGAGGGATTGCTCTGATGGTAAGCAACCTGCACTTCCAGTCAAGAGGTTGTGAGTTCGAGTCTCCCCAAGAGCAAGGTGGGAAGTTCTTGGAGGGAAGGATGTCGGGGATCTATTTGGAAACAACCTCTCTATCCCAGGATAGGGGTAAGGTTTGCGTACACACTACCCTCCCCAAACCCCACTAAATGTGATTATACTGGGTTGTTGTTATTGTTGTCTCTCTTTGTAGAGTTTGTTGCCTACTTTTTCTTGGACAACATATCCTTTTTCTTTTTGAACAGCAATATGCTTCACTCAGTTATTTTTCTCCAATTTGTATGGGTTTTAAAATTTTTGAATGAATTTATGTAGAAAAAGGATAAACCCGTATTCTTATAAAAGAAGCCATTGTTGCACATTATTCATCACAAACTTTTTTGGGAGTATTAGATATAAATTATGGATTGTTCTGGAAAGAAGCAAAGTTCTCCAAATATATTATTAGTTCTCTCTACGTGTGCCAAGGGGCCTTGGGCAACCAAGATCAGCTATGTGTTGAGATTGATTAATCCTTTTTACTGTTTTTAGTTATACTGATTTCTCACTGCCATCGAGCCATGCTTGGTCATCGAGGATGGTACATGTACTGTAGTTTCTATTCTAAAACTCCAAAAATATGCTTTTATAACACATATTTATGTTGTTGAGAGATTTTTTAATTTTGAAAATTATTTTATCTATGGCTATTATATATCTTCTATGTTCTTATAGAAGAACAAATATAATGTTGATCTTCCAAAATATTATATTCTTGAATTTTTTTATAAGAACTCACAAGAAAAGGACACAATTGAAAGTAGTACACTTTAGAATAAAGATTTGTATTAAAATTGGGACTTAATCGTGGAAGAAGTAGTATTTGAATGGAGTAAGAATTGGTTGTGAAGAAGGTATTTATCATTAATCTTGGACAAACAAACCTTATTTGAAACAGAGATGTTTGCGACAACGATCATTCCTTCTAAAAAGCTAAATCATATCAAGTGCAATAAGGGACTTCTAATAGCTTGAATTCTATCAAGGTATTTAATTTTTTTGTGCTTTTCCACTGGAATATTCATTGACTGCTATCATTATTAATATATTATTTTGATTATTATTCCATCATCTGATGATGTCCTTTTATTTTGAATTCACATATCATGCTAATATAATAATATTTTTCGGCTTTTAATTGATTTAAATGGTTAAACCATCACGTTTCATTGTTAACGTGCAACGCACGTTCATAGATACTAGTTATTATAAAAGCACGAATGTTTTACGCTAAATGCTGAACGATTAAAATATCCTTAAAATATTGATTGACTTAGATATCCTTAATTAATTAGATATCTTCCAAGATTTTGTAAATAAGACCAAATTTTACGTTGAAGATGGTATTTTAATGATGAATAATCGAAGAAAGAGATAAAATTTTATGAGAATTAGGAGAACGGGAAGCTTATTTGGAAAAGGAAGCCATATATTAATTTGAACACAAACTCTAAATAGTCTAAAATTTGTGTGTCCAATACAGAGTTGAAGTTTCAAAGCAATCTCACATGGACTAGAACACTCTGAACCACTTATTGCCTTTATATGAAGTCACAATTTATTTTAACGAGTAGTACCTTTTTATTCGAATATCACTATTTCGACAGCTAAATTAATTATTTATTTTCATCACGTGAATTCTATCAAAATTAATTTTTTATGTATCAATACGGGAAGGAAGTAGTCGCCCATAGTAGCATTTAAGCCTTAAAAAATATAATTAACATTCATCAAGCTATTGTTGAATTGCAAAAAGTACAAGAGAGCCTCCAGAAAGTTGCTTCCGGAATGAAGAACCATTGATGTCTAACAATTTCTAATAAGGGAAAGAAGGTTCAATTCGTGTTTGGATTTGTTTAAATTTTCAATCATGACAACTTTCTAAGTTTAACTCTCTATACATAAGAGGTATGAAAGAGTAAACATAACTTGATAAGGTAGTTTTGCATTTAAGTTTGGTTTAGGATTTTGTTTACGATAATTTCATAATCGAGTTCATTGTAGAGATTGTAAAAAGCAAATTGTATTTATCTCAAGTTCATAATATGAATGTGACGACCCAAAGGGTCATCACCTGTTTTCTCTTTCATTCCGTGCTTCCGAGGCCTTGAAAACCTCATTTTTACTTGCCTCGATTTGCGTGCGCAGTCCGGGCGCGTAGCCGAAAAGTTTAAATATGAATTCTGTGAAAAAATTTATGAATTTTGATATTATTATGATTAAAGTTGACTTTGGTCAACATTTTTGGTAAACGGACACGGACCCGTGATTTGACGGTCCCGGAGGGTCCGTAGAAAAATATGGGACTCGGGCATATGCCCGGAGTCGAATTCCGAGGTCTAGAGCCCGAGAAATGAATTTTTCTGTGAAATTGTTTTTCTTAAATTTTTAAGGAAAATGGAAATGAAAATTGATAAAAAGACTGTGGTATCGGGCTCGTATTTTGGTTCCGACACCCGGTACAAGTCATATATATGGTTTAAGCGCTTTCTGTGAAATTTGGTCGAAATCGGACGTCATTTCACGTGTTTCGGACCTAAATATCTAAAATTTGAAATTTATGAAATTAGAATGAAAAATGTTGATTTTGAGGGTTGATTCATTGATTTTGATGTTGTTTTGGCGAATTGATCGCTCGGTTAAGTTCATATGAGGTTGTTGAGTTAGTGTGTGTGTTTGGTTAGGAGCCCCGAGGGCTCGGGAGTGATTCGGAGGTGGTTCGGGATGTTTTTGGCCTTAGAGAAAGTTGCAGAAAATCTGCAATTTTTGCTCAGTTGTTCCCTCCTTCGCGATCGCAATCTTCAGCCCGCGTTAGCGTTCCTTTGGCTTTTTCCTCTTCCGCGTTCGCGTATTCGGTCACGCGATCGCATAGCTTCAGCATTTCCTTCAATGCGTTCGCACCAGTAGACTCGCGTTCGCATAGACCAAACTTTTGGACCCCCAGTATTTCTTCTACGCGTTCGCGTTACCATCCACGCGATCGCTATGACCAGTCAGTGGGACCTTTCGCGATCGCATCCCTGTTTCCGCGATCGCGTAGGGCAAATTCGCCCAGTTATTTTTAAAGCCTAAAAACAGACCAGTAACGGGATTTTCACCCAAAACACTCGAGTTCATCTTATCTACAACACATAGGCGATTTTTAGAGCTATCCTTCACCAAAACTTCTTGGGTAAGTATTATCCAACTCGTTTTCTTCATTTTCTATCATCATTTATCAAATTCCTAGACCTAAATCACGTAGTTCATGGTAAGAATTGGGGAAAAGGGTAGAATTAGGGCTTTTTAATTTTCTTTGATTTAGACCTCGTTTTGGGGTCGAATTTGAAAACAAATTGTATATCCGGGCTCGTGGGGGAATGGGTAACATGGAATTGGTTCGAACCTCGTGTTTTGACCAAGCGGGCCCGGGGTCGATTTTGGAATTTTTGGAGGAAAGGTTGGAAATCTATATTTAGGCATTGGGTTTGATTTGTTTAGCTATTATTGATATTATAAAGTCGTTATTTCATAGATTTGACTGTGTTGGGCCAAATTCGAGGGGTAAAGCTATACTAGAGGCTTGAGTTGAGTTTGGAGCATTCGAGGTAAGTGTTTGATCTAACTTTGGCTTGAGGGAATAGGATTAGAGTATTATTTGCTAATTGCTAAATGTTGAGTGCGGTGTATAGGCATGGTGACGAGTATCTATATACCGGTGTCTAGCATGACCGTGGGTCTTTATTTGTCCTTAATTGGGATTCTATAGTGAGTCTTCCTTGTTAATTGATGGTTTCTATATGATATGAAGAGAATGAGAGGGAAATATGATGTGCAAACTCTTTGGAGCGTTGGCTCGATTTTTGACTTGATTAAAAAGTAAGAAATGAATGTAAGAGAAAGAGATGTGATTATTCCCTTGCCGGGACGTGTAAGTTATTGTTGTTGCTCTTTTGCCGGGATTTAACTGCTTAGTCGTATTCTCCCTTGCCGGGATTTAACTGTTTACTTGTGTTTCCCTTGCCGGGATTTTCTATTACTGTTGGTCTATCCCCTCGCCCCCATTGGTTGTGATTGTTGATTGGGCGAGGTTGTGTTATTATACATGGATCGGGTTGCACGCCGCAACAACACTATATAATTGTGGATCGATTTGCACGCCGCAACAACACTGAATAATTGTGGATCGGGTTGCACGATGCAACAACACTTTACAATTGTGGATCGGGTTGCTCGCCGCAACAACACTGTATAATTGTGGATCGGGTTGCACGCCGCAATAACACTGTCATGGATCGGGTTGCACGCCCCAACAGTGATAGCTGAGGATCGGGTTGCACAGCGCAACAGTATTGTATGTGATCGGATCGGGTTGCGCGCCGCAAGAAGCTATAGTTCAATTGTGTTTACTCCGGATTTAAGTTTCTTTTGGCTGTTCTATCCTTTAAGTTTAGACTTCCTGTTTTAACTGTTGCCTCCCCACAACATGTTTCCCCCTCCTTTTATAACTGTTTGTTTCATGTTATTTTCCGCAATATATTTTATAACTGCACGGGTTTATCTAGTAGTCTGGTATAGCCTCGTTACTATTTCGCCCGGGTTAGGCCAGGCACTTACCAGCACATGGGGTCGGTTGTGCTGATGCTACACTCTGTGCATCTTTTTGCACAGATCCAGGAGCAGCTTTTGGGCCTCAGCAGTAGGATTTTATCGGGAGCTGACTTCAGTCCAGGGACTTTCGAGGTAGCCTAGCTGACGTCCGCAGGCCGGAGTCCCTTCTATATTATTAGTTTGTTTTCCTTATACCGCGACAAACATTGATGTACTTCTATTCTGACTTGTTTTTAGCACTCTTTAATAGTTCGTGAGTTAGTGACACCGGATCTGGGTAGAGATGTTATTGAACTTCTGCATTTTGGTTTTCAGTTATCTATGCTTTTAAGACTTCCGCTTTTATTTAAATGACTCGTTTTGTTTATATTGTTGAGATGTCATCAGAGAATCTTTTAATGCTTGGATTGCCTAGCTCCGATAGTAGGCGCCATCACGACTCCCGATGGTGGGAAATCCGGGTCGTGTCAAGTTGGTATCAGAGCTCTAGGTTACATAGGTCTCGCTACTCACGGACAAACTTAGTAGAGTCTGAGGGATCGGTACGGAGACGTCTCTATTAACCCCCCAGAGGCTGCGGAGTTGGGAAAACTTCACTTTTGTTCTTTCTTGTCGTGCGATTCTGTTTCTCAAATACAGATTGCCGTTCTACTCTGTTCTTTCGCAGATGGCAAGAACACGTGCTTCCTCTTCTACCGCGCAGCAGCCGGAGCCCCCAGCAGCAGCTCCTACGAGGGGCAGAGGGCGAGGCCGAGGCCGTGCCAGAGGCCGAGGCAGGGGCAGAGCTCAGCCTCGAGCAGCAGTCCGAGAGGTGGAGCCTCATACTGATTATGATGAGGAGGTTCCAGCCCCAACAGCTCCGGTGGGCCGGTGGGCCTAGCTCAGGTCCCAGAGGGGTTCATAGCTACCCCAGTTCTTCAGGCGCTCTGGTCAGATTGGTAGGCTTTGTGGAGAGCGTCACTAGAGCGGGTTTGCTTCCAGTAGCACCAGCCACTTCTCAGGCTGGAGGAGGAGTTCAGACTCCCGCTACGCGTACTCCGAAGCAGGTAGCTCCCCAGGCACAGGTTCCAGTGGTTCAGCCAGCTGTGGCAGTTCAGTCGGATATTGTGACTCAGACCGGCGATGGAGCAGCTATGTCCTCAGATGCATTGTGGAGGCTTGATAGGTTCTCCAAGCTCTTCACCACCATATTTGGTGGAGGGAACATTGTTTATCCAGACCAGCAGGGTCGCCATCATTGACTTGGGACCAGTTTGCAGAGTTGTTTTTGGAGAAGTTTCTCCCAGTTAATCAGCGAGAGGCTCTTCGCAGGCAGTTCGAGCGTCTCCAGCAGGGCTGTATGACAGTCACTCAGTATGAGACTCGGTTCATTGATCTAGCACGCCATGCTATTATTATACTCCCCACCGAGAGAGAGAGAGAGGGTGTGGAGGTTTATTGATGGGTTGATTCAGCCGATCCGTCTCCAGATGGCTATGGGAGCCGGTAGTGAGATTTCTTTTTAGGAGGCGGCCATTGCGGCCCGTAGAGTTGAGATGGCTATTGCACGGGGAGGTGGTCACAAGTCAGATAAGAGGCCCCGTCATGCAGGTAGATTCAGTAGTACCTCGTCTGGAGGTGGAGATTCTTATGGTAGAGGCCATCCTCCAGGCCCTTTCAGTCAGCCCTACAGGTCTTTCATGGTACTTCAGGGGGTCGTGGTTCTCAGCCACATTATTCTGACCAGCAGTTTCACAGTTCCCCATCAGCACCCATCAGTGCCCCACCACTTTAGAGTTTTCGGGGTGGGCATTCAGGCCGACAGGGCCAGTCACAGCCTTCTCAGCTGCAGCATTCAAGCGGGTGCTATGAGTGTGGTGAGTATGGTCACATCAGGAGGGCTTGCCCGAGGTTGAGGGGTGCTCAGTCACAGCAGCAGGGTCCTCGTCCTATGATACAGGCATCTGGTGATCCACAGATCGCCCAGCCAGCTAGAGGCGGGGGTAGAGGCCATAAAGGTGGAGGTAGAGATCATAAAGGTGGAGCTCGGACCGCCAGAGGTAGAGGCCAGCCAGCAGCCGATTGTCCCAGAGATATGGTTCAGGGAGGTGGGGCCCAGCCCCGGTGTTATGCTCTTCCAGCCAGGCCAGAGGCTGAGTCTTCAGATGCAGTCATTACAGGTACAATTCTGGTATGTGATAGGGATGCTTCAGTGCTATTTGACCCTGGGTCTACGTATTCTTACGTGTCGTCCTATTTTGCACCCTACTTGGCTATACCTAGTGATGCTTTGGGTATTCCTGTTTATGTATCTATACCGGTGGGTGATTCTATAGTGGTCGACCGAGTTCATCGTTCCTGTGTGGTGGTATTTGAGGTTCTTGAGACCCGTGTTGATTTATTGCTCTTAGACATGGTGGATTTTGATGTTATATTAGGGATGGATTGGTTGTCCCCGTATCATGCTATCTTGGATTGTCACGCAGAGACCGTGACCTTGGCTTTACCATATTTGCCCCGTTTGGAGTGGCAAGGGACCTCAGGTCATGCCACTCGCAGTGTTATCTCATATGTGAAAGCTCGACGCATGGTCGAGAAAGGGTGTTTAGCTTATCTGGCGTATGTTCGCGATTCCAGCGCAGAGGTCCCTTCTATTGATTCTGTTCCTATTGTTCGGGAGTTCCCCGAGGTTTTCCCTTCAGACCTGCCGGGTATGCCGCCTGACAGGGACATTGATTTTTGTATTGACCTGGCTCCAGGCACTCAGCCCATTTCCGTTCCGCCGTATCGCATGGCCCCGCCAGAGTTGAAAGAGTTAAAGGATCAGTTGCAGGATTTGCTTGAGAAGGGTTTCATCAGACCCAACGTTTTGCCTTGGGGTGCGCCGGCGTTATTTGTGAAGAAAAAGGATTGTTCGATGAGGATGCGCATTGATTACCGGCAATTGAACAAGGTGACGATAAAGAACAAGTATCCACTGCCGAGGATTGATGATTTGTTTGACCAGCTTCAAGGTGCAAAGGTGTTTTCAAAGATAGACTTGAGATCTGGCTACCATCAGCTGAGGATTAGGGCATCCGATGTCCCTAAGACAGCATTCCGCACTCGGTACGGGCATTACGAGTTCCTGGTCATGTCGTTTGGGTTGACCAATGCCCCAGCAGCATTCATGGAGTTGATGAACCGAGTGTTCAGGCCATATTTGGACATGTTCGTGATAGTCTTTATTGATGATATTCTGGTGTACTCCCGCAGTCAGGAGGAGCACGAGCAGCACCACAGAGTAGTTCTTCAGACTCTGAAGGATAGTCAGTTGTATGCTAAGTTCTCGAAGTGCGAGTTCTGGTTGAGTTCGGTTGTATTCCTGGGTCATGTTGTATCAGCAGAGGGTATTCAGGTGGACCCGAAGAAGATTGAGGTAGTCAAGAACTGGCCTCGACCAGCATCAGCTACAGAGATTCGGAGTTTCTTGGGGTTAGCAGGTTATTACCGTCGATTCGTGGAGGGGTTTTCATCCATAGCAGCCCCGATGACCAGATTGACCCAGAAGGGTGCCCAGTTCAGATGGTAGGATGAGTGTGAGGCGAGCTTTCAGAAGCTCAAGACAGCTCTGACTACGGCACCGATATTGGTTCTGCCTGCAGGATCAGGGCCTTATACAGTCTATTGTGGTGCTTCCCGTATTGGGCTTGGTGCGGTATTGATGCAGGATGGCAGAGTCATTGCTTATGCTTCGAGGCAATTGAAGATCCACGAGAAGAATTATCCGGTTCATGATCTCGAGTTGGCAGCCATTGTTCATGCTTTGAAGATTTGGAGGCATTACCTATATGGTGTGACGTGTGAGGTGTTCACTGATCACAAGAGTCTGCAGTACTTGTTCAAGCAGAAGGAGTTGAACTTGAGGCAGAGGAGGTGGTTGGAGCTATTGAAGGATTATGATGTTACTATTTTGTACCACCCGGGGAGAGCCAATGTGGTGGCCGATGCATTGAGTAGGAAGTCCGCCAGCATGGGTAGTCTTGCTTATGTTCCGGTCAGCCAGAGACCGCTTGCTTTGGATATTCAGGCCCTGACCAATCGATTTGTGAGGTTGGACATTTCTGAGCCTAGCAGAGTGTTAGCTTGTACGGTCGCTCGTTCTTCGTTATTGGAGCGTATCCGTGATCGGCAGTTTGATGATCCCCATTTGTGTGTCCTGAGAGATACGGTGTAGCGTGGAGGTGCCACGAAGGTGACCTTAGATGATGATGGTGTTTTGAGGTTGCAGGGGCGAGTTTGTATGCCCAATGTCGATGGGATTCGAGAGTTGATCTTAGCGGAGGCCCATAGTTCTCGGTATTCTATTCACCCGGGCGCCGCGAAGATGTATCGGGACTTGCGACAGCTTTATTGGTGGCGTAGGATGAAGAAAGATATTGTTGCATATGTGGCTCGATGTTTGAACTGTCAGCAGGTTAAGTATGAGCATCAGAGGCCTGGTGGTTTGTTTCAGAGGATTGAGCTTCCCGAGTGGAAGTGGGAGAGGATTACCATGGATTTCGTTACTGGACTTCCGATGACTCGGAAGAAGTTTGATGCTATTTGGGTCATTGTTGATAGGCTGACCAAGTCAGCGCATTTTATTCCTGTTGCAGCCACCTATTCATCGGAGAGGTTAGCTGAGATCTACATCTGAGAGATTGTTCGCCTTCATAGGGTGCCGGTATCTATCATTTCGGACCGGGGTACGCAGTTCACCTCGCGCTTCTGGAGAGCAGTTCAGCAGGAGTTGGGCACCCAGGTTCAGTTGAGCACAGCATTCCATCCTCAGACGGACGGCCAGTCCGAGAGGACTATTCAGATATTGGAGGATATGCTCCGAGCCTGTGTCATTGATTTTGGAGGCTCGTGGGACTAGTTTTTGCCTTTAGCAGAGTTCGCCTACAACAACAGCTACCAGTCCAGCATTCAGATGGCTCCATATGAGGCGTTGTATGGTAGGCGATGTCGGTCTCCAGTCGGATGGTTTGAGCCGGGAGAGGCTCGGTTATTGGGTACAGATTTAGTTCAGGAGGCCTTGGATAAGGTCAAGATCATTCAGTACAGGCTTCGTTCGGCTCAGTCGCGGCAAAAGAGTTATGCGGATCGTAAGGTTCGAGATGTAGCTTTCATGGTTGGTGAGCGGGTCTTGCTCCGAGTGTCGCCTATGAAGGGCGTGATGAGATTTGGGAAGAAGGGCAAGCTTAGCCCTAGGTTCATTGGCCCATTTGAGATTCTCGATCGTGTGGGAGAGGTGGCTTATAGACTTGCCTTGCCGCCCAGCTT
>NC_031995.1:42501425-42537995 GCF_001879085.1 Nicotiana attenuata | reverse complement strand
TTGGGATTCTGTAGTGACTCTTCCTTGTTAATTGATGGTTTCTATATGATATGAAGATAATGAGAAGGAAATATGATGTGTAAACTCTTTGGAGCGTTGGCTCGATTTTTGACTTGATTAAAAAGTAAGAAATGAACGTAAGAGAAAGAGATGTGATTATTCCCTTGCCGGGACGTGTAAGTTGTTGTTGTTGCTCTCTTGCCGGGATTTAAGTGCTTAGTCGTATTCTCCCTTGCCGGGATTTAACTGTTTACTTGTGTTTCCCTTACCGGAATTTTCTATTACTGTTGGTCTATCCCCTCGCCCCATTGGTTGCGATTGTTGATTGGGCGAGGTTGTGTTATTATACATGGATCGGGTTGCACGCCGCAACAACACTATATAATTGTGGATCGGGTTGCACGCCGCAACAACACTATATAATTGTGGATCGGGTTGCACGCCGCAACAACGCTAAATAATTGTGGATCGGGTTGCACGCCGCAACAACACTATACAATTGTGGATCGGGTTGCTCGCCGCAACAACAGTGTATAATTGTGGATCGAGTTGCACGCCGCATCAACATTGTTTATTTATGGATCGGGTTGCACGCCGCAACAGTGATAGCTGAGGATCGGGTTGCACGCCGCAACAGTATTGTATGTGATCGGATCGGGTTGCGCGCCGCAACAAGCTATAGTTCAATTGTGTTTACTCCGGATTTAAGTTTCTATTGGCTGTTCTATCCTTTAAGTTTAGACTTCCTGTTTTAACTGTTGCCTCCCCACAACATGTTTCCCCCTCCTTTTATAACTGTTTGTTTCCTGTTATTTTCCGCAATATATTTCATAACTGCACAGGTTTATCTTGTAGTCTGGTCTAGCCTCGTCACTACTTCGCCGGGGTTAGGCCAGGCACTTACCAGCACATGGGGTCGGTTGTGCTGATGCTACACTCTGTGCATCTTTTTGCACAGATCCAGGAGCAGCTTTTGGGCCTCAGTAGTAGGATTTGATCGGGAGCTGACTTCAGTCTAGGGACTTTCGAGGTAGCCTAGCTGACGTCCGCAGGCCGGAGTCCCTTCTATGTTATTGTTTGTTTTCCTTGTACCGAGAAAAACATTGATGTACTTCTATCTAGACTTGTTTTTAGCACTCTTTAGCAGTTCGTGAGTTAGTGATACCGGATCTGGGTAGAGATGTTATTGAACTTCCGCATTTTGGTTTTCAGTTATCTATGCTTTTAAGACTTCCGCTTTTATTTAAATGACTCGTTTTATTTATATTGTTGAGACGTCATCAGAGAATGTTTTAATGCTTGGCTTTCCTAGCTCCGATAGTAGGCGCCATCACGACTCCCGATGGTGGGAGATCCGGGTCGTGACAATGAAGACATTACTTCTGATGTGCAATCACCTCCTTTTACGCTAGATATTAGATCTTGGATATTTTTGACCAATGATTTGAGAGCTTGCGGTACAACGTTAAATTTTTGTGTCAATTTTTTATTTAATGTTAATGTTATATGTGTTTGTTGTATAGGTTTGATATGGAGTTTAACAAAACTTTTTAAAAAATTTATCAAGAAATATTATTTTGTCATGACTTAATTTATTTGAGGAATCGTTGGTCAGATCTGAGTTTGAGAAGCTTGATTATTGTGAGAGCTATGGTTGAGAAAAAAATGGCTTTAGATTTGTTATGTTACTATTTAACTATTAATATAATCTTAAAAGGGAGATTAAATGATTAATTAAAAGAGAAAAAAATTATCAAGTACGTAGCATAAATTTGCTAATTAGCAAGGAAGTTTTAAAAAAAATATATAAAAAAAGGACACCATGATTTATAAACCAAGTTCAAGAGATATGCAAATCAGCTTGGTTATATTATTTTATAGATATTTCGGGGATTAAGTATTACTACGTTATGTAACTCTTTTATAGGAGTAAAGACATAAAATTTAAGCGAGAGACGACGAATGATGAAATAATTTAAATATGAACAAGAATAATTTTAGTTACACTTGTGTTTTATGGAGAAAATAAATAAAGCACATGATCACACAATCTCAGATAATAGGGTGTCGTTGTTGCTACATGATTTCTCAAGTAGACAATTATATGTTAAATTTTTAAGAGGATATTAATGTTGGCAACAAGAATTTGTTGTTCCTTCATATGGATAATTGACTAAATATTTACGTGCAAAAGCACGTATATAGAGACTAGTCTATATCTATATCTATATCTATATCTATATCTATATCTATCTATATCTATATTATTATAAAAGCATGAATACAATGTCGGTTTACCAAAATAACCTTATAATATCAAGCATAATAACTCTTAATAAAAGGACATAATCGGAATTCCAGATATTAGCATTATAATCCTATTAGTTTTAGGATATCATACTACACGTTAGAAATCTTACATGATAGCGAGATCTCTATATTTGCCTTGAAAATGTGGTTACTGTTTTCCGTTGTGCATCTTAGCATTGTGTACCAGTTTGAAATCCAAGAAGAGGAGTAGAAGACATGTACACTTTGGTCCACAGAACCAAAGATCTTATGGGGAAAGAAATTTAGAAAGAATCAAGTGATGAATTAAGGACAAAGTGGCAATCGGGTATTTTTGTAAGTTCACTTATTATTTATTTATTTATTTCTATCTTTATGTTTTTGATGAAACACAATCGATATAATGTAGGTTAGATCACTTACTTTATGATGATATTAAAATACATGTTTGTTGTGTTTAAGAACGGATTAGTTGATGTTAAAATTAACTTTATTATTCCATTGCTAGATTAAAACTCATAAATTGATATATATTATGGTTACATGTGTAAGAGTACGTGTAAGCTTATTTTCCAGTTAGGATAAGATCTTGTGCCTATACTTGAAAGTTGTTGTATCATGAGACTATATAATGTATTTATATTTAGATATTATTTGGAAACTGACAGACCCTTTTGTGAATTTGGTGTCTTTTACTAAAGGCATAATCTACAAATATATTGCATTATGCTTCAACTATGTGTTACGTAAAAGACACTAGAAATATTCAAAATGAGGTGTGTTTTGACATATCTTAAAAAACCTATGTTAGACTTACGGTCTAAATAATTATTTAAGAACAATTCAAAATATTAAACTTTATTTAAATGTTGTATTTCTTGGTGTGATATTGACTTTTTTTCTTGCAATAATTTGAAATATATTTTGATCACATGCATAAGATATGTTAATAATATGGTGGTAGTTCATGCATTGTTCATGGAAGTTGAGATAATAAAAATTATTGTACAGACATATAAGAGAAGATGAACCAAAAAAACTAGCGAAAGATTACAAACGAAGTATTGGATTGGACAATAGCAGTTTCCAGTTAAGGAACCACAATGTTCAATATTTAGGACTGTGATTTAATTATAAAGTTTACTTAATGTTTATGTTATTTAAATAGAAAAGAAAATTTAGTATAATATCAACAATATGTGTAAAAGATCTAACAAGTTTACTGTGCAAAATAAGCTAACAAGCATAGACCTAAAAGAAATATTTAAACACTGAGTGGTATAAAATTCAAGAATGGTTACAAATTACCTGTAAACAATCAGTATCTTAGAAAATATTTTTTTGAATACTTCCACCATGAACATAAAAGCCTCTGTCAAACTATACTAACACTACTTGACATATTCAAGTTCCTTCGATATTAAATAACCTATAGAATTGTATCTAAATGATAAAATTTGGAGAATAAATTAATAATTTTAATATAAAACGAAAAGAAACTCCATACGTGTGTATAACTGATGCATTGTAATTATTATTGTAATGTCAAAAGAAAAGGAAAACGACATTGTCAAAACAATCTCAAAATTACATATTTGAATTAATTACTAGATAAGCTACTCTAAATTAGTATTCTATCAACCTTGCAAATTTTTTTATGAAATATTAAATTGCTAACATATCAGTTGTGTTTCATATGTTTACTTTAATAAAGACATAATAATGAGCTTATGTTTCGCCTGATTTGCCACTGCACCACATTCATATACTATGTTGTTTGGCTTAAGTTAATCGTCTGCTTACAAAGTCGGATGTTTGTTTGGAACGGACTTTCAAACTTAAGTATTATATTGGAACAAGCACAGATATATATCTAATTAAGTTTTGATGTTTCATCTTCGAAGTTAAGATGATATCCAGAAATTCAAACTCGACAAACAAGTCATCACACAAAAATTCATATTTCATTCACATAAACTTGTACTTCATTCTTCTATAAATAATTATTTATTCAGATTTTTGTTTTAAATTTAATATTATTTTACAAAAAAATGTATACCTCACGATTCGGCAAACACGTGCAATGCACGTGCCGAGAAACTAGTCTATATCTATATCTATATCTATATCTATATGTATATCTATATCTATCTATATCTATCTATATCTATATCTATATCTATATTATTATAAAAGCATGAATACAATGTCGGTTTACCAAAATAACCTTATAATATTAAGCATAATAACTCATAATAAAAGGACATAATCGGAATTCCAGATATTAGCATTATAATCCTATTAGTTTTAGGACATCATACTACACGTTAGAAATCTTACATGATTACCTTTAGCAATTCTATTAGTATAATTACTTTCGGGCTGTCTAATTCATATAAAATTGAACAGATACTAAAATACTTTATACACACTTGACAAATACAAAAATCTTTCACCGTTCTACATCAAATTTGTAATGCTTTAGGTCCTAACTCTCTAAATATTTAAAGAGTTCTTATTCAACTGGGAATCATTATAGATTTTAGTTTGTATAGATCACCGTATGCCTTCTTAGTCTTTCATCTAACCATAGTTCGTAAGTGGTTTAGAGCCAATAATAAAAAATAAGCTTTACTAAAATTTTAATTTTTTTGACAACTAAATTCCTTTAGCTTTCTTTTACGTGGTTTTTGGATTACTCTATGGCTTTGTGATGCATTAGTTTTTTTTAATTGGTTACTACTTTAACTCAAGAGTTGAAGATATCTTATTAATTTAAAATGGGATTGATATTCCTTGTATATAAGTTAATTTTGATGAAAAGTGAGCCCATAATGCTACTGAAAAACTAACATTCATCAAATGACTTATGTAATGGTAACTAAAAAAATAAATATTTTTAGCCATGTAATCCTATTACTTTTAGGATATACTTCTTAAAAATTTCTATTACTAATTTAATCTGAAAACGTATTATAATGTCCTATTACTAATTTAATTCGAGAATGAATTATATTTTCCAAATCCATTTAGAAAAAGGAGAGCCTATGTCACGACCCGGATTTTCCACCCTCAGTAGTCGTGATGGCACCTACTAATGGGAGCTAGGCAAGCCAAACCTTAACTACTTGCTACACTTTCATTTTTGCTTCTTTTTAACAAACACAAGTCGATAATATGATAAAAGCGGAATTTTAAATAAATAAGTGGAAGTCAACAATTATGTATCTTAAGGCTACGTCTATCACAATTTTTAAAACCTCAAATACCCAAAACCTGGTGTCACAGTGTCACAGACTATCTAAGAGTCACTACATACAAGGTCTGAAGAAATACAATACACTGTTTCTGAACAAAGAAAAAGAATCAGGAAATAGAGATAGAGGGAGACGCCAGGGCCTGCGGACGCCTGCAGTCTACCTTTGGTCTCCGGGTTGACTGAAGGAAGCACTCCAACTACTGTCCGAAAGCTGCTCCTGGATCTGCACACAGTGCAAAGTGTAGTATCAGCACAACCGACCCCATGTGCTGGTAAGTGTCTAGCCTAACCTCGGCGAAGTAGTAATGAGGCTAGGACCAGACCACCAAATAAACCTGTGCAGTTCATATATATATATATATATATATATATATATACAGCGGAAAAGAAATACAGAAATAACCAGTCAATGTGAGCGGGGGAAACATGCTGTGGGAAAGATAATAATTCGAATAGAAAGGCATCAAGTAAGGAAAGAAACAACATAACTAGAATATTAACAAGGAAGCAGAAATCAACAATTGCACGGCATCACCCTTCGTGCTTTTACTCTCAGCCTCACCAAAGCAGTTAATTAATAAAGATGTGCACGGCATCATACTTCGTGCTTTTACTCTCGTCCTTACCAAAACAATCATATAATCAAAATGTACACGGCATCACCCTTCGTTCTTTTACTCTCATTCCTCGCCATATAATCAATAGAATTGGCACGCAATGGTACGTCGTGCGGCACGGCATCACCCTTCATGCTTTACACTCTTTTCTTACAATAACAAATAATGCACGGCATCACCCTTTGTGCTTTAATACTCTTCCTCACCCAAATAACAATCACAAGCAAAGGGGCAAGGGAATAAACAAAATAGTAATAGAGATCCCGGCAAGGGAACAACAGTTAAACAATTAAATCCCGGCAAGGGAATAACAAATAAATCAACAATAGCCCGGCAAGGGTGACAACATAATTATCTCTTCTCTTTCTAAATTTTACTTCACAATTCACTTCACAACTCGAGCCAATGCTCTAGAGGTTCGATTATCACTTATACTTTCACAATTCATTTCATAACTTGAGCCAATGCTCTAAAAGTTCAATTGTCACTTATACTTTCACAATTTCACTATACAACTTGAGCCAACATTCCTCAATGTTCATAGGTCAAAATTCTTTCCACAAACTTTATACAACAATTAGAAATCTTCACCAAGGCATGAATAATACAACGAAATCATGAATATCACAATATAAGACTCACGATCATGCTTGACACCAACGTATAGATACTCGTCATCATGCCTATATGTCGTACTCGACAAGAAGCAAATAGTAAATAGGACACAACTCCTAATCCCTCAAGCTAAGGTTAGACCAAACACTTACCTCGATGCCTCGAACATAACTCAAGTTTCAATTATAGCTTTACCCCTTGATTCCACCGCCAATTCGCTCGTATCTAGCCACAAGTTACTTAATTACATCAATAAACACTAAATGAATCAATTTGAATGCATGAAAATGAGTTTTCCAAAGTTTTACCCAAAAAGTCAAAATCGCCCCCGGTCCCACGTGGTCAAAACCCGAGGTTCAAACCAAAACCCGATTACCCATTCCTCCACGAGCTCAAATATGTAATTTGTTTTGAAATCGGACCTCAAATCGAGGTCCAAATCCCCAATTTTTTGAAAACCTAGGTTCTACCCAAAATATCCAATTTTCCCCATGAAAATAATTGATTTGAAGTTGAAATCATGTTAAAAGATGTTAATGATTGAAGAAAACTAGTTAAAAATGACTTACAATTGATTTGGAACCAAAACACGCCCGATACCATCATGTTCTAATCAAATTTCACTTCAAATTTCATTAAACAATTCCAAAAAACAATTTCCCTTAAAAATTTATTTCTCGAGCTTGGGACCTCGGAATTCGATTTCAGGCATACGCCCAAGTCCCATATTTTCCTACGGACCCTCTAGGACCGTCAAATCACGAGTCTGGGTCCGTTTATCCAAAATGTTGACCGAAGTCAAATTAGCTCATTTTATAATCAAAACTTATCATTTTTCACAGATTATCATGTTTAAGCTTTCCGGCTACGTGCCTAGACTGCGCACGCAAATTGAGGTGACTCTAAATGAGGTTTTCAAGGCATCAGAACATGTAAGTTTCGTTTTAAAACAAGTGATAACCTTTTGGGTCATCACATTCTCCACCTCTAAAACAACCGTTCGTCCTCGAACGGACAGAAGAAGGAAGTACCTGAGTCGAGAATAAGATGGGGATAACGGCTCCACATATCGGACTCGGACTCTCAGATCGATGCCTCAGGAGGCTGATCTCTCCACTAAACACGAACAGAAGGAAAACTCTTTGACCTCAATCGACGAACCTGCCGGTCTAGAATAGCTACCGGCTCCTCCTCATAAGACAAGTCCTTGTCCAACTGGACAGTGCTGAAATCTAACATGTGGGATGGATCGCCATGATATTTCCGGAGCATGGACACATGAAACACTGTATGCACGGCCGATAAGCTCGGCGGCAATGCAAGTCTATAAGCCACCTCTCCCACTCGATCAAGAATCTCAAACGGGCCAACGAACCTAGGACTATGCTTGCCCTTCTTCCCAAATCTCATCACGCCCTTCATAGGCGACACTCGGAGCAATACCCACTCTTCAACCATGAAAGCACATCTCGAACCTTGCGGTCTGCATAACTCTTCTAACTGGACTGAGCGGTACGAAGCCTATCCTGAATAATCCTAACCTTGTCCAAAGCCTCCTGAACCAGATCCGTACCCAACAATCGAGCCTTTCCCGCCTCAAACCATCCAACTGGAGATCAACACCGCCTACCATATAAAGCCTCATAAGGAGCCATCTGGATACTCGACTGGTAACTGTTGTTATAGGCAAACTCTGCTAAAGGCAAAAACTAATCCCACAAGCCCCCAAAGTCAATGACACAAGCTCGGAGTATATCCTGCAAAATCTGAATAGTCCGCTCGGACTGCCCGTCCGTCTGAGGATGAAATACTGCACTCAACTCAACCTGGGTGCTCAACTCTCGCTGAACTGCTCTATAGAAATGCGAGGTAAACTGCGTACCTCGATCCGAAATGATAGATACAGGCACACCATGAAGACGAACAATCTCCCGGATATAGATCTCAGCTAACCTCTCGGATGAATAGGAGACTGCCACAGGAATGAAATGCGTTGACTTGGTCAGCCTATCAACAATGACCCATACTGCGTCGAACTTCCTTCGAGTCTGCGAAAGTCCAACAATGAAATCCATAGTGATCCGCTCCCACTTCCACTCGGGAAGCTCAATCCTCTAAAATAAACCACCAGGCCTCTAATGCTCGTACTTAACCTACTGACAATTCAAACACCGAGCTACATATGCAACGATATCCTTCTTCATTCTACGCCACCAATAATGCTGCCGTAAATCCTGATACATCTTCGCGGCGCCCGGATGAATAGAGCACCAGGAGCTATGGGCCTCCTCTTAAATCAACTCTCGGAGCCCATCCACATTAGGCACACAAACTCGATCCTGCAATCTCAAAACTCCATCATAATCTAAGGTAGCCTGCTTGGCACCTTTGCGCTGCAACGTGTCTCTAAGGACACACAAGTGGGGATCATCATACTGCCGATCACGGATACGCTCCAACAAAGAAGAACGAGCGATCGTGCAGGCCAATACACGACTAGGCTCAGAAATATCCAACCTCACAAACTGATTGGCCAAAGCCTGAATGTTCAAAGCAAGCGGTCTCTCGCCGACCGGAATATAAGCAAGACTACCCATACTGGCTGACTTCGTACTCAAGGCATCGGCCACCACATTGGCCTTTCTCGGGTGATATAAGATAGTGATATCATAATCCTTCAACAACTCCAACCACCTCCTCTGCCTCAAATTCAGCTCCTTTTGCTTGAACAAATACTGAAGACTCTTGTGATCCGTGAACATCTAACATGCCATGCCATACAGATAATGCCTCCAAATCTTCAATGCGTGAACTATGGCTGCCAACTCTAAATCATAAACTGGATAGTTCTTCTCATGGATCTTCAACTGCCGCGAAGCATAGGGAATGACCTTGCCATCCTACATCAACACTGCACCAAGCCCAATACGGGAAGCATCACAATAAACTGTATAAGGCCCTGAACCTGTGGGCAAAACCAACACCGGTGTCGTAGTCAGAGCTGTCTTGAGCTTCTAAAAGCTCGCCTCACACTCGTCCGACCATCTGAACTGGGCACCCTTCTAGGTCAACCTAGTCATCGGGGCTGCAATAGAGGAAAACTCCTTTACGAACCGATGACAGTAGCCTGCCAATCCCAAAAAACTCCGAATCTCTATAGCTGATGTTGGCCTAGGCCAGTTCTGGACTGCCTCAATCTTCTTCGGATCAACCTGAATACCATCTACTGATACCACATGACCCAGAAATGCAACTGAACTCAACCAAAACTCACACTTCGAGAACTTAGCATATAACTGACTATCCCTCAAGGTCTAAAGAACCACTCTGAGATGCTACTCGTGCTCTTCCCGGCTGTGGGAATATATCAAAATATCATCAATGAAGACTATTACTAATGAGTCCAAATAAGGCCTAAACACTCGGTTCATCAAATCCATAAAAGTTGTTGGGGCATTGGTCAACACAAATGACATGACTAGGAACTCATAATGCCCGTACCAAGTGCGGAAAGTTGTCTTAGAGACATCGGATGCCCTAATCCTCAACTAATGGTAGCCAGATCTCAAATCAATCTTTGAAAACACCTTGGCACCTTGAAGATGATCAAACGAATCATCGATCCTCGGCAATGGATATTTTTTCTTGATTGTAACCTTGTTCAACTGCCGGTAATCAATGCACATTCTCATCGATCCGTCCTTCTTCTTAACAAACAAAATCGGCGCACCCCAAGGCGAAACACTGGGTCTAATGAAACCCTTCTCAAGCAAGTCCTACAACTATTCCTTCAACTTTTTCAACTCCAGTGGGGCCATATGATACAGCGGGATAGAAATGGGCTGAGTACCTGGAGCCAAATCAATGCAAAAGTCAATATCCCTATCGGGTGGCATACCCGGCAGGTCCGAAGGGAAAACATCAGGAAACTCTCGAACAATGGGCACAGAATCAATAGAAGAGACCTCAGCACTAGAATCACGAACATATGCCAAATAGGACAAACACCCCTTCTCGACCATACGTCGAGCCTTCATATACGAGATAACACTTCGGGTAGAATGACCAGGAGTCCCTCTCCACTCTAAATGGGGCAAATTTGGTAATGCTAAGGTCACGGTCTTCGCATGACAGTCCAAGATAGCATGGTAAAGTGACAACCAGTTCATCCCCAATATAACATCGAAATCGACCATGTCTAGAAGCAACAAATCCACACGAGTCTTAAGACCCCCAATCACCAGTATACAAGAACGATGGACTCGATCTACTACAATAGAATCACCCACCGGTGTAGACACATAAACAGGAATACTCAATGAATCACTAGGCATGACCAGATACGGTAGGTAGATCCTGGATCAAATAACACTGAAGCATCTCTATCACAAACCAGAATAGTACCTGTAATGACTAAGTCTGAAGCCTCAGCCTCGGGCCTGGCTGGAAAGGCGTAACATCGAGGCTGCGCTCCACCACCCTGAACTACATCTCTGGGATGGGCTGCAGCTGGCTGGCCTTCACCTCTGGCAGCCTGAGCTCCACCCCCAGTACCTCTACCTCTACCTCTAGCACCTCTACCCCCACCTCTAGCTAGCTGGGCGAGCTGTGGAACACCTGGTGCCTGTACCATAGCACGAGAACCCTGATGCTGAGAGCTACTCGGTGCTCGAGTGCAAAACCTGGCAATGTGACCCAGATCACCACACGTGTAACAAGCCCTCGACTACTGAGACTGCTGGCCCTGACGACCTGAATGACCACCCCGAAAACTCTGAAGCGGTGGTGCACTGATAGGAGAATGTGGTGCACTATAGGGCTGCTGATCGGAATACTGCATCTGGGAACCACAACCACCTGAAGTACCGTGAGAAACCTGGAGCACTGACTGAAAGGGCTTAGGAGGATGGCCTCTACCATACGAGTCTCGACCTCCGGATGAGGTACCACTGAATTGGCCTGAATGACGGGGCCTCTTATCTTACCCATGGCCGCCTCCCTATGATAGAACCATCTCAACTCTACGGGCCACATTGGCCGCCTCCTATAAAGTAATCTCACTCCCAGCCTCTCTATCCATCTGAAGACGAATCAGCTGAATGAGACCGTCAATAAACCTTCTCACCCTTTCTCTCTCGGTGGGGAGTATGATGAGAGCATGGCGAGCTAAGTCGATGAACCTGGTCTCATACTGGGTAACACTCATGGAACCCTGCTGGAGGCGCTCAAACTGCCTCCGATAGGCCTCTCTCTGAGTAATGGGGAGAAACTTCTCCAGGAATAACACTTAAACTACTCCCAAGTCAAGGCTGGTGATCCGGATGGTCTCGCTAAGCAATAATCCTTCCACCAAGTCTTGGTGGATCCAGACAAGCAAAATGTAGCAAAATCGACCCTATTGGTCTCAACAATGCCCATGTTCCTGAGAACTTCGTAGCAGCTATCTAGATAATCTTGGGGATCCTCAGTAGATGCACCGCTGAAAGTAGAAGCGAAGAGCTTGGTGAACCTATCCAGTCTCCATAAAGCATCGACGGACATAGCCGCTCTATCACCGGTCTGAGCTACCACGCCCGGTTGTACTGCTCCAAATAGCTGAACCGCTGGAGTCTGAATCTAAGGAGCTACCTGCTCCGGAGTGCGAGTAGCAGGAGTCTGGGCCCCTCCTCCAGCCTGAGAGACGACTGGGACTATAGGAAGCAAGACTTCCCGGGTGACACTCTCCATAAAGCCCACTAATCGGACCAGAGCATCCTGAAGAACTAGGGTAACAATAAACCCCCCAGGACCTGAGCTGGGCCCACCGGAACTGCTGGAGTTAGAACCTCCTCATCAAAATCAACCTGAGGCTCCGCTATGGGTGCTGCTGCCCTAGGCTGAGCTCTGCCCCTGCCTCGGCCTCTAGCACGGCCTCGGCCTTGCCCTCTGCCCCTCGTGGGAGCAGCTGTTGGGGGCTCGGGCTGCTGAGCGGAGGATGAGAAAGCGCGTGTTCTCGCCATCTGCGAAAGAACATACTAGAAGTTCAATTAGCATTGAGAAACAAAACCGCACGACAAGAAAGAATGACTGTGAAGTTTTTCCTAACTCTGTAGCCCTTGAGTGATAAATACAGACGTCTCTGTACCGATCCCTCAGACTCTACTAAGCTTGTCTGTGAACTGTGAGACCTATGTAACCTAGAGTTCTGATACCAACTTGTCACGATCCGGATTTCCCACCCTCAGGAGTCGTGATGGCGTCTACTAATGGGAGCTAGGAAATCCAAATCTTAACTACTTGCTACACTCTCATTTTTGCTTCTTTTTAACAAACACAAGTCGATAATATGATAAAAACGGAATTTTAAATAAATAAGCGGAAGTCAACAATTATCTATCTTAAGGCTACATCTATTACAACTTTTAAAACCTCAAATACCCAAAACCTGGTGTCACAGTGTCACAGACTGTCTAAGAGTCACTACATACAAGGTCTGAAGAAATACAACACACTGTTTCTAAACAAAGAAAAAGAAATAGGAAATAGAGATAGAGGGAGACCCCAGGCCTGCGGACGCCTGCAGTCTACCTTGGGTCTCCGGGTTGACTGAAGGAAGCACTCCAACTACTGTCCTAAAGCTGTTCCTGGATCTGCACATAGTGCAAAGTGTAGTATCAGCACAACCGACCCCATGTGCTGGCAAGTGTCTAGCCTAACCTCGGCGAAGTAGTGACGAGGCTAGGACCAGACCACCAAATAAATCTGTGCAGTTCATATATATATATACAGCGGAAAAGAAATACAAAAATAACCAGTCAATGTGGGAGGGGAAAACATGCTGTGGGGAAGATAATAATTCTGAATAGAAAGGCATCAACTAAGGAAAGAAACAACATAACTAAAATATCAACAAGGAAGCAGAAATCAACAATTGCACGGCATCACCCTTCGTGCTTTTACTCTCAGCCTCACCAAAGCAGTTAAATAATAAAGATGTGCACGGCATCACCCTTCGTGCTTTTACTCTCGTCCTCACCAAAACAATCATATAATCAAAATGTGCACGACATCACCTTTAGTGCTTCTACTCTCATTCCTCGCCATATAATCAATAGAATTGGCACGGAATGGTACGTCGTGCGGTACAACATCACCCTTCGTGCTTTACACTCTTTTCTTGCAATAACAAACAATGCACGGCATTACCTTTCGTGCTTTAACACTCTTCCTCACCCAAACAACAATCACAAGCAAAGGGGCAAGGGAATAAACAAAATAGTAATAGAGATCCCGGTAAGGGAACAACAGTTAAACAATTAAATCCCTGCAAGGGAACAGCAAATGAATCAACGATAGCCCGGCAAGGGTGACAATATAATTATCTCTTCTCTTTCTCAATTTTACTTCACAATTCACTTCACAACTTGAGCCAATGCTCTAGAGGTTTGATTATCACTTATACCTTCACATTTCATTTCATAACTTGAGCCAATTCTCTAAAAGATCAATTGTCACTTATACTTTCACAATTTCACTATACAACTTGAGCCAACATTCCTCAATGTTCATAGGTCACAATTCTTTCCACTAACTTTATACAACAATTAGAAATCTTCACCAAGGCATGAATAATACAACGAAATCATGAAAATCACAATATAATACTCACGGTCATGCTTGACACTAACGTATAGATACTCGTCACCATGCCTATACGTCGTACTCGACAAGAAGCAAATAGCAAATAGGACACAACTCCTAATCCCTCAATCTAAGGTTAGACCAAACACTTACCTCGATGCCTCGATCACAACTCAAGTTTCAATTATAGCTTTACCCGTTGATTCCACCGCCAATTCGGTCGTATCTAGCCACAAGTTACTTAATTACATCAATAAACACTAAATGAATCAATTTGAATGCATGAAAATGAGTTTTCCAAAGTTTTTACCCAACAAGTCAAAATCGCCCCAAAACCCGAGGTTCGATCCAAAACCCGATTACCCATTCCCCCACGAGCTCAAATATGTAATTTGTTTTGAAATTGGACCTCAAATCAAGGTCCAAATCCCTAATTTTTGAAAAACCTAGGTTCTACCCAAAACACCCAATTTTCCCCATGAAAATAACTGATTTGAAGTTGAAATCATGTTAAAAGATGTTAATTATTGAAGAAAACTAGTTAAAAACGACTTACAATTGAATTGGAGAAAAAAGGTTGTTTGAAAAATCGCCTCTTATGTTTTTGGGGGTTTTGAAAAGTGCAAAATAACTGAAAATCTCGTCTATATATACCTCTCTCAGACCCTCTCCGCAGACCGCATAAGAAGGACTGCGGCCGCGGAGCTCCACCGCGGACCGCAAGAAATCAAGCGTGACCGCGGAGGCTTGGACTTGCTCTCCGCGGACCGCACAAATCCCACCGCGGCCGCAAAGCTTCCACGACAGACCGCGAGACCTGGCTTCAGAGACCTGTAACTTCTCTGAATCTGCAACTTTTTCCTAAGTGTAAAAACATCCCGAAACTCACCCGAGCCCTCGGGGCTCCAAACCAAATGTCGTACTAACTCAAAAACATCATATGGACTTACTCGTGTAATCAAATCATCAAAATAACCTCATGAACATCAAATTAAATCTCGAGATCAATAAAATTTTCTCAAAAACTTCCTTATACATAAATTTAGCAATTTAACTCCGAATCACGTCACATGACATCCGTTTTTTACCAAATTCCACAGAAATGTCTTAAATCATATATAAGACTTGTACCAGGCGCCGGAACCAAAATACGGGCCCGATACCATCATGTTCTAATCAAATTTCACTTCAAATTTCTTTAAACAATTCCAGAAAACAATTTCCCTTAAAAATTCATTTCTCGGGCTTGGTACTTCGGAATTCGCTTTCGGGCATACGCCCAAGTCTCATATTTTCCTTCGGACCCTCCGGGACCGTCAAATCACGGGTCCGGGTCCGTTTACCCAAAATGTTAACCGAAGTCAAATTAGCTCATTTTATAATCAAAACTTATCATTTTTCACAGATTATCATGTTTAAGCTTTCCGGCTACGCGTCCGGATTGCGCACGCAAATCGAGGTGACTCTAAACGAGGTTTTCAAGGCCTCAAAATACAGTTTCATTTTAAAACAAGTGATGACCTTTTGGGTCATCACAACCTATATTATTATAAAAGCATAAATACATTAATATACCAAAATAACCCTAAAATATTAAACGGATGAACTCATAGGTAAATGACATAACTGCAATAACCTATTTGTTTGGACTACAGTACCCTCTATTCTATTAAATTCTTATTAAAAATACGTAGGAAGGTTTAATAAAAACAATTTCATAAGAATCCTCCATATTGGCAATACATTACCACTCTATAATGTCCAATACCAAGAAAAAATAAAAGTAATATTAAATGGACTGCATAAAGAGTAAAAATTGAGGAGAAAAAAAAATACCCCTACGATAATATATTTTATATTATATTTGAACTATTTTCCTACCCAAATAATATACTTTTTAATTAATTTCGGGTAATATTAAAAAATATCCAATTATTAAATAACAACTAAGAAATTATTTAAGAATATAAATGTGTGAGAAAGAGAAAAGAAATAATTGGTAAGAGTCAATACCATTAATGATTCAACAGGCATAAAGATCTATAAATAAAATGTCATATCAATCTTTTATACTTTTAAAATAAAATTTATGGTGGATAAAATTTTAATTAAGATTAAACAATCAAAAAAAGAGATGAACTAATATTAAGATATAAATCAACATAGAATAAATTATTTTTTATATTAAAACCAAATAATTAAATCTTCTAATTAATTATTTAGCAAGAGAATCCAATTCAATTATTTTTTGAACTCATCATATGAGTAAAATTCTTATTCAAGTTTATCTAGCTTGCCAAAGATATACTTCTGGCCTTAAATGAAACAAATTCAACTGACAAGAAATATAAAGTAAGAACAAATCCAGTATTTAGTGTCTTCTTACTTCGTGCCGGAAATAAAGAAGAACATCCAATAAAAGATGATTTGTGTCATAACCCAAAATCCAATAAGGGTCGTGATGGAATGCTTAATCAAATTCTCGTTTTAATGCTTCTAGAATCTATGACTTTACTTCAAATTTAGAAATTTTTTAATGAATAAAATCTCAAATCAAATTTAAATGATAAGCAGTCCATACAATATTCAAACCATCCCAGAACCCGGTGTCACAAGTGCATGAGCATCTATTGTCAAGAAAATAAAATAAAGCATCCGTCCGGAATACAATGGACAGGAAAATAAATACAGTGTACTGAAGAGGGCTACACGAGCTGCCGGCCGCCTCGAATAATGCAACTCACCTAGCCCCCAAATCATCCGTGCTGTTGCGCCCAGTGGGCTGCTAGAAATAAATATACCTGTGCAACAAAAATGCACAGAAGTGTAGTATGAGTACGTAAACAACGTGTACTCAATGAGTATCCCGCCTAATCTCGAAGAAGTAGAGACGAGATGGTCAACTTCGACACTTACTAGAGGTCATTTGACAATACACTAAAAAATGTGAGGAAATCATGGATTATATAGTAGTTGTAACTCACGAAGTCAGAGAAATAGGTAAAAACCGTTAACAAATGATAAAGGATTTTCAAGATTTACTTTTCATTATCTTATCAATTATCTCAAGCCATGAGAGGCAATATCAACGTTTAAAATCCTCAGGCAACAACATATATCATGCGCAAATCATGCCGAGGTCGATGGCCCGCTCCAACAGAAATGTAAACGGTGCACTGCCGAGGGTCGAACGGCTCGAACCATAGATGCATCTATTTAATCTTCCGAGGCATTCGTCCCGTTGCATAAATAAACACATACCCTGCTCGCGAATCATGCATGCGACGCAGTTACACATAGAGATACATGCTCAACCAGTCAATTAAGAACCTATCGGGAATATTTATCCAAATAAAACAATTTCTCTTCTTAAGGAAAAATGATATTTAATCTCCTTTTAAATTCATTTACTAATCGAAGGTGATTTAAGCAATTCAAGCTATCAATAGGTTCATAAAAAAAATCCAAGTATAACATGCTTTTGGGCCCTAACTACCCGGAAAATAGCATAATAGTAGCTACGCACGGACTCTCGTCACCTCGTGCATACGTAGCCCCCGCAAATAGGAGCACATAATCATTTATTTTACCTATGGGGATAATTCCCTCTTACATGGTTAGAAAAGAGACTCACCTTGCTCCGAAGACTCATAATCGGCATTCTACATTCCTCCGAAGACTTGCACCAACGCACAATGCTCCAAAACTATCCAATGATTATACAAATGCATTAATATATGCTCAATTAAACTTTACGACTCAATTTGTAACAATTCCTAACCCCGAACGAAAAGTTGACAAAAATACCTTGGGCCCACGTGCCCGGATCCAAAATTTCTCGAAGATAAAGTTTACCCATGAACTCACGAACTCAAATATATGATTTTCTCTGACTTCCATACTCAACATCGTGATCAAAATCCAAGTACACTAATTTTCTAGGTCTTCCCTCAAACCCCAAGTTTTTCTACAATTTTCATGCCCAAATCCATGCATAAACCTTGTATTTAACTCAAAGCTAGCATAAATTACTTACCTCATGACAAGTGACGAAAATGGCGCCTCAAAGCTGCTCCCCATCGACTTAAATGGAAGAAAAATGGGGTTGAAATGAACCGAACCCCGAATTTTAAAGACCTCACTTCTCCAGTCATTTCCGCTTCTGCGGAATTGTTTCCGCTTATGCGGTTAAAATGCCGCTTCTGCGGCTCATTCCGAAGCCGCCTAGCTTCCGCTTCTGCGCTTCCTTTTCAACAGGTGTGGTCCCGCATCTGCAGCTCCCTGACCGCATCTGCGGTCCCAGCTCCCCTTACCCAAATTCGCATCTGCGGTCTTCCTGGCCGCTTCTGCGGCTCCGCACCTGCCCGCACCTGCGGCCAAATCTTCGCAGGTGGGGAAATACCAGATATCAGCTGCCTCAGCTTTTCATCAACTCCAAATTCGATCCGTTAACCACCTGGAATCCACCCGAGGCCCCCGGGACCTCAACCAAACCTACCAACCAATCCCAAAACACGCTACGGACTTGCTCGAGGCCTCAAATCATATCAAACAACGCTAAAACCACGAATTTCACCCCGATTCAAGCTTTATGAACTTTGAAATTTCCAACTTCTACTTCCGATGTTTAAACCTATCAAATCATGTCCGATTGACCTCAAATTTTGCACACAAGTCATATTTGACATTACGAACCTACTCCAACTTCTGGAATCGGATTCCGACCCCGATATCAAAAAGTCCACTTCCGGTCAAACTTCTCAAAAAAAAATCTTCAAATTTCTATCTTAAGCCAAATGGCTTCAAAATGACCTACGGACCTCCGAATTCATTTCTGATCGCGCTCCCAACTCCAGAATCACCATACGGAGCTACTCCCAGACTCGGAATCCCAAACGGACATCGATAACACTGAAATGCACTTCAAGCCAAACTTAAGAAATTTCTTCCAAAATGCTAACTTCCACAATAGGCGCCAAAACGCTCCCGGGTTATCTAAAACCCAAACCGGGCATACGCCCAAGTTCAAAATCATCATACGAACCTGCTGGAACCTTCAGATCCTGATTCCGAGGTCGTTTACTCAAATTCCATTCCTAGTTCATTCTTTCAATTTTAAGCTTCCAAAATGAGACTTTTCTTTCCAAATCAACTCTGGACTTCCCGAAATTCAATTCCGACTGTGCGTGCAAGTCATAATACCTGAAATGGAGCTATTCACGGCCTCAGACTGCTGAACGACGCGCTAGGGCTCAAAACTACCGGTCGGGTCGTTACATTCTCTCCCACTTAAACATACGTTCGTCCTCGAACGTACTGAGAACTACCCTGAAGTAGTCTGAAATCACCGCTTAACTTCTCATGCACCTTCCCGTGCTACCACAGCTCAGTTGAGCACATTAGCTCGATCATTTCTGAAGATATTGTCTTTTATTCCAGCAAATAAGCTTTAGAGCTCAATTCCAACATCAAGAATTCTATGCCCGACCTGTTACCAACATACGATCACCATATCAATCACTACACGCTGTACCCAAACATGACTGCATAACTTAGCTGAGTTCACAACTTGCACCCCTTTACTCACAGGACCACAATAACATTCTCTGATCAAATTAACCGAATTCCACGAATCTGATATTCCTCTTGCACCTCATGACCTACATAGGTCTTGCTCTAACTCCTACAATACCGCCACGACGGAATAGATGTGTAGAAATTTGTAATCAACTGCCGGGTCAACCCATCATTGAGTCTATACTTCTGACAAGAAACATTACCATATTCTGAACCAAATCGTGATCTTTGCTCCTTAACATATCCATATAGTCAGATTGCAATGATCCTGAATCCAATGATTCCATCTTACTCGGTACGAACCGCTCAGGCAATAAGCCACCCCGGACATAATCAAAAGTCTCATATGATGCCACAACGTGCCAATAGGCTACCAATTAGAATGCGATACCAAAAGGAAAGTGAGCTCTGAAAAGGGATTTCAATTACCCCGCTCGCAAATCCTACATGCGACGCGGGCGCATAGCTAATATGAGTTTCCCTCATAGAAATAGGAAACAAAACACAAAAAAAAAAACAGATACGGGAAACTGTACCGAACATCACACTGTTGCGGCGTGCAACCCGATCCGAGCAATCATAACCATGGCGGCGTGCCACCCGATCCACACAACATAACTATGGCGGCGTGCCACCCGATCCACATAACACAACCATGGCGGCGTGCCACCTGATCCACACATGGAACCCACATAAGGAGGTGCACATCGAGCTGAAATTGCTCATTACAGCAAGATATCGAATTTTGTCACAAGCACGCTAAGTGCATAATACCATCCCTGAGGGCACATATAGCGCTATAAGCTACAAAACTCAAGCACAACTAAGGTGCGACATACAAATCTGAATCTCAGGAGCCATTTTGCTCATAATACGTCATTTCCACGCGGACCCTCAACACGTAAACAATTTCTCAAGCCGTCTCACAACTCCCACGGCACAACGTATCACTACATGAAATATTTGACAACGAATTAACACCCTGACTACTCCATAAGGAGCGCATTACTGAAATGAACACAACTGGCCTGACATAAAGCCCATATTCACATTTAAATCCATCCACCAACCTCAAGTCGATCCTGATCATATCAAACTAAGCCAATAGCCTTTCAAAGGTCCATACTAATTTTCCTCTTCTCATAACACACAAGAATAACCGCCATAACCGGAGTACTCATCGACAGTCCACGACCCAGTAACTGAGTGCCCTCCAGGCATCAATTCTCAATTTAACAAAATCACTACAACCTTCTTACTTGGTTTAAATCTTTAATCGATCAAGTGACTACATGCCACATTTGTACAATCTTCCTGTGGGACACACTCCCACAACCTACCATAACAAATAACTGGGTCTTACCTCCAAACCACCGGTCGCACTAACGCTGAAAAGCGATCAAGAATCGTTAACCAGGATGCAAAGCCTTTTTCGCGAAACACCGATCTCAGGTGACGCTGAAGACAATACCAACTTACCTTAAAAATCGAAACTCCTTTCCTGCTTGTCTGAGCTTGTGACATCCTGGCCCACACCGAACTGTTACCTTGATCTTCATTGCAAATTCCATACCACTCACTACACTTAACATGCCAGTATACGATAGAACTCGTTTTTCATCATAGCTTCAGAACCACTAATAGGTTAACACATCATCGTATAAGAACTTTTCACTTAACTCACTTCAGGAGGAACATAGCAACACACAGGCGAATTCTCATAACCATAGCATATGCAAATATCTAAGTAGTGGTCCAAGCCACCATAACCCTTGCGGGACCTGCTTACACATAGCAAGCCATAACATAAGAATGCTTCTGAATAATATCAATTATGGCAGCTGACTAGCCTCATACGCACCATCGCAACTCACTTGCATAACTCGATCACGCTGTGGAAACTGATTGCTAACATCAATATGCCAATTCAACTATGGCCAATCGATCTACCTTCTCCCAATTTACGCTTGATTGCCTTAGAGATAATACTAACTCCATCCGTCACATATCATACTCCATCGGATGAGTGACCCTGAATCACGAGACCATGCTGTCTCAAATCCTACAAACCAATTCATACCTTCCTTGCGTGCATATTCGCACCCTCAACTGACGTGACCATTCCGCTAATCCTATTATGAATCCGAAATTTCTTCTCATTTTCCTCTCAAGTTCTACACAGCAAGTCAAAACATCATAGAACACTCTGTGCCTCTTCTCATAGGCTGCTATCAAGCTCCATTCTAAACCGTACTTATAGGCTTGAAGTCATTAGGCACCATACTTTACCTCTTTTCGAATCCAATAGAACCATTACTGAGAGCCACCCGCTCTGACTTGGTCCCGAATTTAATCAATTCATAAATCTTCTAGCACATGAATACCCCATCATAGGCGGTGGGACTCTCCCACATAGCTCGAAGCCACTACCACCCAACTCTGGAATTTACCAGGATTCTTAATCTCCTATTGACATGACCTTGCGCAACCAACTGTCGACATGCTCGATATCTTACTATAGAAACCCCCGTTTTATACCCAGAATCATCAACAACGTTCGCACGACCGATCCCTTCGCTGTACAACCAATTGAATTCTTCGCAGAAGCTCGCCAACCATGCGATCGCTAACCTGCTCACAGGGACAAACTACCTGTAGAAATCACTCCCGACATCATCCAGTGCTGCTACACGGGGTACAATCACTACGACATTAATAACCCATCCTGAGTCTTAGCTCCCTCTCCGGCTGTACAGGTCCATTTACCCCCCGTGGACATTATTTTAATGTGCGGCAACATCCTTCCAATTCAAAGTTATGCTGCATCCTTCTTCATTTAAGTGGCTCCTTTCCGTTATATTAAATCTCCTGCCGCACAAGAACCCCTACTTCAAATTAGATCCGTAGACCCCAATAACCAAGCACTAATATTCTCAGATCGCCCCAAACTCTCCTTAAGGTATATGGTCATCCCACTGAAAAGCCCATATGCAACTCCGCCACTCTCCCACTTTGGCGGAACTCATCCCCTTAATCGGCTACTCGGCCTGCACTTTCTAAGCCTGGATTTTTAGCAATTAAAACTCCGCCTGACACTTCCCACATGTCTTTCTCATCCTTTGCTGCTCAATTGTTGCCTTATTAAAATTTATCTTCATAGCACTTGAATCCACAAATAGCTACTAACTCCAAACTTCTCCGAATGTCATCTTTCTCGAACCGTCAACATTAGAAATACTGATTCAATCTTGAACCACCGCATCCTGCGATATCTAATAGTTGTATCTCCGATACTATTTCACAATACCTTGCCTCAAAGGCGAATTGTAGAAGATCATAACACTGACAAACTTAGTACGTTCAATCAGGACAACGACACCCCATCATTGAAGAAAGCTCCACCACGCTCGCAAATACCAAGTCTCATTACTTCCACCAGCCCACATCTGACCATCCTTAGTCCGCTTGCCCTTCCCCTACCGGGAAAAAAATACTAAATCTCTTGATTAAGCATTGAGTAGACCTCCCTTCAAGTCATTCACTGCCCCAACATGTGGGCAAACATCCTACCATCATATCACTACTGCGGAACAGTCATTCATAGGCATCATGGAAACTTGTGCCTAGCCCCAGAGTCCTCAGAAGTACCGCTACTGGGCTGAAATAATAAAATATCCTTCCATAAAGCAACGATTATAATCTGATTAGCTATACCGGGAGAAACATCCCGTATCACATCTATAGAACCATTACGGTTCCTCCATCCTCGAATTTTAACAGGAGGTTCGCGTCGCGTAAGATTGAGTAGGAAGGAAACAAAGGCATAAGCCTCACCGGAATCAAATCGCACGATGAGGAATCAAGAAGGGAAGTACTCCTAACAGTCCTGCAGCCCCCCCTCCCCCCGAGGATAAGTACAGACGTCTCCGTACCGATCCGCGAGACTCTACTAGACTTGCTCATGACTCGTGAGACCGTACGAACCTAGTGCTCTGATACCATGTTGTCACGACCCAAAATCAACTAAGGGTCGTGATGACGTCGGACGCTGCTGTCAGACAAGCCAACCAATTACTTAATCAAATTCTCGTTTTATTGCTTCTGCAATCTATGACTTTGCTTCAAATTTAGAAATTTTTTAAAGAATAAGATCTCAAATCAAATTTAAATGATAAGCAGTCCATACAATATTCAAACCATCCCAGAACCCGGTGTCACAAGTGCATGAGCATCTATTGTCAAGAAAATAAAATAAAGCATCCGTCCGGAATACAATGGACAGGAAAATAAATACAGTGTACTGAAGAGGGCTACACTAGCTGCCGGCCGGCTCGAATAATGCAACTCACCTAGCCCCCAAATCATTCGTGCTGCTGCGCCCAGTGGGATGCTAGAAATATATATACCTATGCAACAAAAATGCACAGAAGTGTAGTATGAGTACGTAAACAACATGTGCTCAATGAGTATCCCGCCTAATCTCGAAGAAGTAGAGACGAGATGGTCAACTTCGACACTTACTAGAGGTCATTTGACAATACACTATAAAATGTGAGGAAATCATGGATTATATAGTAGTTCTAACTCATGAAGTCGGAGAAAAAGGTAAAAACCTTTAACAAATGATAAAGGATTTTCAAGATTTACTTTTCATTATCTTATCAATTATCTCAAGCCATGAGAGGCAATATCAACGTTAAAAATCCTCAGGCAACAACATATATCATGCACAAATCATGCCGAGGTCGACGGCCCGCTCCAACAAAAATATAAACCGTGCACTGCCGAGGGTCGAACGGCTCGAACGATAGATGTATCTATTTAATCTGCCGAGGCGTTCGGCCCGTTCCATAAATAAACACATACCCTGCTCGCGAATGATGCATGCGACACAGTTTCACATACAGATACATGCTCAACTAGTCAATTAAGAACTTTTCGGGAATATTTATCCAAATAAAACAACTTCTCTTCTTAACAATTCAGGAAAAATGACGTTTAATCTCCTTTTAAATTCATTTACTAATCCAAGGTGATTTAAGCAATTCAAGCTATCAATAGGTTCATAAAAAAGATCCAAGTATAACATGCTTTTGGGCCCTAACTACCCGGACAATAGCATAATAGTAGCTACGCACGGACTCTCGTCACCTCGTGCGTACGTAGCCCCCGCAAATAGGAGCACATAATCAATTATTTTACCTATGGGGACAATTCCCTCTTACAAGGTTAGAAAAGAGACTCACCTCGCTCCGAAGACTCATAACCGGCATTCTACATTCCTCCGAAGACTTGCACCAACGCACAATGCTCCAAAACTAGCCAATGATTATACAAATCCATTAATATATGCTCAATTAAACTTTACGACCCAATTTGTGACAATTCCTAACCCCGAACGAAAAGTTGACAAAAATGCCCTTGGGCCCACGTGCCCGGAAACCGAAATTTCTTGAAGATAAAGTTTACCCATGAACTCACGAACTCAAATATATGATTTTCTCTTACTTCCATACTCAATATCGTGATCAAAATCTAAGAACACTAATTTTCTAGGTCTTCCCTCAAACCCCAAGTTTTTCTACAATTTTCATGCCCAAATCCATGCATAAACCTTGTATTTAACTCAAAGCTAGCATAAATTACTTACCTCATGACAAGTGACGAAAATGGCGCCTCAAAGCTGCTCCCCATCGACTCAAATGGAAGAAAAATGGGGTTGAAATGAAGCGAACCCCGAATTTTAAAGACCTCACTGCTCCAGTCATTTCCGCTTCTGCGGAATCGTTTCCGCTTATGCGGTTCCGCTTATGCGGTTAAAACGCCACTTCTGCCGCTCTTTCCCAAGCTGCCCAGCTTCCGCTTCTGCGCTTCTTTTTCCGCAGGTGCGGTCCCGCATCTGCGGCTCCCTGACCGCATCTGCGGTCCCAGCTCCCCTTACCAAAATCCGCATCTGCGGTCTTCCTGGCCGCTTCTGCGGTGCGGAAATACCAGATATCAGCTGCCTCAGCATTTCTTCAACTCCAAATTCGATCCGTTAACCACCCGGAATCCACTCGAGGCCCCCGGTACCTCAACCAAACCTACCAACCTACCCCAAAACACATTACGGACTTGCTCGAGGCCTCAAATCATATCAATCAACGCTAAAACTATGAATTACACCCCGATTCAAGCTTTATGAACTTTGAACTTTCCAACTTCTACTTCCGATGTTTAAACCTATCAAATCATTCCGATTGACCTCAAATTTTGCACAAGTCATATTTAACATTACGAACCTACTCCAACTTCCGGAATCGGATTCCGACCCCGATATCAAAAAGTCCACTTCCGGTCAAACTTCTCAAAAAAGACCTTCAAATTTCTATCTTAAGCCAAATGGCTTCAAAATGACCTACGGACCTCCGAATTCACTTCCGATCGCGCTCCCAACTCAGAATCCCAAACGGACATCGATAACACTGAAATGCACTTCAAGCCAAACTTAAGAAATTTCTTCCAAAATGCTAACTTCCACAATATGCGCCAAAACGCTCCCGGGTTATCCAAAACCCGAGGCATATGCCCAAGTACGAAATCATCATACGAACCTGCTGGAACCTTCAGATCCTGATTCCGAGGTCGTTTACTCAAGATTCCATTCCTAGTTCATTCTTTCAATTTTAAGCTTCCAACATGAGACTTCTCTTTCCAAATCAACTCTGGACTTCCCGAAATTCAATTCCGACTGCGCGTACAAGTCATAATACCTGAAATGAAGCTTTTCATGGCCTCAGACTGCTGAACGACGCGCTAGGGCTCAAAACGACTGGTCGGGTCGTTACAATTTGGTTCTTCCTAAACACGTGGTTATCAATCCCAATGGTAATAGTAGTGCATTTAATAAGAGATATTGTAACAACCCGACTGGTCGTTTTGCTTTTTAGAACCCCCGTTCCCTTAAATAAAACTTCCCGCACTTGCTTTAACTAATTTATGACTTGCGGGGACGGGTGGTTCGGAAGTTAGAAGAGTTTTGAGCAAGAATATGTCCATTTGCTTCTTTAGGTTTTTCTAAAAAGGCCAAGTTTGACTTCGGTCAACTTTCTTGCGAAACGGATCCAGATTCGTGATTTGACGATCCCAGAGGGTTCGTGGGAAAATATGGGACCTGGGCGTATGCCCGGAATCGAATTCCGAGGTCCCTAGCGCGAGTAATGAATTTTTCCGTGAAATTGTTAACTCGAAGTTTTAAAGAATTAAATAAACTAAGTAATCATGATTTCCTAGGTATCGGGCTCATATTTTATTTCTGAAGCTTGGTACAGGTCCAAAATATCAGTTAAGACTTACCCGTAAAATTTTGTGTCAATCCGAGTAGTTTAAGGGTGTTTTGACCCGTTAGAAGGAAATTAAGAACTTGGAGTTCAATAGATTGATTCATTGGGTTTTAGGACGTGATTCCTAGATTTAACGTTGTTTTGAGTGATTTGAGGGTTCGAGTAGGTCCGCCTCGCGATTTCAGACTTGTCGATATGTTCGGGCAGGGCACGGGAGCCCCGAGCGTCAAACGAGCGAGGCTCGAGTGAAGTTAAAACTTGGAAAAGGACTGAAGTTTGCTGCTTCTGTCATAACCGCATCTGCGGTTCTTGGAACGCAGAAGCGGGACCGTAGATGCGGTCATTTGATCGCGGAAGCGGAAAGGGACAGGCCATGGGAAACCGCAGAAGCGGCCCAGGGACCGCAGAAGCGGTTCCGCCTATGCAGCCCCCAGACCGCAGAAGCGGTCCAGCTCCCTATTGCCCAAAGCCGCAGAAGCGGCCAATATCCGTAGAAGCGGAAATACCTCCGTAGAAGCGAAATTAGCTGGGGGTAGAAGAGTTCATTTAATACGAACTCAAACACATTTATCTCATTTTCACTCCACACTTAGGCGATTTTGGGGCTTCCAAAGAGAGGGTTTCCACATGTCATCACAAGGTAAGTAATTTCCACTCCCCCTTAGTTTAAATACATGAACATTAGGTAGATTAAACACTAAAAACTAACTAAAAATCAAGGGTTAGAGCTAGACCTAGGGTTTTAATAAAACTAAGATTTAAGCATGTAATTTGCCATTAATGAGCTAGAAATCATATATTTGAGATCCTTAGGTGATAGAGAGCAACTTCCTTCGAAAAATCTCGGAATCCAGGCACGTGGGCCAGGGGTCGGAATTTAGGAAACTTGTGGGAAAGGTTGGGAAACCACTTAAATGGTTAGAATTCAACCTTGTAAGCCTTTATTGACTAGTTCTTACTTTATTTATAATTAGTTGGTGCTCGTTCGGCTACGAATTGAGGGTTTGGGCTTGTTCTTGATATTGGAAGTGCGCTTCGGAGCGAGGTGAGTCTCCTTTCTAACCTTGTGAGAGGGAATTGTCCCCATAGGAATTATAAATGAGTAATTGTTGCTAAATACGGGGGCTACGCACGTACTAGGTGACGATAGTCCGCGCGTAGCTACTATAAATGTTAATTGCATGGGTAGTTAGGACCCACATCATGCCTAATTGGGGAATATCTCTTATTATAATTGCCGATATGATCATTTATGATTTGCTAGAGACTTGAGAAAAAAATGAAAATTGAACATACGAACTTGTTGAGCCTTGGTAGGAGGTTCCTTGTATATAAATGAGCCTTTGTGTGCTTTCTTGATGTTTTCTTGATAATTATGGATCGGGCTGATCGCCTTGGTGAGAATAGATGCATCTATGGAGCGGGCCGTCGACCTCGGCATGATTGCGCATGATATATATATGCTTAAGTTTAGACATGACATGATTACTTGTTAAGTATGTAAAGCAAAGAAAATGGTAATTGAATTATGGTCAAGAACATGAATATGACTTCTCATTTAAACTTGTTGTTATTGGAGATCCTTCGTGCTGTATATCTCACATTATTATTATATTATCTTGACCTTAGTAAGTATCAAGTCGACCTCTCATCTCTACTTCTCCGAGATTAGGCGGGATACTTACTGGGTACATGTTGTTTATGTACTCATGCTATGCTTTTGTACTTAAATGTACAGGATTTGAGGCAGGTGGATCTGGACATCATTCTGGTAAGCGTCAGTGAGCACTCTTGAGACTTCTACGGTGAGCTGCTTCCCTTTCATGCCGATCCGCGGCCGAATAAGTCTTTCTTTGTATTTTTGTTTCTGTCTATCCTGATTTAGACAGTAGGACATTGTGTTATTCTTTTGTGTATATTCTACTAGTCGCCCGTAGCTTGTGACACCAGGTTCTGGCACACACAGTAGTAGACATTTATTTTTGGGTTGTATAATTACTTTGATGCATTATTGATCCTTACTGGTCTTGACTTTAAATCTGAAAAATCTATTACAATTGTTTTTGGCAAAGGTTAAATGAGAACTTAATCACATTTCCGCAATCGGCTGGCCTGACAACGGTGTCGGGCGCCATCATGACCTGTTAGGGAAAATGGGTCGTGACAACATGGTATCAGAGCACTAGGTTCACGTAGGTCTCACAAGTTATGGGCAAACCTAATAGAGTCTTGTAGATTGGTACGGAGACGTCTGTATTTATCTTCGAGAGGCTATAGGGTGTTAGGAAAGACTACTCTTTATTCATTTTCTATCGTGTAGTGGTCAGTGTACTAAATTTCCTCTTCTATTCTCTCACAGATGGTGAGGACTCGTACCGCCGACGTTCCGGACCAGGGAGGAGCTGCTCCCCCCGTTGCTAGAGGCCGAGGTAGATGCCGAGGGAGGGCACCGACCCGTGGTATGGGACGAGGGCATCCCAGAGCTATTCCAGTTGCACCACCAGCAGACCCTGCGAGGGATCCCATTATTGAGGAGCAGGGCGAGGCGCCCGCAGCTGTGCCTACTCCGGTGGATTTCATGACTGCACCGGGATTTCAGGAGGTCATGGGCCGTATGCTTCAATTCATGGACACTATGACTCAGGCTGGTTTATTTCCAGCAGATCCAGCTACTTCACAGGCAGGAGGGGGAGCACAAACCCCTACCGCACAGGCTCCAGGTCATACAGCCGCAGTTTATCATACTCCGGGTGCACTACCCGCGGAGGGGGTTCAGCCAGTTGCTGCAGCGGTCCCCCAGCCCATGCCAGCTGTGGACGGCGATCCGCAGAAGTTGTTAGACAGATGGACCAGGTTGCACCCTCCAGTCTTCGGTGGCGAGTGTCATGAGGATGCCCAGGATTTCATTGACAGGTGCAGGGATAGACTGCACAACATCAGGATATTGGAGTCGCATGGAGTCGACTTCACTACTTTTTAGCTGGAGGGCAGGGCTCGTAGATGGTGGCAGTCTTATTTACTTAGCAGGCCAACAGGCGCTCCTCCCCTCACTTGGGGTCAGTTCACTCAGTTGTTCCTTGATCGGCACATTCCACCCTCTGAGAGGGAAGAGCTGCATCATCAGTTTGAGTATCTGGAGCAGGGTCATATGTCAGTGATCGACTATGAGGCGAGGTTCTCTGAGTTGTCTCGCCATGCACTCATGATACTCCCCACAAAGCAGAGAGAGTACGGAGGTTTGTTGCGGGGTTACATCCCACTATCCGGTCGGGTTTGGCTCGTGAGGTAGAGATGGGCACTGGATATCAGCTAGTACTTGAGATTGCCCGCAGGATTGAGGGTTACCGTTTGAGGGGTAGAGAGCAGATGCAGCAGGATAAGAGGGCCAGATTCTCAGGAGAGTTCAGAGGCGCCCCAGCCAGGGGCAAAGGTCACTTTGGGAGGGGTCAGCCCAGTAGGCCCCCAGTTCCAGCCCACCACCGGCTCGGGGTGCTCCAGCGCGCTCCTATTTCAGCGCCATGCCAGAGAGTTCTTATCGCCCGCCAGCTATTCAGGGTTCATCCAGTGGGTATTCAGGTCCTCCGGAGTCTTCCGGTTCTTATTTCAGTGCTGTACCGGAGGGTTCTTACCGCCCGCCGGCTATTCAGGCTTCTTCTAGTGGGCCTTCTGGTATTCAAGGTCAGCCCTTCGGACAGCATGCCGCCGCACCACGATGTTTTGAGTGCGGGGACGCAGGCCACATGAGGATATACTGCCCCAGGCTTAGGGGCAAGGCAGTACAGCAGGGGCAGCAACCCAAGACTCCAGCACCAGTGGCCCAGCCGCCTAGAGGTGGAGAGCAGACTGGTAGAGGCCGTTCCAGGGGTAGAGGCCAGACGGGGAGAGGTCGGCCAGCTACTACTCAGTCAGTTGGGGGCCAGACAGCCGGTGCTCCAGCTAGATTCTACGCTCTTCCAGCCAGGCCAGATGCATTGGCCTCAGATGCCGTCATCACGAAACCCGGAAACTCACGGGAAACACAGGCTAATAGAATGTAGTAAACTGCTCTACACCAGAATGTCTAAACAACATGAAAGGAAAGAAAAGGAACTATCTGCTAAAGCCGGAATAGAGTAGAGACTCCTGGTCTGCGAACGTAGCAGATATACCTCAAGTCTCAGCTAGGACTCTCCACCACGAGGATGATACGCCTGGGAGGAAGTACCTGGATCTGCACATGAAAAACATGCGCAGGAAGGGCATGAGTACACCACAGCGGTACTCAGTAAGTGCCAAGCCTAACCTCGGTTGGGTAGTGACGAGGAAGGTCAGGGCCCTACTGAGATAACATAATAAATAAAGAGATAACAGAAATAGTTTAAATAAAGTCTACAGCGAGAATCTAAACAAGGTAAATAAGGAAGAACAGTAATAGAAAGCAAAGGTAACAATACATGGAAAACTGCCCTCACAAGGAAATAGTAGCCGGGGGATCTCTTGGTATCCCGAGGATCTCTTGGTATCCTCATCATCAACACTAGGGATCTCTCGGTATCCCGAGGATCTCTTAGTATCCTCAATAAGTAAGTCGGGGATCTCTTGGTATCCCAATATATATATATATAGAAACACATGTGCCAGGGATCTCTTGGTATCCCGCACCCTCAGTCCAGAATATCTCGAGTATAGGGGGATCTCCCGGGAAGCCGTCCCGTAGTCCCAAATTAAACACACAACAACAACGATTCCTAAATCTCGGAACAATGCAAAAAATCAGGACACGAAGTAGTAAATTATAGCCTAACATGCTTCACAGAGTACAAATAGTACAGTTAAAGCAAATAAGCAGGTAAGCCAGCTAAACATGAGTCTCTAAGCTAGCACAGGTACAAACTTACAGTTAAAATGGAAAAGTAAACAAGAAAGCTCAATTTAAATACTTCAAGTAGAAACGGATTTACAACAATTAACTCAAGTACGTGCTCGTCACCTCACGTACGGGGCCTTCAAATATTCAAGATCATATCCTAAGGGAAAAGGTCCCCCACACAAGGTTAGACAAGCCACTTACCTCGAACCGGCTCAAAATCAACTAGAAACCACGCCTTTGCCACGAGTATCCGACTCCAAATGGCCCAAATCTATTCAATACATTTACATATTATAAATAACATCGCAAACAACTGGTTTTGCTATTTAATTCAAAGCTACGACGTGAAATTAGGTAAAATGACCAAAATGCCCTTCAGGACAACGTCTCGGAATTGAATAATTTTCACATTTTCAGAACCCTCGTACTCTCACGAGTCCAACCATATAAAAATCTCCCAAATCGGAGGTCAAATGCCCCCTCAAAACCCAACTAGTTTGGTCTATGAACTTTCTACCCAACTTTTCATTCAAAAATCCAAAATTTAAAACGATGAAATCGTGATTAGATTAGTGGATATTAAGCATAAGAGNATGAGGTGGTGGTTGACTAAGCCCAAAAATGAAGTCCATAAGGCAGTACTTCAATGCCTTCCTTCAATCATATGTTGGCAGATTTGGAAGAACAGATGTTCATCTAGGTTTGATGAAAAGCACATGTCACATTGCTTCATCATCCAGCAAGTGATCTGTGACGACCCGGCCCGTCGTCACGTGAGTTACCGTCCCGTTTCCCCCATATTATGTTTCTCCACATTTCAGTATCGGTATTTGAGGTGATCGGGTAGAATTGAATTGGTTTTAGTTGGAAATGAGGCACTTAGCCTCTTAGAAGGAAGCTTATTTTGGAAAAGTCAATCGGAAGTTGACTTTGTGGTTAGAGGGCTCGGATGTGAATTCCGGTGGTTCGGTTAGCTTCGGGGGATGATTAGTGACTTAGGAGTGCGATCGGAATTGAATTTGGAGGTCCGGTGTAGAATTAGGCTTGAATTGGCGAAGTTTGAATTTTGGCGAATTCCGGTTGATAGGTGAGATTTTGATCCGGGGGTCGGAATGGAATTCCGAGAGTTACAGTAGCTTCATTAGGTGATTTTGGATGTGCGGGTAAAATTTCAGGTCATTTGGACGTCGTTTGGCTGGGTTTTTGATCGAATGTGAGTTTCGGAAGTTTTTAAGAAACTTAGGCTTGAATCCGATGTGATTTAATGGTTTTAGCGTTGTTTGACGTGTTTTGAGGATTGGAACAAGTTTGAATAAGGTTATAGGAAGGTTTGAATTGTTGATTTGAGGGGTCAAATGGACTCCGATTCATGTGTATTTTATATGTACGGACTCGTGGCGAGACGAGGATCCCGGTGATGTGAATTTCGTAATTTTTGTGAGAAGTGGGCCCGGGGCTCGGGTTTTGCCAACTTCGTGATTTTGGTTGTTTTTCGAGTCTTTTCGATTGGGTTACGATTTGTTAGCCTATTGTGACGTATCCTTTGTGGTTTTGGTCAGATCCTACGTGCGAGGAGGTCGATTCGAGAGGGAAAGGCTTGGCGAGCTAGGTTATCGGCCGGCTAGAGGTGAGTAATGACTTTCAATGATGTTCTGAGGGTTTGAAACCCCGGATTTGCACAACTTGGTGCTATGTTGAGTTGAGACACGCGTTCCATGACGAGCGCGGGGTCATTTACTATTGGGGACTGTGACTTGGTGAAGTCCGGATGATATTTTACCGCGTATTAGCAATGACTTGTTTTTTTTCACCATGATTTGGGCTTATTGCTAAATTTGGGGCTTATTGCCGACTGTTTGAACTCTTTATGAACTATCATCACTATTTTCCCTCACTATTAGAAATATTATTTGAACTCAGTCCACGTGATTTACACTGTTTTTTTGAACTCAACCATATTTACTCAACTTGGAGTTTTAAACTGATATTTGAACTATTGTTTGAGCCGAGTATTATTGCTTTACTGTTGCCCGAGGGGCTGTTGACTATTTCTGGACTGATTAAGGCCGAGGGCCTTGTGTGAGGGCATGATGAGTGAGGTGAGGAGGCTTCCAGGCCTCGTATTGATACTGTTCAGGCTTTCAGGCCTTGTTGATAGCGCTTGGGCTGTAGAAGCCCCTCCGGAGTCTGCACACCCACAGTGAGCGCGGGTACCCATCTAGAGTGATTTAATATTGAACAGTGGTAACAATGACACTGTTAAATGTGATTGGTCAGGTAACAATGACTGACCAGTCAGGTAACTATGATTGACCAGTGGTAACAATGACACTGGAGTACGCATTGGTCAGGTAACAATGGCTGACCGGTCAGGTAACAATGGCTGACTTACTGATTGAGTATAATTGATGTTTAACTGTTTTTAAAAAGGTTTTTCTTATTATTTTTCGCTGGTTTCTACTATTATTCTGGAGTTGCTGCTTGAGATAGCATTATTGTGCCCTTGTGGGATTTTATGTTCTCAGTCACTATTTATTGTTATTGCTCACTGGGTCGGAGTACTCACATTACTTCCTGCACCATGTGTGCAGAGACAGGCACCGCTGAGTTCGTACGAGCGCTGATTTCCTTCCAGACCAGGCGGACCGGGAGAGACGAGGTAGCTGACGACGTCCACAGCCCCGTTTTCTTCCTTATCTTCTGCATATTTTATTCATCTTCAGACTATGTTTTCCAGACTTGTAGTATATTTTTCATCAACTCTGTAGTAGCTCGTGACTTGTGACACCCCGATCATCGGGCTGAGTTTGGGATGGTTGTCTCCTGTTATGTTATGTTTACTTCCGCACGTTTGATTAATCAGTATTTATGGATTAAACCTATTTATGCTAAGAAAATGTTAAAAGCAAATATTTATTATTTCTGTTGGCTAGCCTTGTCTTCACGATAGGCGCCATCACGACCGGGTGGGAATTGGGTCGTGACAAGTTGGTATCAGAGCCTAGGTTACTAGGTCTCACGAGTCATGAGCAGGTTTAGTAGAGTCTCGCGGATCGGTATGGAGACGTCTGTATTTATCCTCGAGAGGCTGCAGAACCCTTAGGAAAACTTCACCTTCTTGAAATTCTTGTCGTGCAATTTTGTTGATTCGGGAACTAAACTTCTGTATCCTATTCTCTCACAGATGGCGAGGACTCGCGCTACAGGATGGGGCGGACGACCACCGGTACCACCTACTGAGGGCACTAGAGGCCGTGGTCGTGGTAGGGGCAGAGCCGCGAGGGCAACGCCTGTTGCTCCACCAGTTGCTCCGCCTCAGGATCAGGCCCCGGCTGCAGACATTCCAGCAGCACTTGCTCAGGCACCGGCAGTGCCCAATGTGATTCCAGGTCTCCAGGAGACCTTGGCCCAGATACTATCAGTTTGCACTGGCCTAGCCCAGGTAGTTTCAGCCACTACTGCAGCGGCTACCTCTCAGGCCGGGGGAGGCAGTCAGACCCCCGCCGCTCGCACACCCGAGCAGGTTATGCAAGGTTTACAGACACCGGGAGCAGCTCCAGCTCAGCCGGTTGCACCAGCAGCACCAATTGCAGCAGTCGCGCCAGTTCAGGACTTTGTAGTCCCAGTTATGCCAGACGATGAGCAGCGTCGTCTTGAGAGGTTCAGTAGGCTCCAGCCTCCATTTTTCAGTGGTGCTCAGGGCGAGGACGCCCAGGGATTTCTGGACAAGTGTCAGCGTATGCTTCGGACAGCAGGGATTTTGGAGACCAGCGGGGTAGCATTCACCGCATTTCAGTTCACTGGGGCTGCCTTCACATGGTGGGAGTCGTATGAGCGGCGTAGGCCGGCAGGTGCAGCGCCTTTGTCATGGCAGGAGTTCTCCACTATCTTTTTGGAGAAGTGGGTACCACAGTCTCAGAGAGAGGAGCTGCGTAGGCAGTTCGAGTGGCTTCGACAGGGAGACATGACTGTGACCCAGTATGAGGCAAGATTTTCTGAGTTGGCCCGTCATGCCTCGTGGATAGTTCCGACAGACAGAGAGAGGATCAAGAGGTTTGTGGATGGACTTAACTATCACCTTCGTGTTCTGATGACTCGAGAGAGAGTTCTGGGTATTTCCTTCGAGGATGCAGTTGATATTGCTCGTGATATTGAGATGGCTAGCCGCCAGGACAGAGAGGAGAGAGAGGCCAAGAGGCCTCGAGGTTCTGGTAGCTTCAGTGGTGCTCCATCTAGGGGTCAGTTCCAGCAGAGCAGAGGTCGTTCATTTAGGCCTCCTCAGTCAGCCCGCTCTGAGTATCGTGGGTCATCTTCCGGCCGAGGTCATCAGGGTTATCAGCAGAGCCAGCCATCTCTCAGCGCTCTTCCAGCTCAGGGTTCATCACGAGCTCCATCTGTTCAGGGTTCCTCCAGACCGAGTGC
>NC_031995.1:42496104-42499305 GCF_001879085.1 Nicotiana attenuata | reverse complement strand
TTTACTTCCCAGTTTTGGAGGACTTTTCAGCGGGAGTTGGGCACACAGGTAGAGTTGAGCACAGCGTTTCATCCTCAGACGGACGGGCAGTCCGAGCGTACTATTCAGATATTGGAGGACATGTTGCGTGCCTGTGTTATTGATTTTGGAGGTTCTTGGGCTGAGTTCTTGCCACTTGCAGAGTTTGCTTACAACAACAGCTATCAATCCAGTATTCAGATGGCGCCATATGAGGCCTTATATGGGAGACGGTGTAGATCTCCGGTTGGTTGGTTTGAGCCCGGCGAGGCTAGACTATTGGGGACAGAGTTGGTCCACGATGCCTTAGATAAGGTGAAAGTGATCCAGGTGTAAACCGCATAAGCGGGTGTTTGGATCGCATAAGCGGTCCCAGGTGTTTTAAGTGAGACCGCATAAGTGGTCAATTTGTCGCATAAGCGGTACCGCAGGTGCGGTTAAAGGGCCGCAGAAGCGGAAATCTGGACTGTGTTTAATGAACAGTGTTCGCGAATTTCAGAAGTTAAGAAAACATTTTAGACTTCGGGAAGAGGCGATTTTGGGCGATTTGGAGAGGATTCGAAGGGGATTCCATCAGGTATGAATTTATAGACTCGAATAATGTTGTTATGGTGTAAAAATAAGGATTTAAACACTGAAATTCAAGGAATTAAAAGGGTAAAAATGGAGGTTAGGGCTTGAAACCTAAGAAGGTTTGAATTGTTGATTTGAGGGGTCAAATGGACTCCGATTCTTGTGTATTTTATATGTACGGACTCGTGGCGAGACGAGGATCCCGGTGATGTGAATTTCGTAATTTTTCGAGAAGTGGGCCCGGGGCTCGGGTTTGTTTTTCGAGTCTTTTCGATTGGGTTACGATTTGTTAGCCTATTGTGACGTATCCTTTGTGGTTTTGGTCAGATCCTACGCGCAAGGAGGTCGATTCGAGAGGAAAAGGCTTGGCGAGCTAGGTTATCGGCCGGCTAGAGGTGAGTAATGACTTTAAATGATGTTCTGAGGGTTTGAAACCCCGGATTTGCACAACTTGGATCTATGTTGAGTTGAGACACGTGTTTCATGACGAGCGCGGGGTCATTTACTATTGGGGACTGTGACTTGGTCCAGTCCGGATGATATTTTACCGCGTATTAGCAATGACTTGTTGTTTTCACCATGATTTGGGCTTATTGCTATATTTGGGGCTTATTGCCGACTGTTTGAACTCTTTATGAACTATCATCACTGTTTTCCCTCACTGTTAGAAATATTATTTGAACTCAGTCCACGTGATTTACACTGTTTTTTTGAACTCAACCATATTTACTCAACTTGGAGTTTTAAATTGATATTTGAACTATTGTTTGAGCCGAGTATTATTGCTTTACTGTTGCCCGAGGGGCTGTTGACTATTTCTGGACTGATTAAGGCCGAGGGCCTTGTGTGAGGGCATGATGAGTGAGGTGAGGAGGTTTCCAGGCCTCGTATTGATACTGTTCAGGCTTTCAGGCCTTGTTGATAGCGCTTGGGCTGTAGGAGCCCCTCCGGAGTCTGCACACCCACAGTGAGCGCGGTTACCCATCTAGAGTGATTTAATATTGAACAGTGGTAACAATGACACTGTTAAATGTGATTGGTCAGGTAACAATGACTAACTAGTCAGGTAACTATGATTGACCAGTGGTAACAATGACACTGGAGTACGCGTTGGTCAGGTAACAATGGCTGACCGGTCAGGTAACAATGGCTCACTTACTGATTGAGTATAATTGATGTTTAACTGTTTTCAAAAAGGATTTTCTTATTATTTTTCATTGGTTTCTACTATTATTCTGGAGTTGCTGCTTGAGATAGCATTATTGTGCCCTTGTGGGATTTTATGTTCTCTGTCGTTATTTATTGTTATTGCTCATTGGGTCGGAGTACTCACATTACTTCCTGCACCATGTGTGCAGAGACAGGCACCGCTGAGTTCGTACCTGAGCGCTGATTTCCTTCCAGACCAGGCGGACCGGGAGAGACGAGGTAGCTGACGACGTCGACAGCCCCGTTTTCTTCCTTATCTTCTGCATATTTTATTCATATTCAGACTATGTTTTCCAGACTTGTAGAATATTTTTCATCAACTCTGTAGTAGCTCGTGACTTGTGACACCCCGATCATCGGGCTGAGTTTGAGATGGTTGTCTCCCGTTATGTTATGTTTACTTCCGCACGTGTGATTAATCAGTATTTATGGATTAAACCTATTTATGCTAAGAAAATGTTAAAAGCAAATGTTGATTTTTTCTGTTGGTTGGCCTTGTCTTCACGAGAGGCGCCATCACGACCGGGTGGGAATTGGGTCGTGACAATATGGCATGATCACTTGTTCAATATGAAAAAGGGAAAACTGGTAGTTTAATTATGTCAAGAACATGAATATGACTCTTCTCTTAAACTTGTGTTATTGGAAATTCTTCATGCTGTATATCTCACTTTATTATTATATTACCTTGACCTTAGTAAGTATCAAGTCGACCTCTCGTCTCTACTTCTTCGAGATTAGACGGGATACTTACTGAGTACATGTGGTTTATGTACTCATACTACGCTTCTGTACTTAAATATACATGGTTTGAGGTAGGTGGATCTGGACTTCATCCTGGTGCGCATCAGTGAGCACGCTTGGGGACTTCTACGGTGAGCTGCTTCTCTTTCATGCCGATCCGCAGCAGAAGAAGCCCTTTCTTGTACTTTTTTTGTTTCTGTCTATTCTGATTCAGACAGTAGGATAGTGTATTATTCTTTTGTGTATATTCTACTAGTCGCCCGTAGCTTGTGACACCAGGTTCTGGCATACACAGTAGTAGATATTTATTTTGGGGTTGTATCGCTATTTTAGCACTTTATGATCTTTACTGGTCTTATCTTTAAATTCGAAAATCTAGTATAACTGTCTTTGGCTAAAGTAAAATGAGAACTTAATCACATTCCGCATCGGCTGGCCTGACAATGGTGTTAGGCGCCATCATGACCTATTATGGAAAATGGGTCGTGACAAAAGTTCAATTCATATCCTAAAACTTCAATTTATAAACTAAAATTCCAATACATAAACTAAAAGTCCAATTCATATCATAAAAGGTTCAATTCATATCCTAAACGGTTCAACTCATATCCACAAAAGTTCAATTCATATAAAATTTCAATGCATAACTAAAAGTCC
>NC_031995.1:42467025-42493346 GCF_001879085.1 Nicotiana attenuata | reverse complement strand
GGATTTACAACAATTAGCTCAAGTACGCGCTCGTCACCTCACGTACGGGGCATTCAAATATTCAAGATCATATCCCTAAGGGAAAAAAGGTCCCCCCACACAAGGTTAGACAAGCCACTTACCCTCGAAACCGGCTCAAAAATCAACTAGAAACCACGCCTTTGCCACGAGTATCCGACTCCAAATGGCCCAAATCTATTCAATACATTTACATATCATAAATAACATCGCAAACAACTGGTTTTGCTATTTAATTCAAAGCTACGACGTGAAATTAGGTAAAATGACCAAAATGCCCTTCAGGACAACGTCTCGGAATTGAATAATTTTCACATTTTCAGAACCCTCGTACTCTCACGAGTCCAACCATATAAAAATCTCCCAAATCGGAGGTCAAATGCCCCCTCAAAACCCAATAGTTTGGTCTATGAACTTTCACCCAATTTTCATTCAAAAATCCAAAATTTAAAGATGAAATCGTGATTAGATTAGTGGATATTAAGCATAAGAGAGTAGAGAATCGTTACCCAATCGTTGCTCTTGAAAACCCCTCGAAATTTCTCCCAAATCCGAGCTCTCTAGCTTGAGTTTTGTTAAAAATGGCTAACCCTCGTTTTTGAAATGTTAAATACTGTCCAGACACTCAATGCATCGCGAACGCGGAGATTAGATCGCGTTCGCGGAGAAGAAAGATGGAAGATGTCAAATATGCTCTTCGCGATCGTGAGGAGTAGGATGCGAACGCGAAGGCCTGGGATTTTTAAAGCTACGCGAACGCGTGGCCTAAAACGCGATCGCGATTAAGGAAAAATGCTGAGGTCCAGAAGTTTTTCTACGCGAACGCGGTGAAGTTTGTGCGAACGCGATGAAGGAACTGGCCTCCCTCCAAGATTACACTATGCGAACGCGAGAGGGAGGCCGCGATCGCGAAGAGGAAAAGTCTGCAACAGCTGAGTTCAGTTTTCTGCAATATTTTCCAACTCCAAAGTGCTCCGTTGAGCACCCGGAACACACCCGAGGCCCCCGGGACCTCAACCAAACCTACGGACATATCCCATAACATCATTCAAACTTGTACCAATCCTTAAACCACCTAAAACAACGCCGGAAACACGAATTAATCAAGGATTCAAGCCTAAGAACTTCAAATTCCAACCAAACACGCTTTCGATCAAAAACCTACCCGAACCTCGTCTGAATGACCTGAAATTTTGCACACACATCCCAAATGACATGACGGAACTACTGCAACTTCCGGAATTCCAATTCGACCCTCAGATCAAAAACTCATTATCGGACCGGAAACTTCAAAAATCCAAACTTTGGCATTTAAAGCCTAAATGAGCTACGAGCCTCCAAAATACATTCCGAACACGCTCCCAACCTCAAAATTGCCTAACGGAGCTAACGGAACCATCGAATTTCCATTCCGAGGTTGTCTTCACACTGTTCTGATTACGGACCATTTTTCAACTCTTAAGCTCTCATTTAGGGACTAAGTGTCCCAAAACACTCCGAATCCCAACATCGAACGCCCCGGCAAACCAAAATAGCAGAAATGAACTTAGGGGAAGCAGTTAATGGGGGATCGGGGCATAAATTCCAAAAACGACCGGCCGGGTCGTTACAAAGGGTTCCACAGTTGATACGCCTAGCAGGGTCATTTCCTTCCTGAAGGCTCAGCGCATGGTTGAGAAGGGGTGTTTGGCCTACTTAGCTTATGTTCGAGACACCATCGCAGATTCCACGACGATTGATTCAAGGCCAGTAGTCCGAGAGTTCGCCGATGTTTTTCCTTTCGATCTTCCAGGCATGCCACCAGATCGTGATATTGATTTCTGTATTGATTTGGCTCCAGGCACTCAGCCTATATCTATCCTGCCGTACCGTATGGCTCCTAAGGAGCTGAAGGAGCAGTTGGAGGAGTTGTTTGCTAAGGGGTTTGTTAGCCCCAGTGTATCGCCTTGGGGTGCACCCGTGCTATTTGTGAAGAAGAAGGATGGGACTGCGGATGTGCATTGATTACCGCCAGTTGAATAAAGTCACCATAAAAAACAAGTATCCATTACCCCGTATTGATGATTTGTTTGACCAGCTGCAGGCTGCTAGGGTGTTCTCTAAGATCGACCTGAGGTCAGGGTATCATCAGTTGAAGATTCGGGATTCAGATGTTCCGAAGACCGCATTCAGGACTAGATATGGCCACTATGAGTTTCTGGTGATGTCCTTTGGCTTGACTAATGCTCCAGCGGCATTTATGGATCTGATGAACAGGGTGGTCAAGCCTTATATTAATTCTTTTATCATCGTCTTCATTGACGACATCCTGATATACTCACGTAGCCTGGGGGAGCACGAGCAGCATTTGAGAGTAGTGCTTCAGACCTTGCGAGAGCAGCAGCTTTATGCTAAGTTCTCCAAGTGTGAGTTTTGGCTGGAGTCAGTAGCATTCTTGGGGCATGTAGTGTCAGGGGAAGGTATTAAGGTGGATCCCAAGAAGATTGAGGTAGTTCAGAGTTGGCCACGTCCTACCTCAGTGACCGAGATCAGGAGTTTCTTGGGGTTAGCAGGTTATTACCGGCGATTTGTGCAGGGCTTTTCATCTATTGCGTCACCTCTGACCAGATTGACCCAAAAGGGTGCCCGTTCTGTTGGTCCGATGATTGTGAGGAGAGCTTCCAGAAGCTCAAGACGGCTTTGACTACGGCACCAGTTCTTGTATTGCCTTCCGGTTCAGGGATGTATACAGTGTATTGCGACGCTTCTCGCGTTGGCTTGGGATGTGTATTGATGCAGGAGGGGCGAGTTATTGCATATGCTTCACGTCAGCTGAAGGTTCATGAGAAGAATTACCCTGTGCACGATCTAGAGTTGGCAGCGATTGTCCATGCTCTCAAGATATGGAGGCATTATTTGTATGGGGTGTCATGTGAGGTTTACACCGACCATCGCAGCTTGCAGCATTTGTTCAAGCAGAGAGATCTTAATTTGAGGCAGCGCAGGTGGCTTGAGTTACTAAAGTATTATGACATTACCATTCTTTATCATCCAGGTAAGGCGAATGTGGTCGCGGATGCCTTGAGCAGAAAGGCGGAGAGTATGGGTAGCTTGGCGTTCATTCCTGCCGAGATGAGACCATTAGCTTTGGACATCCGGTCTTTAGCTAACAGACTTGTGAGGTTGGACATTTCGGAGCCCAGCCGAGTTCTAGCATGTGTGGTTGCTCAGTCTTCGTTATTGGGGCAGATTAAGGCCCGACAGTTCGATGATCCACATTTGGCGGTCCTCAGANAACAAGGAACCAATACTCAACATAAACACATTTGTACCAATAACTGTTGCGGCGTGCAACCCGGTCCACAATTACCATTGTTGCGGGTGCAACCCGATCCACAAATACCACTGTTGCGGCGTGCAACCCGACCCATATCATTTATCATTTATTATTTATCATTATTGCGGCGTGCAACCCGACCCATATCATTTATCATTTATTATTTATCATTGTTGCGGCGTGCAACCCGATCCTCATATCTCATTTAACATTGTTGCGGCGCGCAGCCCGATCCTCAAATATCATTTATCATTGTTACGGCACGCAACCCGATCCATATCATTCGACAATCTAGCTCCCCAAACAATAGTCACAAACAAGGGGCATAAAATAAACAAATATTGGAAGGAATCCCGGCAAGGGAAAAGAAACCACAAGTTCAACAAAACGTCCCAACAAGGGAAAATACCAACAACGCCTTCTCTTTCTTTCATTTCTTACGTTATAATCCACCTTACCATTTTGAGCCAACGCTCCAAAGAATCAAGTCATTTCATATACTTTCAATATTCGTATCATAATTCGAGCCAATGCTCCTAGGAATCAAATGATCATATCATCGTACACATGTTATTCACAACATATAGAAATCCTCCAATAAACACGGAAATCACAACCAAATCATGATAATCACATTATGAGGACTCACGGTCATGCTAGACACCAATGTATAGATACTCGTCACCATGCCTATACATCGTACTCGATTCATTTAGCAATTAGCAAACAAGACTCAACTCCTATTCCCTCAAGCTAGGGTTAAACCAAACACTTACCTCAAAGCCTTAAAATCCACTTAATCCTCAACTATCGCTTTACCCCGCGGTTCTGTAACGACCCGATCGGTCGTTTTGCATTTTTGAACCCCGTTCCCTTAAATAAGACTTCTCGCACTTGCTTTAGCTAATTTATGACTTGCTGGGACGGGTGGTTCGGCAGTTAGAAGAGTTTTGAGCAAGAATAAGTCTAGTTGCTTCTTTAAGTTTCTTTAAAAAGGCCAAGTTTGACTTCGGTCAACATTTTGGGGAAACGGACCCGGAATCGTGATTTGACAATTTCTGAGGGTCCGTGTGAAAATATGGGACCTGGGCGTATGCCCGGAATCGAATCCCGAGGTCCCTAGCCCGAGTAATGAATTTTTATGTGAAATTGTTAAGTTAATGTTTCAAAGGTTTAAATAAACTAAGAAATCATTGTTTTCCTAGGTATCAGGTTCGGATTTCGATTTCGAAACTTGGTACCGAAATATCAGTTAAGACTTACCCGTAGAATTTGGTGTCAATCCGAGTAGTTTAAGGGCGTTTTGACCCCTTGGAGGAGAATTAAGAACTTGAAGTTCAATTATTTGATTCATTTGGTTTTGGGGTTGATTCCTCGATTTAGCATTATTTTGAGTGTTTCGAGGAGTCGAGTAGGTCCGCCTCATGATTTCAGACTTGTCGGTATGTTCGGGCGGGGCACGGGAGCCCCGAGCGTCAAACGAGCGAGGCTCGAGTGAAGTTAGAATTTGGAAAATGACTGAACCTTGCTGCTTCTGTCATAACCGCATCGGCGGTTCTTGGACCGTAGAAGCGGGACCGCAGATGCGGTCACTAGATCGCAGAAGCGGAGAAGGGGCAGGCCAAGGGAAATCGCAAAAGCGGCCCAGGGACCGCAGAAGCGGTTCCGCCTATGCGGCCCCCAAACCGCAGAAGCGGTCGAGCCCCAAATCCCAAAAGCCGCAGAAGCGGCCGAATTCCGCAGAAGCGGATTCCGCAGAAGCTTAAATACTTCCGCAGATGCGAAAATAACTGGGGGCAGAAGGGTTCATTTAATACGAACTCAAACTCATTTCTCTCATTTTTCACTCTACACTTAGGCGATTTGGGTTCTTCCAAGAGAGGGTTTCCACATAACTTGGTAAGGTAAGTAATTTCCCTTCATCCTTAGCTTAAATACATGTAAATTAGGTAGATTAAACACCAAAAATTTAGTAAAAATCAAGAATTTGAGCTAGACCTAGGGTTTTAATAAAACTAAGAATTTATCATAAAAATTTGCCATGTAATGAACTAGAAATCATATATTTGAGATCCTTAGGTGATAGAGAACAACTTCCTTCGAAAAATCTCGGAATCCGGGCACGTGGGCCCGGGGTCGGAATTTAGGAAACTTGTGTTAATGGTTAGAAAATTGCCTAAATAGTTAGAGTTCAACCTTGTAAGCCTTTATTTACTAGTTCTTACTTCGTTTGATTAGTTTGGGATTGTTCGGCTTCAAATTAAGGACTTGGGCTCGTTCTTGGACATTGGAAGTGCACTTTGGAACGAGGTGAGTCTCCTTTCTAACCTTGTAAGAGGGAATTGTCCCCATAGGATTATAAATGAGTAATTGTTGTTAAATGTGGGGGCTACGTATGTACTAGGTGACGAGAGTCCGTGCGTAGCTACTATAATGATAATTGTTCGGGTAGTTTAGGACCCACGTCATGTCTAATTGGGGAATATTTCTTGTTTTAAATTGCCAATATGATCATTTATGATTTGCTAGAGACTTGAGGAAATGAAAAGTGAACTTATGAGTTTGTTGAGTCTTGGTAGAAATTTCCTTGTATGTAATTGAGCCTTATGTGCTTTCCTGATATTTTCTTGATGATTATGGACCGGGCCGATCGCCTCGGTGAGAATAGATGCATCTATGGTTCGTGCCGCTCGACCCTCGGCAGTGCACAATTTATTTTCTGTTGGAGCGGGCCGTCGACCTCGGCATGATTGTGCATGATTTATATGCTTACATTTAGATATGAAATGATCACTTGTTTAATATGAAAAAGGGAAAACTGGTAGTTTAATTATGTCAAGAACATGAATATGACTCTTCTCTTAAACTTGTGTTATTGGAAATTCTTCATGCTGTATATCTCACTTTATTATTATATTATCTTGACCTTAGTAAGTATCAAGTCGACCTCTCGTCTCTACTTCTTCGAGATTAGACGGGATACTTACTGAGTACATGTGGTTTATGTACTCATACTACGCTTCTGTACTTAAATGTACAGGATTTGAGGCAGGTGGATCTGGACATCATCCTGGTGCGCATCAGTGAGCACGCTTGGGGACTTCTACGGTGAGCTGCTTCTCTTTCATGCCGATCCGCAGCCGAAGAAGTCCTTTCTGTACTTTTGTTTCTGTTTATTCTGATTCAGACAGTAGGATAGTGTATTATTCTTTTGTGTATATTCTACTAGTCGCCCGTAGCTTGTGACACCAGGTTCTGGCACACACAGTAGTAGACATTTATTTTGGGGTTGTATCGCTATTTTAGCACTTTATTATCTTTACTGGTCTTATTTTAAATTCGAAAATCTAGTATAACTGTCTTTGGCTAAAATAAAAATGAGAACTTAATCACATTCCGCATCGGCTGGCCTGAAAACAGTGTTAGGCGCCATCATGACCTATTATGGAAAATGGGTCGTGACAACATGGTATCAGAGCACTAGGTTCACGTAGGTCTCACAAGTTATGGGCAAACCTAATAGAGTCTTGTAGATTGGTACGGAGACGTCTGTATTTATCTTCGAGAGGCTATAGGGTGTTAGGAAAGACTACTCTTTATTCATTTTCTATCGTGTAGTGGTCAGTGTACTAAATTTCCTCTTCTATTCTCTCACAGATGGTGAAGACTCGTACCGCCGACGTTCCGGACCCGGGAGGAGCTGCTCCCCCCATTGCTAGAGGCCGAGGTAGAGGCCGGGGGAGGGCATCGGCCCGTGGTAGGGGGTGAGGGCATCCCAGAGCCATTCCAGTTGCACCACCAGCAGATCCTGCGAGGTGTCCGATCATTGAGGAGCGGGGTGAGGTGCCCGCAGCTGATCCTACCCCGGTTGATTTCATGACAGCACCGGGATTTCAGGAGGTCATGGGCCGCATGCTTCGGTTCATGGATACTATGACTCAGGCTGGTTTATTTCCAGCAGATCCAGCTACCTCACAGGCAGGTGGGGGAGCACAGACCCCTACCGCTCACGCTCCAGGTCATACAACCGCAGTTTATCATACTTCGGGTGCACTACCCGCGGAGGGGGTTCATCCAGTTGCTGCAGTAGCACCCCAGCCCAGGCCAGCTGTGGACGGTGATCCGCAGAAGTTATTGGACAGATGGACCAGGTTGCACCCTCTAGTCTTCAGGGGTGAGCGTCATGAGGATGCCCAGGATTTCATTGACAGGTGCAGGGATAGACTGCAAAGGATGAGGATATTGGAGTTGCATGGAGTCGACTTCACTACTTTTCAGTTGGAGGGCAGAGCCCGTAGATGCTGGTAGTCTTATGCACTTAGCTGACCAGCAGGTTCTCCTCCCCTCACTTGGGGTCAGTTCACTCAGTTATTCCTTGATCGATACATTCCACCCTCTGAGAGGGAAGAGTTGCGTCATCAGTTTGAGTATCTAGAGCAGGGTCAGATGTCAGTGACCGATTATGAGGCGAGGTTCTCTAAGTTGTCTCGCCATGCACTTATGATACTATCCATAGAGGCAGAGAGAATACGGAGATTCGTTACGGGGTTACACCCCACTATCCGGTCGGGTATGGCCCGAGAGGTAGAGATGGGCACTGGGTATCAGCTAGTACTTGAGATTGCTCGCAGGATTGAGGGTTACCGTCTGAGGGGTAGAGAGAAGATGCAGTAAGATAAGAGGGCCAGATTCTCCGGAGAGTTCAGAGGCGCCCCAGCTAGGGGTAGAGGTTAGTTTGGGAGGGGTCAGCCCAGTAGGCCCCCAGTTTCAGCACCACCACCTGCTCGGGGTGCTCCAGCGCGCTCCTATTTCAGTGCCATGCCCGAGAGTTCTTATCGCCCGCCAACTATCCAGGGTTCATCCAGTGGGTATTCAGGTCCTCCAGATTCTTCCAGTTCTTATTTTAGTGCTATGCCGGAGAGTTCATACCGCCCACCGGCTATTCAGGCTTCTTCTAGTGGGTCTTCTGGTTTTCAGAGTCAGCCATCCGGACAGCAGGACGCCGCACCACGTTGCTTTGAGTGCGGGGACCCAGGTCACATGAGGAGATACTGCCCCAGGCTTAGGGGCAAGGCAGTGCAGCAGGGGCAGCAGCCTATGACTCCAGCACCAGCAGCCCAGACACCTAGAGGTGGAGGGCAGACTGGTAGAGGCCGTCCCAGGGGTGGAGGCCGGACAGGGAGAGGTCAGCCAGCTACTACTCAGTCAGGTGGAGGCCAGACAGCCGGTGCTCTAGCTAGATTCTATGATCTTCCAGCCAGGCCAGATGCATTGGCCTCAGATGCTGTCATCACATGTATTATTTCAGTCAGCGGTAGGGATGCATCGGTATTATTTGACCCAGGGTCTACTTATTCCTATGTATCATCTCTGTTTGCCCGTTTCCTGGTTATTTCTCCTGAGCCTTGGGTGTTCCTGTCTAAGTGTCCACTCATGTGGGTGATTTCGTGGTTGTGGATCGGATCTACCGGTCTTGTGTGGTTACTTTCTGTGGTTACGAGGCTAGAGCGGACCTCCTGTTGCTTGATATGATTGATTTCGAGGTCATACTGGGCATGGATTGGCTATCTCCCTATCACGCTATCCTTGATTGCCATGCCAAGACTATTTCACTAGCGATGCCAGGGTTGCCGAGGTTGGAGTGGAAGGGTTCCACAGTTGATACGCCTAGCAGGGTTATTTCTTTCCTGAAGGCTTAGCGCATGGTTGAGAAAGGGTGTTTGGCTTATTTAGCTTATGTTCGAGACACCACCGCAGAGTCTTCGACGACTGATTCAGTGCCAGTGGTCTGAGAGTTCACCAATGTTTTTCCTTCTGATCTTCCTGGCATGCCTCCGGATCGTGATATTGATTTCTGTATTGATTTGGCCCCAGTCACTCAGCCTATATCTATCCCACAGTACCGTATGGCTCCCAAGGAGCTGAAGGAGCAGTTGGAGGAGTTGTTGGCAAAGGGGTTTGTTAGGCCCAATGTGTTGCGTTGGGGTGCACCAGTGTTATTTGTGAAGAAGAAGGATGGGACTATGCAGATGTGCATTTATTACCGCTAGTTGAACAAGGTCACCATCAAGAACAAGTATCCATTGCCTCGTATTGACGATTTGTTTGACCAGCTGCAGGGTGCTAGGGTGTTCTCTAATATTGACTTGAGGTCAGGGTATCATTAGCTGAAAATTTGGGATTTAGACGTTCCGAAGACTGCATTCAGGACTAGATATGGCCACTACGAGTTCCAGGTGATGTCATTTGGCTTGACTAATGCCCCGGCGGCATTTATGGATTTGATGAACAGGGTGTTTAGGCCTTATATTTATTCCTTTGTTATCGTCTTCATTGACTACATCTTGATATAGTCACGTAGCCTGGGGGAGCACGAGCAGCATTTGAGAGTAGTGCTTCAGACCTTGTGAGAACAAAAGTTGTATGCTAAGTTCTCCAAGTCTGAGTTTTGGCTAGAGTCAGTGGAATTCTTGGGGCATGTAGTGTCAGGAGAGGGTATTAATGTGGATCCTAAGAAGATTGAGGCAATTCAGAGTTGGCCACGTCCTACTTCAGTGACCGAGATCAGGAGCTTCCTGGGATTAGCAGGTTACTACCGGCGATTTGTGCAAGGCTTTTTATTTATTGCATCACCTCTGACCAGATTGACCCAAAAGGGTGCTCCATTCCGTTGGTACGATGATTGTGAGGAGAGCTTCCAGAAGCTCAAGACGGCTTTGACTACGACACCAGTTCTTGTATTGCCTTCCAGTTCAGGGATGTATACGGTATATTGCGATGCTTCTCACGTTGGCTTGGGATGTGTATTGATGCAGGAGGGGCGAGTTATTGCATATGCTTCACGTCAGCTGAAGGTTCATGAGAAAAATTACCCTGTGCACGATCTAGAGTCGGCGGTGATTGTTCATGCTCTTAAGATATGGAGGCATTATTTGTATGGAGTGTCATGTGAGGTTTATACAGACCATCGCAGCTTGCAGCATTTGTTCAAGCAGAGGGATCTTAACTTGAGGCAGCGCAGGTGGCTTGAGTTACTAAAGGATTACGACATTACCATTCTTTATCATCCAGGTAAGGCGAATGTGTTTGCAGATGCCTTGAGCAGAAAGGCGGAGAGTATGGGTAGCTTGGCCTTCATTCCTGCTGAGATGAGACCATTAGATTTGGACATCCAGTCTTTAGCTAACAGACTTGTGAGATTGGACATTTCGGAGCCCAGCCGAGTTCTAGCATGTGTGGTTGCTCAGTGTTCGTTATTGGGGCAGATTAAGGCCCGATAGTTCGATGATCCACATTTGGCGGTTCTCAGAGAGACGGTTCTTCAGGGAGGTGCCAAGGAGATTTCTATTGGCGAGGATGGTGTGTTACGGCTTCAGGGCCGTGTATGTGTTCCTAATGTTGATGGCTTGAGGGAGAGGATTCTAGAGGAGGCCCACAGTTCGAGGTACTCCATTCATCCGGGTGCCACGAAGATGTATCGTGACTTGAGACAGCATTACTGGTGGCGGAGGATGAAGAAGGCCATCGTAGAGTATGTAGCTAGATATTTGAATTTCCAGCAGGTCAAATATGAGTACTAGATGCCAGGTGGCCTACTTCAGCAGATTCCCATTTCGGAATGGAAGTGGGAGCACATCACCATGGATTTCGTGGTTGGGTTGCCGCAAACTTTGCGGAAGGTTGATTCGGTATGGGTTATTGTGGATAGGTTGACCAAGTCGGCCCACTTCATTCCAGTGGCGACTACCTATACGGCGGAAGATATGCTCAGATTTATATTCGGGAGATAGTCAGGTTGCACGGTGTGTCGGTGTCCATCATATCAGATAGAGGCCCTCAGTTCACTTCCCATTTCTGGAGAGTTGTTCAGAGTGAGTTGGGGACCCGCGTAGAGCTTAGCACAACATTTCATCCTCAGACCGATAGGCAGTCGGAGCGGACAGTTCAGATTTTAGAGGATATGCTTAGAGCATGTGTGATTGACTTTGGAGGGCGGTGGGATCAGTTCTTGCCTTTAACGGAGTTTGCATACAACAACAGCTATCAGTCAAGCATAGAGATGGCCCCGTATGAGGCATTATATGGTCGGCGTTGTCGTTCCCCTATCGGGTGGTTTGAGCCTGGTGAGGCTAAGTTACTTGGTACAGATTTGGTATAGGATGCCTTGGATAAGGTAAAGTTGATTCAGGAAAGGCTCCGCACAGCTCAGTCCAGACAGAAGAGTTACACGGATCAGAAGGCGCGTGATATATCATTTATGGTGGGCGAGAAGGTTCTCTTGAAAGTCTCGCCAATGAAGGGAATTATGAGGTTCGGGAAGAAGGGCAAGCTAAGCCCAACGTCTATTGGTCCCTTCGAGGTGTTGAGGCGAGTTGGGGAGGTTGCCTATGAGCTTGCTTTACCTCCCAATTTATCGGCAATTCATCCAGTTTTTCATGTATCGATGCTTCGGAAGTATCATATCGGCCTATCACATGTGTTGGACTTCAGTACCATTTAGTTAGATGAGAGCTTGGGCTACGAGCAGGAGCCAGTTGCCATTATTGATAGGCAGGATCGCCAGTTGCGGTCCAAGAGGATTTCTGCGGTAAGGGTCCAGTGGAGGGGCCAACCGGTTGAGGAGGCGACCTGGGAGTCCGAGGAGGACATGCGGAGCAGATATCCCCACTTATTCAGCAGTCCAGGTACTTTTTTATGTCCGTTCGAGGACGAACGTTTGTTTAAGAGGTGGAGAATGTAACGACCCGACTGGTCGTTTTGCATTTTAGAACCCCCGTTCCCTTAAATAAAACTTCCCGCACTTGCTTTAACTAATATATGACTTGCGGGGATGGGTGGTTCGGAAGTTAGAAGAGTTTTGAGCAAGAATATGTCCATTTGCTTCTTTAAGTTTTTCTAAAAAGGCCAAGTTGACTTCGGTCAACTTTCTTGGGAAACAGACCCAGATTCGTGATTTGACGATCCCAGAGGGTTCGTGGGAAAGTATGGGACCTGGGCGTATGCCCGGAGTCGAATTCCGAGGTCCCTAGCCCGAGTAATGAATTTTTCTGTGAAATTGTTAACTCGAAGTTTTAAAGAATTAAATAAACTAAGTAATCATTGATTTCCTAAGTATCGGGCTCAAATTTTAGTCCCGAAGCTTGGTATAGGTCCGAAATATCAGTTAAGACTTACCTGTGAAATTTGGTGTCAATCCGAGTAGTTTAAGGGCGTTTTGACCCGTTAGAAGGAAATTAAGAACTTGGAGTTCAATAGATTGATTCATTTGGTTTTAGGATGTGATTCCTAGATTTAACGTTGTTTTGAGTGATTTGAGGGTTCGAGTAGGTCCGCCTCGCGATTTCATACTTGTCGGTATGTTCGGGCAGGGCACGGGTGCCCCGAGCGTCAAACGAGCGAGGCTCGAGTGAAGTTAAAACTTGGAAAAGGGCTGAAGTTTGCTGCTTCTGTCATAACCGCATCTGCGGTTCTTAGACCGCAGATGCGGTCATTTGATCGCGGAAGCGGAAAGGGACAGGCCATGGGAAACCGCAGAAGCGGCCCAGGGACCGCAGAAGCGGTTCCGCCTATGCGGCCCCCATACCGCAGAAGCGGTCCAGCTCCCTCTTGCCGAAAGCCGCAGAAGCGGCCAATATCCGCAGAAGCGGACTCCGCAGAAGCGGAAATACCTCCGCAGAAGCGAAATTAGCTGGGGGCAGAAGAGTTTATTTATTACGAACTCAAACCCATTTCTCTCATTTTTCACTCCACACTTAGGCGATTTTGGTGCTTCCAAAGAGAGGGTTTCCACATATCATCACAAGGTAAGTAATTTCCACTCCCCCTTAGTTTAGATACATGAACATTAGGTAGATTAAATACTAAAAACTAACTAAAAATCAAGGGTTAGAGCTAGACCTAGGGTTTTAATAAAACTAAGATTTAAGCATGTAATTTGCCATGTAATGAGCTAGAAATCATATATTTGTGATCCTTAGGTGATAGAAAGCAACTTCCTTTGGAAAATCTCGGAATCCGGGCACATGGGCCCGATGTCGGAATTTAGGAAACTTGTGGGAAAGGTTGGAAAATCACTTAAATGGTTAGAATTCAACCTTGTAAGCCTTTATTGACTAGTTCTTACTTTATTTTTAATTAGTTGGTGCTCGTTCGGCTACGAATTGAGGGTTTGGGCTTGTTCTTGATATTGGAAGTGCGCTTCGGAGCGAGGTGAGTCTCCTTTCTAACCTTGTGAGAGGGAATTGTCCCCATATGAATTATAAATGAGTAATTGTTGCTAAATGCGGGGGTTACGCACGTACTAGGTGACGATAGTCCGCGCGTAGCTACTATAAATGTTAATTGCTTGGGTAGTTAGGACCCACATCATGCCTAATTGGGGAATATCTCTTATTATAATTGCCGATATGATCATTTATGATTTGCTAGAGACTTGAGAAAAAAATGAAAAGTGAACATACGAACTTGTTGAGCCTTGGTAGGAGGTTCCTTGTATATAAATGAGCCTTTGTGTGCTTTCTTGATGTTTTCTTGATAATTATGGATCGGGCCAATCGCCTCGGTGAGAATAGATACATCTATGGTTCGGGCCGTTCGACCCTCGGCAGTGCACAGTTTATTTTCTGATGGAGCGGGCCGTCGACCTCGGCATGATTGCGCATGATATATATATGCTTAAGTTTAGACATGACATGATTACTTGCTAAGTATGTAAAGCAAAGAAAATGGTAATTGAATTATGGTCAAGAACATGAATATGACTTCTCATTTAAACTTGTTGTTATTGGAGATCCTTCCTGCTGTATATCTCACATTATTATTATATTATCTTGACCTTAGTAAGTATCAAGTCGACCTCTCGCCTCTACTTCTCCGAGATTAGGCGGGATACTTACTGGGTACATGTTGTTTATGTACTCATGCTTTGCTTCTGTACTTAAATGTACAGGATTTGAGGCAGGCGGATCTGGACATCATTCTGGTGCGCGTCAGTGAGCACTCTTGAGACTTCTACGGTGAGCTGCTTCCCTTTCATGCCGATCCGCATCCGAAGAAGTCTTTCTTTGTATTTTTGTTTCTGTCTATCTTGATTCAGACAGTAGGACAGTGTGTTATTCTTTTGTGTATATTCTACTAGTCGCCCGTAGCTTGTGACACCAGGTTCTGGCACACACAGTAGTAGACATTTATTTTTGGGTTGTAAAATTACTTTGATGCATTATTGATCCTTAGTGGTCTTGACTTTAAATCTGAAAAATCTATTACAATTGTTTTTGGCAAAGGTAAAATGAGAACTTAATCACATTTCCGCAATCGACTGGCCTGACGAAGGTGTCAGGTGCCATCATGACCTGTTAGGGAAAATGGGCCGTGACAGAAATATTTCTATCATTAGATCAAAACGCAATTTGTGCAAATTACATGATAGAATTAAAAAGATATCTTAGCTAGCAGAAATAAATATGTTGATCAATTAAATACAAGATTGATTGCAAAATTTTATAGTAAAAATAAAATATTTTTCTGTTTTTGACTCAGCAAAAAATATACAATTATTTACTACCAAGAAGAATACTTAAATACTTTAATATCAAATGGCCTTCTACCATACATGTTTGTTGTCAAGTTTATTATTTCTTGCGTATGTTAGTGTCACGGTATATATAATAGACTAAATTAAATTGATCTTCCATTGTATATAGGTTGATTTTGAAGAAAAATATGCATGTCATGCTACTGAAAAATTTAGATACGCCGAATAGCTTATTTAATAGCACAAAGATGGGTATATAGAAGCTTTGACAATAACGTCATACATGCAAAAATTATGATACTGGTTAATGTGCTTCTAAGTATATTCTTATCCCTGAATTTAATTTTCGTCTTTCGAAACTAAGGAATACTCTTTTAAATTTGTGTGAAATAATTTTTAGTATGTTTATGTTTTGCAAATATAATAATTAAAGCACAAGGACAAACATCCTAAATATTGGACTATATTTACTACAATATGTTTTCTTGCATGAACAACTGTATGTTGTACTTTCAAGAGGGATATCAAGATCGACAACAAGAGTTCTGGTTAAGGCTGAGTAACCAAAGCATTAGGAGGAAACATACACAGAAAAGTATTGTCCACAAAGAAGTGTTCGTTAAGTTACCATCACATTAAATACTTTTAAATTATAATACATAATTATCTAATTGATATGACAAAATTGATCATTTGTGTAAGTTCTGATGATGTCCTTTTATTTTAAATTCATGATATTATGCTAATGTAATAATATTTTTCGGTATTTAGATGATTTTTGTATTATTATACATAAAATTTCTATCATTAGATAAATTTTATTGTTCCTTTATATAAATAAATATTTAAATCATCAAGTGCCATTATTAACGTGCATCACACGTTCATAGATACTAGTTATTATAAAAGCACAAATAATTTATGCTAAATGTTAAACAACTAAAATATCCTTAAAATATTGATCGACTTTTATGGCCTTAAATATTTGTATAATTTAGGGATATAATTGTAAATCACCTACGACTAGAATTCTATTCCTATTTAAATTACACATACGACGAGCAAAAAAGGAAAACGTGGGAAGGTAAAATACTCCTATCCAAATTAATTTTGGATTCATCCTCCAGCACCAACCCGCTGCTATCCCATCTCCAATATTTTTACAATAATAAAACAAACCAAAAAAAAACACAATAATATGATATACAAACCACACCAAGTTAGCAAAGAACTGGTTAAAAATCAATAATTAAGAATACGAAAAAATAGATGAGCGCCAAACGGCAATATCCACTTTACGTAGTTTTTTACTTAGTCTTTTTTTCGAAGATAATTATGTAAATAAAATTAATTGGTTAGAATCTTATGATAAAATTTAATTCAAATAAAGAGAGATTTAGTCTTCAAAATTTTAGTTAATATCAAAGTTCTAAACATTTAACTCGTTAGAATTTTATGATTATACTAATTCAAATCGAGAGAGATTTAGTCTTTAAAGGTTTAGTTAATGTCAAAGTTTTAAATATTAAAAAAATAATTAAATGACTCAAATTTTGAAAGCGTAAATTTTTTTGAACTTTCGATGAACATGATTAAAAAAAATTAAAAACATAAGTATTGCATATGAAGGTAAAATATTGGTATATGTTTAATTTTAAAACTCAAGATTTTGTATCCAATTTAATATTCACGTCATCTTTGATAGTTTGTTGTGCGTTTATCAATTTAGTTCAATTCTTTTAAAATCTTTAATTATTGACCAATTGCATTTATTGTTATCGAGTTTATCTATTACTTCAAATAATAAAATAATTTATATAAGATAAAATTCAATTGATTTTAAGGTCCTAAACATTAAGACTCCATATATTGTAGTTCAAATAAATAAAGATTAGTAAGCAAAATTTTAGTTGATTTCAAATTCCTAAATTAAGTAAATAATTTAATTACTATTTAATGCAAAGTTAATTCAAATTTTAAAGCGTAAAAACGGCGAATAAAATTTCGCTAAGGGGCTTCGTGCTTTTAATATAATATAGATTTATAAAAAGGGCTCATGTCTTTAGATTCAGTGAATAAACGTAATACATATAAATCCTTTACTGGTAAATTAATTTTATATTTTCTTTGTATTTCAAATTGCATTCATTAACTATTGTTATATTTTATCAGTCATTTTTAGATTATGTATTGCAGAAGTTTCATGTTGATAAATCAGCGGAGTATCCGGTGACTACTTTTGCTTATTATTGAAACGACTCGAAGTCCCCCTATTATCCGTATATATATAAAACTTTTGGTTTGAGTTTTTTTATTCAGAATGTTATTCAAATTGTATTTTAAATTTAATAGTGTAAATACTTTTTACACTTTAATTTAATATTGTATAGCAGGATATTGTATATTTTATGGGTTAAAAGCTTATTACTTGTGCTTGGCTTTTGAACGACCTAATATTGTCAAGAAAAGTCTCATTGTTTGTGTATTACTGTTAGACTCAAATATAACAGTATTTTCTTATAAGTATAGCAAGTTCATATATTTAAGATTACCGGTTTAATTAGTTTACAGAAGAAGAATTAACCGCTATATGTATATGGTAGATTTGAGAATAAGATGATAGAATTTAAAAGGTAATTTTCTTAAAAATATAATTATTTGTTAATAAAATTGTCATATTTTGAACTTTTCCTAATTTGAAAACTTTAAATTCAATTCATATTTTATATTTGAAAACTTTTGAGTAACTTTTAACTATGGGTAGATTATCTCATGGATTAAATAGCAAAAGTGAAACTTTATTGGATTTAAGAGTCTTTCCTTGTAATAAAGTCTGCGTTAAAAGTAATACATAAATATATTTGCTATAGAAACTTTTGGATAAAGAATCCTTAAATGAAAGGGAAAGACGCCTCAGTTAGAAAAGGAATGGCCTGCATTTTACTATAAATTTACAATAGTACAAAAAAAACCACGTCCTACAATCATGATGGTTTTTTTGTTAATCTTTCTTTTAAGTCATGTCGTAAGAAGATATTTGGATATGTATAAAGAATTAAAATTCAAGTAACAAACATTCTCACACTATCTATTAAGATTCAAGTTATGTTGGTTAATTATTTAATCGTTCTCTTTTTAGTTATTGTAACGATCCGACCGGTCGTTTTGAGCCCTAGTGTCACGATCCAAAATCCACAAAGGGTCGTGATGGCGCCGGACACTGCTGTCAGGCAAGCCACCGAATTACTTAATCAAATCTCATTTTTAATACTTTTGAAATCTAGGATTTTCCTTCAAATTTAGAAATTTTTAAAGAATGAAATCTCAAATCAAATTTAAATGATAAGCAGTCCATACAATATTCAAACCATCCAAGAACCCGGTGTCACAAGTGCATGAGCATCTATTGATAAGGAAATAAAATACAACATCCGTCCGGAATACAATGGACAGGAAATAAATACAATGTACTGAAGAGGGCTATACTAGCGCGGGCCACCTCGAATAATGCAACTCACCTAGCCCCCAAATCATCCGCGCTGCTACGCCCAGTGGGCTGCTAGAAATAAATATACCTGTGCAATAAAAATGCACAGAAGTGTAGTATGAGTACGTAATCAACGTGTACTCAATGAGTATCCCGCCTAATCTCGACGAAGTAGAGACGAGATGGTCAACTTGGACATTTACTAGAGGTCATTTGACAATTGTCACGACCCAATTCCCACCCGGTCGTGATGGCGCCTCTCGTGAAGACAAGGCCAGCCAACATGAACAATCAACACTGCTTTTAACAATTTTTTAGCATAAACAGGTTTAAACCATAGATACTAATTAATCACAAGTGCGGAAATAAACGTAACATAGGGCGGAAAAACCATCCCAAACTCAGCCCGATGATCGGGGTGTCACAAGTCACGAGCTACTACGGAGTTGATGGAACTACTACAAGTCTGGAAACATAGTCTAAAGATGATTAAAAATATGCAAAAGATAAGGAAGAAACGGGGCTGTGGACGTCGACAGCTAACTCGTCCCTCCTAGTCCGCCTGGTCTGGAAGGAAATCAGCGCTCAGGTACGAACTCAGCTGTGCCTGTCTCTGCACACATGGTGCAGGAAGTAATGTGAGTACTCCGACCCAGTGAGTAATAAAAATAAATAACGACTGAGAACATAAAATCCCACAAGGGCACAGATAATGCCATCTCAAGCAGCAACATCAGAAAAACAGTAGAAACCAGTGAAATATAGTAAGGAAAATCTTTTTGAAAACAATCAATAAAACAAGTATGCTCAAGTATGGTCAACCATTGTTACCTGATCGGTCAGCCCTTGTTACCTGACCAAACGCGTATTACATTGCCATTGTTACCACTGGTTAGTCATTGTTACCTGACTGGTCAGTCATTGTTACCTGACCAAACACGTATAATAGTGTCATTGTTACAACTGTTCAATATTTAATCACTCTAGATGGGTACCCGCGCTCACTGTGGGTGTGCAGACTCTGGAGGGGCTCCTACAGCCCAAGTGCTATCAACAAGGACTGAAAGCCTGAACAATATCAATACGAGGCTTGAAAGCCTGCTCACAATACACTCGAGGCCTGAAAGCCTCCTCACAATGCACTCGAGGCCTGAAAGCCTCCTCACGTCAATCAGCATATCCTCACATATGGCCCTCGGCCTCAATCAGTCCAAAAATAATCAACAGCCCCTCAGGTAACAGTAAAGCAATAATACTCAGCTCAAACAATAGTTCAAATATCAGTTTAAAACTCCAAGTTTGAGTAAATATGGCCGAGTTCAAGAAACAGTGTGAATCACATGGACTGAGTTCAAATAATATTTCAAACCGTGAGAAAAACAGTGATGATAGTTCATAAAGAGTTCAAACAGTCGGCAATAAGCCCCAAATATGGCAATAAGCCCAAATCATAGTAAAAACAACAAGTCATTGTTAATACGCGGTAAAATATCATCCGGACTGACCAAGTCACAGTCCCCAATAGTAAATGACCCCGCGCTCGTCATGGAGCGCGTGGCTCATCTCAACATAGCACCAAGTTGTGCAAGTCTGGGGTTTTCAAACCCTCAAAACATCATTTAAAATCATTACTCACCTCTAGCCGGCCAAAAGTCTAGCTCGCTATACCTTTTCCCCTCGAATCGACCTCCTCACGCGTCGAATCTGATCAAAACCACAAGGAATACATCACAATAGTCAAATGGGTCATAACCCAATCGAAAAGACTCGAAAAATATCTAAAATCACGAAGTTGGCAAAACCCGAGCCCCGGGCCCACTTTTCGAAAAATTACGAAATTCACATCACCGGATTCCTCGTCTCGCCACGAGTCTATACATATTAAATTCATCAAAATCGGAGTTCAAATGCCTCTACAAATTCCAATTTTTCATTCCAAAAACCAAGCCCTAGTTCTTTCCATTTTTACCCAAGTTTCTAAGAATTAAAGGTTGATTCTCCAACAAAATGATGTTTCTAAGTCACGAGACTTACCTCCAATCAATTCCGGTCAAAATCCCCTTCAAACTCTACCAAAAAGCTCTCAAGGTGGTTAAAAAATGGTGGAAAATAGCTAACCTTCGCGGAACAAAATGATTTAAAAGCCCTACTGACCACCAGTTATTTACTCTATGCGAACGCGGTCAAACCTCCGCATTCGCGATGAAGAAAATTACTTTGACCAAAAATTACTCTACGCGAACGCGGTACCCAACCCGCGATCGCGATGCTCCAGGACTTATAACTACGCGAACGCATCCTACTCCACGCGAACGCGTTTCACAAACCACTCCTCTTATGCGAACGCGGTCAGCCCCTCGCGAACGCATTGAACAACTTAGGCAGGGCCCCTGACCCCTTCTACGCGAACGCGATGACACCCACGAGAACGCGATGTACTGGCAACCCATCTCTCCGCGAACGCGTTCTACCCCTGCGAACGCGACGACCAAATCTGGGCTGCACCTGCTGTGAATTTTCTGCAGCAACACTTAAGTCCAAAATTCCCGTTTAATCATCCGAAATCACCCCGAGGCCCCCGGGACCTCGACCAAAAACACCAACCTACCCCAAAACATCATACGAACTTGTTCCAATCGTCAAAACACGTCCAACAACACAAAAATCATCAATTCACCACGGATTCAAGCCTAAGTTTATCAAATTCTTCCGAAACTCATATTCGATCAAAAACCCAACCAAACGACGTCCAAATGACCTGAAATTTTATCCGCACATCCAAAATCACCTAACGAAGCTATTGCAACTCTCGGAATTCCATTCCGACCCCCGGATCAAAATCTCACCTACCAACCGGAATTCGCCAAAATTCAACCTTCGCCAATTCAAGCCTAATTCCACACCGGACCTCCAAATTCAATTCCGATCGCACTCCTAAGTCACAAATCATCCCCCGAAGCTAACCGAATCACCGGAATTCACATCCAAGCCCTAAAACTATATAGTCAACTTCCGGTTGACTTTTCCAAAACAAGCTTCCTTCTAAGAGGCTAAGTGCCTCATTTCCAACTAAAACCAATCCAATTTTACCCGATCACCTCAAATACCGATACTGAAACGTAGAGAAACATAATATGGGGGAAATGGGGCGGTAACTCACGTTACGACGGGCCGGGTCGTCACATCCTCCCCAACTAAAACAAACGCTCGTCCTCGAGCGGGTCAAGGAATAGACCTGGAGTCTCAAACGAGTGAGGATATCTGCTCCGCATCTTCCGCTCGGTCTCCCAAGTAGCCTCCTCCACGGGCCGACCTCTCCACTGTACCTTCACTGAAGCTATGTCCTTTTACCTCAACTTTCGAACCTGACGACCCAAGATAGCCACTGGCTCCACATCATATGTCAAATCATCATCCAACTGAACCGTGTTGAAGTCCAATACATGAGATGGGTCCCCAACATACTTCTGGAGCATAGATATACGAAATACCGGATGCACACTAGACAAGCTGGGTGGCAAAGCAAGCTCATAAGCCACCTCCCCAATCTTCCTAAGTATCTCAAAAGGGCCAATGAACCGCAGACTCAGCTTCCCTTTCTTTCAAAACCGCATAACGCCCTTCATAGGCGAAACCTTCAACAAGACCTTCTCGCCCACCATATAAGATACATTTCGAACCTTCCGGTCCACATAACTCTTCTAACTCGACTGAGCTGTACGAAGTCTCTCCTAGATCACCTTCACCTTCTCTAAGGCATCCTGCACCAACTCTGTCCCCAATAGCCTAGCCTCGCTGGGCTCAAACCAACCAACCGGATATCTGCACCGTCTCCCATATAAGGCCTCATACGGTGCCATCTGAATACTGGACTGATAGCTGTTGTTGTAAGCAAACTCTGCAAGTGGCAAGAACTCAGCCCAAGAACCTCCAAAATCAATAACACAGGCACGCAACATGTCCTCCAATATCTGAATGGTGCGCTCGGACTGCCCGTCCGTCTGAGGATGAAATGCGGTGCTCAACTCTACCTGTGTACCCAACTCTCGCTGAAAACTCCTCCAAAACTGAGAAGTAAACTGAGTACCCCTATCTGAGATGATAGAAACTGGGACCCCATGCAACCGAACAATCTCCCGGATGAAAATCTCTGCTAACCGCTCCGAAGAATAGGTAGTACACACCGAAATGAAGTGCGCGGACTTGGTCAAGCGATCCACAATCACCCAAATCGAATCAAACTTCTTCAAGGTACGAGGGAGACCTCAAAAAATCCATAGTAATCCTCTCCCATTTCCACTCTGGAATATCCATCCGCTGAAGTACACCACCGGGCCTCTGATGCTCATATTTAACCTGCTGACAGTTGAGACACCGAGCTACATAACTCACAATATCTTTCTTCATTCTCCTCCACCAGTAGTGCTGCCTCAAATCCCGATACATCTTCGCGGCACCCGGATGAATGGAATACCGAGCTGTGGGCCTCCTCTAATATCAACTCCCGTAGCCCATCCACATTGGGCACACAAATCCGGCCCTGCATCCTCAACACACCAGCATCATCAATAGTCACATCCCTGGCATCATCGTGCTGAACCCTGTCCTTAAGGACAAGCAAATGTGGGTCATCATACTGGCGCTCTCTAATACGGTCATAGAAGGAAGACCGAGAAACCATACAAGCCAACACCCGACTAGGCTCCGAAATATCTAACCTCACCATCCGATTGGCCAAAGCCTGGACATCAACTGCAAAGGGCCTCTCCCCAACTGGAATGTATGCCAAACTACTCATACTGACCGCCTTCCGGCTCAAAGCATCGGCCACCACATTGGCCTTCCCCGGGTGGCACAAAATAGTAATATCATAGTCCTTGAGTAACTCCAACCACCTCCGATGTCTCAAATTAAGATCCTTTTGCTTGAACAGGTGCTGAAGGCTGCGATGATCGGTGAATACCTCACAGGATACACCATATAAGTAGTGCCTCCAAATCTTCAAAGCATGAACTATAGCAATTAACTTCAAATCATGAACAGGGTAGTTCTTCTCATGGGGCTTCAATTGACGAGAAGCATATGCAATAACTCTACCCTCCTGCATCAACACACATCCGATCCCAACTCTCGAAGCATCACAATACACTGTGTAAGAACCTGAAGCTGATGGCAATACCAACACCAGGGCTGTGGTCAAAGCTGTCTTGAGCTTCTGAAAGCTCTCCTTACACTCATCAGACCACACAAATGGTGCCCCCTTCTGAGTCAACTTGGTCAAGGGTGAAGCAATAGATGAAAAGCCCTGGACGAACCGACGATAATAACCCGCCAAACCGAGGAAACTCCGAATCTCCGTGGCGGAGGACGGTCTAGGACAACTCTGAACCGCCTCTATCTTCATAGGATCAGCCTGAATACCATCACTGGACACCACGTGTCCCAGAAAAGCCACAGAACTAAGCCAGAACTCACACGTGGAGAACTTTGCATAGAGCTTCTCCTCTCTCAGCCTCTGCAACACCACCCTTAAATGCTGCGCGTGCTCCTCCTTACTACGCGAGTACACCAGGATATCATCAATAAACACAATCACAAATGAATCCAGATACGGCCAAAATACACTGTTCATCAAGTGCATGAATGCTGCTGGGGCGTTAATCAACCCAAAGGACATAACTAGAAACTCATAGTGCCCATATCTCGTCCGGAAAGCAGTCTTCATAATATCTGAGTCCCTAATCTTCAGCTGGTGATAGCCTGAACGGAGGTCAATCTTGGAGAACACCCTCGCCCCTTGGAGCTGGTCAAACAAATCATCAATACGGGGAAGGGGATACTTGTTCTTCACTGTCACCTTGTTCAATTGCCTGTAGTCAATGCACATTCTCATTGTGCCATCCTTTTTCTTTACAAACAAGATCGGTGCACCCCACGGTGACACACTCGGACGAATGAACCCCTTATCCAGGAGCTCCTGAAGCTGATCCTTTAGTTCTTTCAACTCTGCTGGTGCCATGCGATATGGAGGGATAGAAATGGGCTAAGTGCCCGGCACCAGATCAATACCAAAATTAATGTCCCTGTTCGGCGGCATGCCTGCAGGTCTGATGGAAACACATCAGGGAAGTCCCTCACAACGGGCGCAGAATCAAGACTAGGAGTCTCGGCCCCAACATCTCTCACAAACGCCAAATACGATAGACAACCCTTCCCAACCATCCGCTGGGCCTTTAGGAAAGAGATCACCCTGCTAGGAACATAGTCAGTCATACCACGCCACTCAATCCTCGGAACACTCGGTATAGCCAACGTAACTGTCTTAGCATAACAGTCCAGAATAGCATGGCACGGAGATAACCAATCCATGCCCAGAATAACGTCGAAATCAACCATGCTCAACAGCAACAGATCAACTCGGGTCTCCAGACCCCCAATAGTCACTAGGCAAGACCGATACACATGGTCTACAACAATAGTATCACCCATCGGGGTAGATACATGCACAGGTAAGGCAAGGCACCCACGGGTCGTACCCAGGTGATGAGCAAAATATGAAGACACATAGGAATAGGTAGAATCGGGATCAAATAAGACAGAGGCATCCCTGTGGCAGACTGAGATAATACCTGTGATAACAGCATCCGATGCAATAGCGTCTCTCCTGTCTGGAAGAGTATAGAATCGTGCCTGGCCACCGCCCGATCGGCCTCCCCCTCTGGGACGACCCCTAGCTGCCTGACTCTCACCCCTAGCTGGTGGGGCGGGTGCTGAAGAAGATGGGCCAGAAGACGAGGGCTGACCCCTCTGCTGAGACTGACTACCACGACACCGAGGACACTGCCTCCACATGTGCCCAACCTCCCCGCACTCATAACAGCTTCCGGGTACTGGGGAGTGGCACTGAAGGGAACCCCGCGCATCAGAGTGACTGGCTGACGCACTCGGTCGGGAGGAACCCTGAACAGATGGAGCTCGTGATGAACCCTGAGCTGGAAGAGCGTCGAGGGATGGCTGACTCTGCTGATACCCCTGATGACCTCGACCGGAAGATGACCCATGATACTCAGAGCGAGCTGACTGAGGAGGCCTAAATGAACGACGTCTGCTTTGCTGGAACTGATCCCTAGACGGAGTACCACTGAAGCTACCAGAACCTCGAGGCCTCTTGGCCTCCCTCTCCTCTCTGTCCTGACGGCGAGCCATCTTAATATCACGAGCAATATCAACTGCATCCTCAAAGGAAATACCCAGAACTCTCTCTCGAGTCATCAGAACACGCAGGTGATAGTTAAGTCCATCTACAAACCTCTTGATCCTCTCTCTGTCGGTCGGAACTATCCACGAGGCATGACGGTCCAACTCGAAAAATCTCGCCTCATACTGGGTCACAGTCATGTCTCCCTGTCGAAGCCACTCGAACTGTCTACGCAGCTCCTCCCTCTGAGACTGTGGTACCCACTTCTCCAGAAAGATAGTGGAGAACTCCTGCCACGACAAAGGTGCTGCACCTGCCGGCGTACGCCGCTCATACGATTCCCACCATGTGAAGGCAGCCCCAGTGAACTGAAATGCGGTGAATGCTACCCTGCTGGTCTCCAAAATCCCTGCTGTCCGAAGCATACGCTGACACTTGTCCAGAAATCCCTAGGCATCCTCGCCCTGAGCACCACTGAAAAATGGAGGCTGGAGCCTACTGAACCTCTCAAGACGACGCTGCTCGTCGTCTGGCATAACTGGGACCACAAAGTCCTGAACTGGTGCGACTGGTGCAACTGGTGCTGCTGGTGCAACCGGCTAAGCTGGAGCTGCTCCCGGTGTCTGTAAACCCTGCATAACCTGCTCCGGTGTGTGAGCGGCGGGGGTCTGACTGCCTCCCCCGGCCTGAGAGGTAGCCGCTGTAGCAGTGGCTGAAAACTCCTGGGCTAGGCCAGTGCAAACTGATAGTATCTGAGCCAAGGTCTCCT
>NC_031995.1:42355402-42467003 GCF_001879085.1 Nicotiana attenuata | reverse complement strand
CCTCTGGTGGCCTCAGTGGGTGGTACTGGTGGCCGTCCACCTCATCCGGTAGCTCGCGTCCTCACCATCTGTGAGAGAATGGAATAAAGAGAAGTTTAGTACTCGGATCAACAAAATCGCACGACAAGAATTTCAAGAGTGTGAAGTTTTTCCTAAGGGTTCTGCAGCCTCTCGAGGATAAATACAGACGTCTCCGTACCGATCCGCAAGACTCTATTAAACCTGCTCATGACCCGTGAGACCTAGTAACCTAGGCTCTGATACCAACTTGTCACGACCCAATTCCCACCCGGTCGTGATGGCGCCTCTCGTGAAGACAAGGCCAGCCAACATGAACAATCAACACTGCTTTTAACAATTTCTTAGCATAAACAGGTTTAAACCATAGATACTAATTAATCACAAGTGCGGAAATAAACGTAACATAACGGGGAAAAACCATCCCAAACACAGCCCGATGATCGGGGTGTCACAAGTCACGAGCTACTACGGAGTTGATGGAACTACTACAAGTCTGGAAACATAGTCTAAAGATGATTAAAAATATGCAAAAGATAAGGAAGAAACGGGGCTGTGGACGTCGACAGCTACCTCGTCCCTCCTAGTCCTCCTGGTCTGGAAGGAAATCAGCGCTTAGGTACGAACTCAGCAGTGCCTGTCTCTGCACACATGGTGCATGAAGTAATGTGAGTACTCCGACCCAGTGAGTAATAAAAATAAATAACGACTGAGAACATAAAATCCCACAAGGGCACAAATAATGCTATCTCAAGCAGCAACATCAGATAAACAGTAGAAACCAGTGAAATATAGTAACGAAAATCTTTTTAAAAACAATCAATAAAACAAGTATGCTCAAGTATGGTCAGCCATTGCTACCTGACCGGTCAACCCTTGTTACCTGACTAAACGCGTATTACAGTGCCATTGTTACCACTGGTCAGTCATTGTTACCTGACTGGTCAGTCATTGTTACCTGACCAAACACGTATAACAGTGTCATTATTACCACTGTTCAATATTTAATCACTCTAGATGGGTACCCGCGCTCACTGTGGGTGTGCAGACTCCGGAGGGGCTCCTACAGCCCAAGCGCTATCAACAAGGCCTGAAAGCCTGAACAATATCAATACGAGGCATGAAAGCCTGCTCACAATACACTCGAGGCCTGAAAGCCTCCTCACAATGCACTCGAGGCCTGAAAGCCTCCTCATGTCACTCAGCATATCCTCACATATCGCCCTCGGCCTGAATCAGTCCAAAAATAATCAACAGCCCCTCAAGCAACAGTAAAGCAATAATACTCAGCTCAAACAATAGTTCAAATATCAGTTTAAAACTCTAAGTTTGAGTAAATATGGCTGAGTTCAAGAAATAGTGTGAATCACATGGACTGAGTTCAAATAATATTTCAAACCGTGAGAAAAACAGTGATGATAGTTCATAAAGAGTTCAAACAGTCGGCAATAAGCCCCAAATATGGCAATAAGCCCAAATCATAGTAAAAACAACAAGTCATTGTTAATACGCGGTAAAATATCATCCGGATTGACCAAGTCACAGTCCCAAATAGTAAATGACCCCACGCTCGTCATGGAGCGCGTGGCTCATCTCTACATAGCACCAAGTTGTGCAAGTCTGGGGTTTTCAAACCCTCAGAACATCATTTAAAATCATTACTCACCTCCAGCCGGCCAAAAGTCTAGCTCGCTATGCCTTTTCCCCTCGAATCGACCTCCTCGCGCGTCGAATCTGATCAAAACCACAAGGAATACATCACAATAGTCAAATGGGTCATAACCCAATCGAAAAGACTCGAAAAATATCTAAAATCACAAAGTTGGCAAAACCCAAGCCCCGGGCCCACTTCTCGAAAAATTACGAAATTCACATCACCGGATTCCTCGTCTCGCCACGAGTCTATACATATCTAATTCATCAAAATCGGAGTTCAAAAGCCTCTTCAAATTTCAATTTTTCATTCCAAAAACCAAGCCCTAGTTCTTCCCATTTTTACCCAAGTTTCTGAGAATTAAAGGTTGATTCTCCAACAAAATGATGTTTCTAAGTCACGAGACTTACCTCCAATCAATTCCCGTCAAAATCCCCTTCAAACTCTACCAAAAAGCTCTCAAGGTGGTTCTAAAATGGTGGAAAATGGCTAACCTTCGCGGAACAAAATGATTTAAAAGCCCTACTGACCAGCAGTTATTTACTCTGTGCGAACGCGGTCAAACCTCCGTGTTCGCGATGAAGAAAATTACTTTGACCAAAAATTACTCTATGCGAATGCGACCCGTGATCGCGATGCTCCAGGACTTATAACTACGCGAACGCGTCCTACTCCACGCGAACGCGTTTCACAAACCACTCCTCTTACGCGAACGCGGTTAGCCCATCACGAACGCATTGAACAACTTAGGCAGGGCCCCTGGCCCCTTCTACGCGAACGCGATGACACCCACGAGAACGCGATGTACTGGCAACCCACCTCTCCGCGAACGCGTTCTACCCCTGTGAACGCGATGACCAAATCTGGGTTGCACCTGGTGTGAATTTTCTGCAGCAAAACTTAAGTCAAAACTTCCCGTTTAATCATCCGAAATCACCCCGAGGCCCCCGGGACCTCGACCAAAAACACCAACCTACCCCAAAACATCATACGAACTTGTTCCAACCGTCAAAACACGTCCAACAACACAAAAATTATCAATTCACCACGGATTTAAGCCTAAGTTTATCAAATTCTTCTGAAACTCACATTCGATCAAAAACCCAACCAAACGACGTCCAAATGACCTGAAATTTTACCCGCACATCCAAAATCACCTAACGAAGCTACTGCAACTCTCGGAATTGCATCCCGACCCCCGGATCAAAATCTCACCTACCAACCGGAATTCGCCAAAATTCAACCTTCGCCAATTCAAGCCTAATTCCACACCGGACCTCCAAATTCAATGCCGATCGCACTCCTAAGTCACAAATCATCCCCCGAAGCTAAGCAAATCACCGAAATTCACATCCGAGCCCTCTAACTATATAGTCAACTTCCGGTTGACTTTTCCAAAACAAGCTTCCTTCTTAGAGGCTAAGTGCCTCATTTCAAACTAAAACCAATCCAATTCTACCCGATCACCTCAAATACCGATACTGAAATGTAGAGAAACATAATATGGGGGAAACGGGGCGGTAACTCGCGTGACGACGGGCCGGGTCGTCACAACAATTATATTAAAAATGTGAGGAAATCATGGATTTATATAGCAGTTCTAATTCACGAAGCCAGAAAACAGTTAAACACCTTCAACAAATAATCAAAGATTTTGGAGGTTTACTCTTTATTATCTTATCAATTTGTATCAAGCCACGAAGGGCAAATTTCACATTTAAAGTTCTCAAGCAACAATATAACATGCGCAAATCACACCGAGGCGACGGCCCGATCCAACAGAAATAAACTGTGCACTTGCCGAGGGTCGACGGCGAGCCTATAGATGCATCTATTTAATCTGCCGAGGCGTTCGGCCCGTTCCATAAATAAACACGTATCCTGCTCGCGAATCATGCATGCGACGCAGGTACACATAGAGATACATGCTCAGTCAGTCAATTAAGAACTTATCGGGAATATTTATCCAAATAAAACAATGTCTCTTCTTAACAGCTCAGGAAAATGATGTTTAATCTCTTTTTAAATTCATTTACTGTCACGACCCAAAATCCACTAAGGGTCGTGGTGGCGCCGGACACCGCTGTTAGGCAAGCCAACTGAAATACTTAATTTAATTCCAATTTTCGTATTGTCTAAAATCGTTTTTCTTTATACATTAAATAACGAATAATAAAAATTTCAGAAACAACCGCGAAATCTTTAACAAAACTTAACATTTAATAATCCAAAACAAAAAGAAAATCCTCTCAGAACCCGGTGTCACAAGTGCATGAGCAATTTCTAAGAAATAATGTAATACAACAACCGTCCGGAATACAATATTGGACATAAATAAATACAGAAAACTGAAAGAGACTCTGCTGGCTGCGAATCGCCTCGAGATGTGCAGCTCACCTAAGTTTCCGTATCATCCGTGCTGCTACGCACAGTAGGCCACTAGGGATGCATATGCCTGTGCAACAAAAATGCACAGAAGTGTAGTATGAGTACGAGAATAACGTGTACCCAATGAGTATCCCGTCTAATCTTGAAGAAGTAGAGACGAGATGGTCGACTGCGACACTTACTAGTAGTCCAATAATGATGTCTATAATACATTAAATCATGGATTTCTATAAACATGATTTTAATCCAATAGAAGGAAACAAGTAAACAATTATTTCTTTTATAGGAAATTTCCAGAATTCCTTTTTCTTTATTATCCAAATATTCTCAAGCCATGAAGAGGCAACAACAACTTTAATAAGTTCAAGGAAGCAATACAAGCATGCGCAAATCATGCCGAGGTCGACGACCCGCTCCAACAGAAATGTAAACTGTGCACTGCCGAGGGTCGAACGGCACGAACCATAGATGCATCTATTTAATCTGCCGAGGCGTTCGGCCCGCTCCAAAATTTAAACACATACAGACAATCAATCACGAGTCCACACGGAGAAATTAGCCAAAGAAAGTACATCCTCTTTTAACCATTTAAGAAAAATGAAGTTTATTCCTTTTAGAAATTTATTTACTAGTTCAATGTGATTTAAGCAATTCAAGCTGTCAATAAGTTCACAAATAATCCAAGTATAACATGCTCTTGGGTCCTAGCCTACCCGGACAATACCATAATAGTAGCTACACACGGACTCTCGCCACCTCGTGCGTACGTAGCCCCCACAAATAGGAGCACATACTCAATTATTTCACCTATGGGGACAATTCCCTCTTACAAGGTTAGAAAGGAGACTCACCTCGCTCCGAAGATCCATAACCGGCATTCCACGCCCTTCCGAAGACTCGAATCGATGCACAACGCTTCAAAACTAGCCAATAATTATGTAAATCCATTAATATATGCTAAGGTACTTATTATAATCCAATTTATAACAATTCTTAACCCCGATCGAAAAGTTGACAAAAACGGCCTCGGGCCCACGTGTCCGGAATCCTAAATTTTTCGAAGCTAAAGTTTACCCATGAACTCACGAACTCAAATATATGATTTTCTCTTAATTCCATACTCAAAATCGTGGTCAAAATCCAAGAATACTAATTTTTTAGGTTTTCTCTCAAAACCCAAGTTTTCTACCAATTTCCATGTCTAAATCCAAATATAAACCTTGTATTTAATTCAAAACTAGCATAAATTACTTACCTCATGATGAATGACGGAACTCCCTCTTCAAAAGCTCCAAAAATCGCCCAAAATCGCCCAAGAACCGAGCTCCAAAAATTCCAAAAACGAAATGGCAAAGTGACTGATCTTTGTGCTTAAATGTTTCTGCCCATCCGTCACTAAAGGCCATTTTCGTCACTAAAAGTCGTCCTAAAAGTCTACTAGAAACAGCTTTACCAGCTCTTATTCAGTTGATCATAACTTTCTGTACAAATATTGAAATGATAAACAGTTTAATGTTCTGGAAACTAGAACGCAAGGGCTACAACTTTCATGTTTTGCATATTTTCAGATTCCTTATAGATTTCGAGATATAAGCTTTCAAAGTAGGCTCCTCGCGTCAGAAATTTCTGGGAAAATTGCAAAAACAGCTTTACCAGCCTTCGTTCAATCTATCATAACTTTATGTACAAATATCCAAATAATGAATGGTTTATCTTTCTGGAAAATAGAATTCAAGGGCTACAACTTTCATGTTTTGCAAATATTTAGATTCTTTACGGATTGTAAGATATGAGCTTCCAAAATCGACTCCTTGCCTCAGCAATTTTCTGGCGAAACAGCTTCTGCAACAAAATTTTCAGCAGCTTTCTTTGTTCGAAATCCATTCCGTTAACTTTCTGAAATCCACCCGAGGCCCTATGGACCTTAACCAATTATACCAACATGTCCCAAAACATGATACGAACTCGGTCGAGGCCTCAAATCACATCAAACAACGTCGAAATCATGAATCACACTCCAATTCAAGCTTTATGAACTTTGAAATTTCAAACTTCTACATTCGATGACGAAACCCGTCAAACCACGTCCGATTGACTTCAAATTTTGCACACGAGTCATATTTGACATTACGGACCTACTCCAACTTCCGGAATCAAAATCCGACCCCGATATCAAAAAGTCAACTTCTGGTCAAACTCTTTAAAAACCTTCAACTTCTATCTTTAACCAAATGACTCCAAAATGACCGACGGACCTCCGAATTCACTTCCGGTCACGCTCCCAACTCCTGAATCACCATACGGAGCTATTCCCAGTCTCGGAATCCCAAACAGACACCAATAACACTGAAATGCACTTCAAGCCAAACTTATAAAATTTCTTCCAAAATGCTAACTTCCACAATAGGCGCCAAAACGCTCCCGGATCATCCAAAACCCGAACCGGACATACGCCCAAGTCCGAAATCATTATACGAACCTGCTGGAACCTTCAGATCCCGATTCCAAGGTCGTTTACTCAAAATTCCAATCCTAGTTAATTCTTCCAACTTTAAGCTTCCGAAATGAGAATTCTCTTTCCAAATCAACTCCGGACTTCCCGAAATTCAATTCCGACCACGCGTACAAGTCATAATGCCTGAAATGAAGCTGCTCATGGCCTCAAACCGCTGAACGGCGCGCTAGAGCTCAAAATGATCAGTCGGGTCGTTACATTTACTAATCCAAGGTGATTTAAGCAATTCAAGCCATCAATGGGTTCATAAATGATCCAAGTATAACATGATGTGGGTCCTAACTACCCGGACAATAGCATAATAGTAGCTACGCACGGTCTCTCATCACCTCGTGCGTACGTAGCCCCCGCAATTAGGAGCACATAATCAATTATTTCACCTATGGGGACAATTCCCTCTTACAAGGTTAGAAAGGAGACTCACCTCGCTCCGAAGATCAATAACCGGCATTCCACGCCCTTCCGAAGACTCGAATCGATGCACAACGCTTCAAAACTAGCCAATAATTATGTAAAACCATTAATATATGCTCAAATATTCATTACAAACTAATTTATAGCAATTCCTAACTCCGAACGAAAAGTTGACCAAAACGCCCTCGGGCCCACGTGCCCGGAATCCGAAATTTCTCGAAGATATACTCTACCCATAGCTTCACTGGCTTAAATATATAATTTTACTCCTAATTCCATGCTCAAATTCGTGGTAAAATCCAATTTATCAAGTTTCTAGGTTTTCTTCCAAAAATCCCAATTTTCCCACAATATCATGTCTAATTCCATGATATAATCTTGTATTTAACTTGGAAATGAGTAGGAGTAACTTACCTTAACATAGATGACGAAATCCCACCTTGAAGCTCTCCAAAAATCGCCCCAAGCCATGAAAATATGAGAGAAGATGGCAAAAATCCCGACATTAAACAACCCTTCTGCCCCAGCACTTTTCGCACCTGCGGTCTATTGACCGCTTCTGCGGTTCCGCAGGTGCGGCCGCTCTACTGTATTTGCAGTTTCCCCAGGCCTTTCCATTTCCGCTTCTACGACACAACTTACGCAGATGCGGTCCCGCTTCTACGGAACCTTGACCGCATCTGCGGTCACGAGCCTTAGACCAAATTTTGCACCTGCGCCTTCCTAGCCGCTTCTGCGGCGCCGCACCTGCGGCCCCCTTTCGGCAGGTGCGGTTATGACAGCAACCAGACCCTTCAGCCTTCTTTAAAGTTCCATTTTCGATCCGTTAATCACCCGGAATTCACCCGAGGCCCCCGGGACCCCAACCAAACATACCAACCAATCCCAAAACACATTACGGACTCGCTCGAGGCCTCAAATCACATCAAACAATGCTAAAATCATGAATCAACCTCCAATCCAAACTTAATGAACTTCAAAAATTCACACTTCTATTTTCGATGTTTAAACCTATCAAATCACGTCCGATTGACCTCAAATTTTGCGTACAAGTCATATTTGACATTACAGACCTACTGCAACTTCCGAATCGGATTCGGACCCGGATATCAAAAAGTTCACTTCCGGTCAAACTTCTCAAAAACCTTCAAATTTCTATCTTTAGCCAAATCGTTCCAAAATGACCTACGGACCTCCAAATTCACTTCCGATTGCGCTCCCAACTCCAGAATCACCATACGGAGCTATCCTCAGACTTAGAATCCCAAACGGACATCGATAACACTTAAAGCACTTCAAGCCAAACTTAAGAAATTCCTCCAAAAAAGCTAACTTCCACAATAGGCGCCAAAACGCTCCTGGGTTATCCAAAACCCGCGCCGGGCATACGCCCAAGTCCGAAATCATCATACGAACCTGCTGGAACCTTTAGATCCCGATTCAGAGGTCGTTTACTCAAAATTCCAGTCCTAGTTCATTCTTTCAATTTTAAGCATCCGAAATGAGAATTCTCTTTCCGAATCAACTCTAGACTTCCCGAAATTCAAATCCGACCACACGCACAAGTCAATAATACCTGAAATGAAGCTGCTCATGGCCTCGGGCTGCTGAACGGAGCGTTAGAACTCAAAACGACAGGTCGGGTCGTTACATTCTCTCCCACTTAAACATACATTCGTTCCCGGACGTGCTGAGAACTAGACTGAAGTAGTCTGAAATCACCGGTCAACTTCTCATGCACCTTCCCGTGCTACCACCACGCAATGAGCTCGATCAGTTCTGAAGATTTTTCCTTTTATTCAAGAAAATAAGCCTTAGAGCCCAATTCCAACATCCAAAATTCTATGCCCGACCTGTTTCCAACATAAGATCACCATATCAATCACCACACACTGCACCCAAACGTGACTGCATAACTTGCTGAACTCACACCTTGCATCATTTTACTCACCGGACCACAATAACATTTTCTGATCAACTTAGTTGAAATTCGACGAATCTGATGCTCCCATTGCACCCTATGACATACACCGATCTTACCCTAACTCTTACAATACCGCCACAGCGGAAGAGATGTGCGAAAATTTATAACCAACTGCCGAGGCAACAAATCATTAGGTCTATGTTCCTGACAAAAATCTTCACCTCATTCGGAACTCAATAATGGTCTTATCTCCATAACATACCTCATATAGTTGGATTGCACAGAATCCCAGATTAAGGGCTCTCGTCTCATCTGATACAACTGCTCGGCAACAAGCTACCCCACACATTATCAAAAGTCTCATATGATGCTACCATGTGCCAATAGACCACCTATTCGAATGCGATACAAAAGGAAGACGAACTCTAGAGGGAATTACCTAACTCCCGCACTAATACGGACTTTCCTTAGAAAATAGGAAACAGGACATACAAAAATAACATATAGAAGGCCATACTCAACATCACACTGTTGCGGCGCGCAACCCGATCCAAATAACATAGATCTCGCATAAGGTGATTGCACATCAGGCTAAATTCGCTCATTACAACAAAATACCGAATATCGGTCATAAGCATGCTAAGTGCATAATACCATCCCTGAGGGGACACATAGCGCTATAAGCTACAAAACTCAAGCACAACTGAGGTGCGATATACAATCTGAATCTCAAGAGCCATTTTGCTCATAATACGTCATTTCTACATGGGTCCTCAACATGTAAGCAATTTCTCAAGTCGTCTCGCAACTCACACGACGCAACGTATCACTACACAAAATATCTGACAGCGAAATAACACCCTGACTACTCCTCCACAAGGAACACATTGCTAAAATGAACACAATTGGCCTGACATAGAGCCCATATTCACATTTAAATTCATCCATCGACCTCGAGTCGATCCTGATCATATCAACTAAACCAATAACCTTTCAAAGGTCCATACTAGCTCCCCTTTTCTCATAAGACATAAGAACAAGCCTCATAACCGGAGCGAACCTCCATAGTACATAACCCAATAAACAGAGTGTCCTCTAGGCATAAATTCTCAAATCAATGATATTACCACAATCCTCTTACTTGGCTTAAATCTTTAATCAATCAAGTGACTACATGCCACATTTATACAATCTTCCTGTGGGACACACTCCCACCACCTACCATAATAGATAACTAGGTCTTACCTCCAAACTACCGGCCGCACTAACGCTGAAAAGCGATCAAGAATAATTAACCAGGATGCAAAGCCCTTTTTACAAGACACCGATCTCAGGTGACGCCGATGACAAAACCAACTTACCTTAGACATCGAAGTTCCTTTCCTACTCCTCCGAACTGGTGACATCCTTGTCGACACCGAACCGTTACCTTGATCTTCACTGCAAATTCCATACCACTCACTGCACTTACGACCATATACGATAGAACTCATTTTTCATTATAGCTTCGGAACCACTAATAGGTTAACACTTCATCATATAAAAGCTTTTCACTAAACTCACTTCAGGAGGAACATAGCAACACACAGGCGACTTCTCATAACCATAGAACATGCAAATCTCTAAGTAGTGGTCTAACCACCATAGCCCTTCCGGAATTCTGCTTCCACATAATAAGCTATAACAGTAGAATGCTTCTGAATAACATCAATTACGGCAGCTGACAAGCCTGATTCGTACCATCACAAATCACTCGCATAACTCGATCACGCTAAAGGAACTGATCACTAACACCAATATGCCAAATTCAATTATGGCCAATCAATCTACCTTCTTCCAATTTATCCTTGATTGCCTTAGAGATAATACTAACTCCACCCACACATAACATACTCCATCTACACTCATCTCGAGTGACCTCGAATCACGAAACCATGCTGTCTCAGATTCCTGAACTGTTTCATACCTTCCTTGTGCGCACAGTCGCACCCCCTACTGATACTGCAAATCCTTCTACGAATCCGAAGTCCTTTCTCATCTTTCTCTTAAGAGCTGCACTGCAAGTCACAACATCATAGAACATTCCGGGCATCCATTCGTAAGCTGCTGCAAAAGCTTGATTCTTAACTGTACTTATAGGCTCGAAATCATTAGGCACCATACTTTACTTCTTTTGAATCCATTAGGGCCGTTACTGAGAGCCACCCGCTCTGACTTGGTCCCGAATATAATGAACTTCGTAAATCTTATAACGCGTGAACACCCTCTCGACGAGGCACCCAGCGGAATCACTTCCCTTGAAACCCTCATTTATACAAAGCATACTCCTGAATCTTTCCCCAAGTCTGAACATGAGCCAATAAGGCCAACCATAACATGCATTTCGACAATTCAATAGCTCGAATTACCACTTATGTTCCTTTCCGGTAGCTGAAATAACCCATCAATATGCTAATCACCGGAAACCTCGCAAGTAATTAACCATGCAACCCCATCATAGGAGGTGGGACTCTCCCACTTTGCTCGAAGCCACTATTACACAACTCTAGAACTCACCGGAATTCTTTATCTCTTATCGGCATAACCTTGCGCAATCAACCGCCTAAATTTTCGGATTCTTTCTGTAAAACCCCCTTTCTATACTCTGAATCATCAACCACATTTGCATAACCGATCTCTTCGCTGAATAACCGATAGAATTCTTTGCAAAAGCCTCGCCAACCATGCGACCGCTAACCTGTTCACAAGGAATAACCCACTTGTGGAACTCGCTCCCCGACATCTTCCAATGCTACTGCGCGGGGGTACAATTACTACGACATCAATAACCCATCCTGAGTTCGAGCTTACTCTCTAGGTACACAAGTCCATCCACCTCTCGTGGACATCAATTAAATGCACGGCAATATTCCTCCAATCCTAAGTTATGTTGTATCCTTCTCCATTCACGAAGCTCCGTCCTGTTATATCAAGTCTCATGCCGCATGATATCCCATACTTCTAATTCATCCGCAGGCTTCAATCGCCAGCCCCTATAATCCCAATTCATTCCAAACCTTCCTTAAGGTGCGTAATCATCCTACCACCAAGCCCATATGCAACATCCGCCACTCTCCCACTTTGGGCAAACTCACTCCCTTAATCAACTGCTCGCCCTGCACTTCCTAAGCCTGGCCTTTTAGCAATTTAAAACTCCGCCTGACACTTCCCACATGTCTTTCTCATCCTTTGCTGCTCAATTGTTGCCTTAATAAAATTTATCTTCATAGCACTTGAATCTGCAAATCGCTACTAACTCCAAACTTCTCCGAAGGTCATCTTTCTCGAATCGTCAACATTAGAAATACTGATTCAATCCTGAACCACCGCATCCTGCGATATCTGATAGTTGTATCTCCGATACTATTTCACAATACGTTGCCTCAAAGGCGAATTGTAGAGGATCATAACACCGACAAACTTAGTACGTTCAATCAGGACAACGACACCCCATCATAGAAGAAAGCTCCACTACGCTCGCAAATACCAAGTCTTATTACTTCCACCAGCCAAGATCTGACCATCCTTAGTCCGCTTGCCCTTCCCCTGCCGGGAATAAAATACTGAATCTCTTGATTAGCACTAAGTAAACCTCCCTTCAAGTCATTCACTTCCCCAACATGTGGGAAAACATCCTACCATCATATCACTACTGTGGAACAGTCATTCATGGGCATCATGGCAACTTGTGCCTAGCCCCAGAGTCCTTAGAAGTACCGCTACTGGGCTAAAACAATAAAATATCCTTCCACAAAGCGGCGATAATAACCTGATCAGCTACACCGGGAGAAACATCCCGTATCACATCTATAGTAGCATTACGGTTCCTCCATTCTCGATTTTTAACAAGCAGTTCGCGTCGCGTAAGATTGAGTAGGAAGGAAACAAAGGCATAAGCCTCACAGGAATCAAATCGCACGATGAGGAATCAAGAAAGGAAGTACTCCTAACAGTCCTGCAGCCTCCCGAGGATAAGTATAGACGTCTCCGTACCGATCCGCGAGACTCTAATAGACTTGCTCATGACTCGTGAGACCCTAGGAACCGTGCTCTAATACCATGTTGTCACGACCCAAAATCCACTAAGGGTCGTGATGGCGCCGGGCACTGCTGTCAGGCAAGCCAACCGAATTACTTAATCAAATCTCGTTTTTAATACTTTTGAAATCTAGGATTTTCCTTCAAATTTAGAATTTTTTAAAGAACGAAATCTCAAATCAAATTTAGATGATAAGTAGTCCATACAATATTCAAACCATCCCAGAACCCGGTGTCACAAGTGCATGAGCATCTACTGATAAGGAAATAAAATACAACATCCGTCCGGAATACAATGGACAGGAAATAAATACAATGTACTGAAGAGGGCTATACTAGATGCGGGCCGCCTCGAATAATGCAACTCACCTAGCCCCCAAATCATCCGCGCTGCTACGCCCAGTGGGCTACTAAAAATAAATATACCTGTGCAACAAAAATGCACAGAAGTGTAGTATGAGTACGTAATCAACGTGTACTCAATGAGTATCCCGCCTAATCTCGAAGAAGTAGAGACGAGATGGTCAACTTGGACACTTACTAGAGGTCATTGACAATTATACTAAAAATGTGAGGAAATCATGGATTTATATAGCAGTTCTAATTCACGAAGCCAGAAAACAGTTAAACACCTTCAACAAATAATCAAAGATTTTTAATGTTTACTCTTTATTATCTTATCAATTTGTATCAAGCCACGAAGGGCAAATTTCACATTTAAAGTTCTCAAGTAACAATATAACATGCGCAAATCACACCGAGGCGACGACCCAGTCCAACAGAAATAAACTGTGCACTTGTCGAGGGTCGACGACGCACCTATAGATGCATCTATTTAATCTGCCGAGGCTTTCAGCCCGTTCCATAAATAAACTCATATCCTGCTCGCGAATCATGCATGCGACGCAGGTACTCATAGAGATACATGCTCAATCAGTCAATTAAGAAGTTATCGGGAATATTTATCCAAATAAAACAATTTCTCTTCTTAACAGTTCAGGAAAATGATGTTTAATCTCTTTTTAAATTCATTTACTAATCCAAGGTGGTGATTCAAGCAATTCAAGCTATCAATGGGTTCAAAAATAATCCAAGTATAACATGCTATGGGTCCTAACTACTCGGACAATAGCATAATAGTAGCTACGCACGGACTCTCGTCACCTCGTGCGTACGTAGCCCCCGTAATTAGGAGCGCATAATCAATTATTTCACCTATAGGGACAATTCCCTCTTACAAGGTTAGAAAGGAGACTCACCTCGCTCCGAAGATCCATAACCGGCAATCCACGCCCTTCCGGAGACTCCAAATGATGCACCGTGATCCAAAACTAGCCAACGGTTACGAAAATCCATTAATATATGCTCAAATATTCAATACAAACTAATTTATAGCAATTCCTAACTCCGAACGAAAAGTTGACCAAAACGCCCTCGGGCCCACGTGCCCGGAATCCGAAATTTCTCGAAGATATACTCTACCCATAGCTTCACTGGCTTAAATATATAATTTACTCATAATTCCGTGCTAAAATTCGTGGTAATATCCAATTAATCAAGTTTCTAGGTTTTCTTCCAAAAATCCCAATTTTCCCACAATTTCATGTCTAATTCCATGATATAATCTTGTATTTAACTTGAAAATGATTAGGAGTAACTTACCTTAACATAGATGACGAAATCCCACCTTGAAGCTCTCCAAACATCGCCCCAAGCCATGAAAATATGAGAGAAGATGGCAAAAATCCCGACTTTAAACAACCCTTCTGCCCTAACACTTTTCGCACCTGCGGTCTATTGACCGCTTCTGCGGTTCCGCAGGTGCGGCCGCTCTACCGCATCTGCGGTTTCCCCAGGCCTTTCCTTTTCCGCTTCAGCGACACAACTTCTGCAGATGCGGTCCTGCTTTTGCGGAACCTTGACCACATCTGCGGTCATGAGCCTTAGACCAAATTTCGCACCTGCGCCTTCCTAGCCGCTTCTACGGCGCCGCACCTGCGGCCCCCTTTCCGCAGGTGCGGTTATGACAGCAACCAGACCCTTCAGCCTTCTTCAAAATTCCATTTTCGATCCGTTAACCACCCGGAATTCACTCGAGGCCCTCGGGACCCCAACTAAACATACCAACCAATCCCAAAACACATTACAGACTCGCTCGAGGCCTCAAATCATATCAAACAACACTAAAATCATGGATCGACCTCCAATTCAAACTTAATGAACTTCAAAAATTCACACTTCTATTTTCGATGTTTAAACCTATCAAATCACGTCCGATTGACCTCAAATTTTGCGTACAAGTAATATTTGACATTACGGACCTACTACAACATCCGGAATCGGAATCCGACCCTGATGTCAAAAAGTCCACTTCCGGTCAAACTTCTCAAAAACCTTCAAATTTCTATCATTAGCCAAATGGTTCCAAAATGACCTGCGGACCTCCAAATTCACTTCCGATTGCGCTCCCAACTCCAGAATTACCATACGGAGCTATTCTTAGACTTAGAATCCCAAACGGACATCGATAACACTGAAATGCACTTCAAACCAAACTTAAGAAATTCCTCCAAAAATGCTAACTTCCACAATAGGCGCCAAAACGCTCCCGGGTTATCCAAAACCCGCACTAGGCATACGCCCAAGTCTAAAATCATCATACGAACCTGCTGAAACCTTCAGATCCCGATTCCGAGGTCGTTTATTCAAAATTCCAATCCTAGTTCATTCTTTCAACTTTAAGCTTCCGAAATGAGAATTCTCTTTCCGAATCAACTCTGAACTTCCCGAAATTCCAATCCGACCACGCGCACAAGTCAATAATACCTGAAATGAAGCTGCTCATGGCCTCGGGCTGCTGAACGGAGCGCTAGAACTCAAAACGACCGGTCGGGTCGTTACACCTAGCGCGTCGTTCAGTATTTTGAGGCCATGAGCAACTTCATTTTAGGTGTTATGACTTGTACGCGTGGTCAGAATTTAATTTCAGAGGATTTCGGAGTTGATTTGGGAAGAGAATTCTCATTTCGGAAGCTTACAATTGAAAGAATGAACTAGGATTGGATTTTTGAGTAAACAACCTCGGAATCAGGATTTGAAGGTTCCAGCAGGTTCGTATGATGAATTCGGACTTGGGCGTATGCCCGGTTCGTATTTTGGATAACCCGGGAGCATTTTGGCGCCTATTGTGGAAGTTAGCATTTGGAAGAAATTTCTTAAGTTTGGCTTGAAGTGTATTTCAGTGTTATTGATGTCTGTTTGGAATTCCGAGACTGGGAGTAGCTCCGTATGGTGATTCTGGAGTTGGGAGCGTGATCGGAAGTGAATCCGGAGGCCCGTGGGTCATTTTGAAGCCATTTGGCTAAAGATAGAAATTTGATGGTTTTTGAGAAGTTTGACCGGAAAAGGATTTTTTGATATCGGGGTTGGAATCCAATGCCGGAAACTGGAGTAGGTCCGTAATGTCAAATATGACTTGTGTGCAAAATTTGAGGTCAATCGGACATGATTTGCTAGGTTTAAACATCGAAAGTAGAAGTTGGAAATTTCAAGGTTCATAAAGCTTGGATTGGAGGTCGAATGATGATTTTAGTGTTGTTTGATGTGATTTGAGGCCTCTAGCAAGTCCGTAATTTGTTTTGGGACTGGTTGGTATGATTGGTTATGGTCCCGGGGGCCTCGGGTGGATCCCGGGTGGTTAACGGATCGAAAATGGAATTTTGGAAGGCTGAAGTTGCTGGTTGCTAGTATTTCCGCTTCTGCGGTATTGGGACCGCAGAAGCGGCCCCGTAGAAGCGAGGAAGGAACCGCAGAAGCGGTTGGGAGTGAAGGGAGCAGGGATCGCTTATGCGGTCAGGAATCCGCAGTAGCGGATCCGTAGAAGCGGTGGGCTTATCGCAAAAGCGGATTGGGGAGGCTAGGCTGGGACCGCAGATGCGGTCATTTTTCCGCAGAAGCGGGACCGCACCTGCGGTAGAGGAGTCGCAGAAGCGAAAAGACCTGGAGGCAGAAGGTTATTTTAAAGTCGGGGATTTGCCATTTCCCTCATATTTTCTTGGCTTGGGGGCGATTCTTGGAGGATTCAAGAGAGGAATTTATTCATCAATGATAAGGTAAGCTAATTCCATCTATTATGAGTTAAATACATTGATTATGTATAGATTTTAGCATGTAAATGGGTAGAAAATTGAGGGTTAGAGGAAGACCTAGAAAATTAGTGTTCTTGAATTTTGACCACGATTTTGAGTATGGAAAATCATATATTTGAGTTCGTGAGTTCATGGGCAAACTTTATCTTCAAGAAATTTCGGATTCCGGGCACGTGGGCCCAAGGGCATTTTTGTCAAATTTCCAATCGGGGTTAGGAATTATTATAAATTGGATTATATTGAGTACCTTAGCATATATTAATGGATTTGTATAACCATTGGCTAGTTTTAGAGCAATGTGCGTTGGTTCAAGCCTTCGGAAGAATGTAGAATGTCGGCTATGAGTCTTCGGAGCGAGGTGAGTCTCCTTTCTAATCTTGTGAGGGGGAATTTACCCCTTAGGGGAGTTAAATTGGTTATGTGCTCCTATTTGTGGGGGCTACGTGCGCACGAGGTGACGAGAGTCCGTGCGTAGCTAGTATTATGCTATTGTCCGGGTAGTCTAGGACCCAAAAGCATGTTATACTTGGATTAATTGTGAAACCATTGATGACTTGAATTGCTTAAATCACATTAAATTAATGAATGGATTTCTAAAAAGACTTAAGCTTCGTTTTCTCAAATTATTAAAGAGAATTGGCCTTTCTTGGATAATTGCTCCATGTTGACTTCTTGACTGACTGTCTGTGTGTGTGTGTTTATTTTGGAACGGGCCGAACGCCTCGGCAGATTAATAGATACATCTATAGGCGCGCCGTCGACCCTCGGCAAGTGCACATTTAATTCTGTTGGATCGGGCCATCGCCTCGGTGTGATTTGCGCATGCTTGTGTTGCTGCCTGGAATTTATTTAAGTTGTTACTGCCCCATACTGGCTCGAGATTAATTTGTTAATAATGTAAAGGAATTTTGGAAACTTCCTATGAAAGAATTATATGTTTGCTTGTTTCCTCTATCTGGATTAAAATCATGTTTATAAAATTAAATTCACTGTTTAATATACATATATTAAGGATAAATCGTTATTGGACCATTAGAGAGTGTCAGAGTTGACCATCTCGTCTCTACTCCTTCGGGATTAGGCGGGATACTCATTGGGTACACGTTATTTTCATACTCATACTACACTTGCTGTGCATTTTGTTGCACAGGTTCATTGTGTGGCTCGTGGCTTAGCGGCATGACGGGCGCAGAGACTAGGTGAGCTGTATTTTTTCGAGGCAAATCCGCAGCTAGTATAGTCTCTTTCAGAATTTTATTTACTTTATGTCCAATTGTATTCCGAGCAGTTATTGTACCTTTTTGGTTTCTCTTAGAAAATTGTTCATGTACTTGTGACAACTGGTTCTGGGGATGTAATTGGATTTATTCAGAAATTTTGAAAGTTGATTTAATATTTCCTTATTTATTTGGAAGAACATACTGAGTATTGCTTTAATCATAATAAAGAAGTGTTTTCGAAATTATTAAAATAAGAATGTAATTAAGTATTTTAGTTGGCTGGCCTGACAGCGGTGTCCGGCGCCACCACGACCTTTAGTGGATTTTGGGTCGTGACAGTTATAAGGCCCCACGTGCGAGACACGTGAAATAGAGACTAGTTATATTAAAAGCACGAAGACTCATAGCAAAATGTCATTCTCTTTTTTTACCTTCTAAAAATTAATTTTACAATAGACAAAATTGTAATTTAACTGTTTTACTAATATTTAAGATTTGAAATCAATTATATTCCTTTTACTACGTATATCTTTCCTTATTTGAATTGTTATAGTATAGAAAGTCATAATATTTAGAACTCTAAAATTAACTTAAATTTAACTGCCTTATTTGACTAGGAATGATTTAATTTAAGTTGTTACATTAAAGGGAAGAAATACGAACACGTCGCTTACTAAAGATTCTTTATGGAGATGGATTCATCCTTGCGCCTCCCATAACTTCTAGCATACTTTCATTTTTTTTTCACCCACATATGCAGAAGCTGGAAGGATGTTTTCATCCAGAAAGATGCTAAATTTGTGATTTTATTCTCCATGCATAAGAATTAAAGAATCACTCAAATTTCTTTACCCTTCGTAAAAGTCGTAAGACAGAGGATTAGAGTATCACAAGTTTACGACAAGGATCCAATAAATATACACGTCCCTTCTACTTCTTAGAGTGACTAATTTAATTATTTTGACTCTGAACATTAATATGTGAAAGTCATCCATTGATGTCATTAAAAGGTGCATGTAAAAATAACCTTAGTTTGCTTCATACTCACCAGATTCTTTTTTGTACAAGATCATTAGTCTTTTTGGTGGATGAACAATGATATTGAAGATTCAAAAATACAAACGACCAAGAAGTAGAAGTTATAAAAGCAATTTTCGGTACTGGAGGCTACAAGGAATCTCATGTATTTTGAGTTTTGGGTTTGAGATTTATATGTTGTCATTTAAATCTTCTTCACAGTTTTACAGTAGATATTTTTACAGAAGTTCTTAGAAATATCTTTTCTTCTCAGTCTTCTTTTCTGCTTTGTTCATGGTACTTAAACTTAGTTTTTCAGTGTCATTCAAGTAGGTTTTACTTCGCCGGTTCAATCTCAACCAGTATACAAAGTGTCTGGTTATCTGAGTTTTATTGCTCATGCCTCAGATATTACAATTGATTTTGAAAACCAAGAGGAGGGGTACTGAAAATTTAGAACTGAAGCGGATTCGATCGTGACTTTTTATGACCAAATTTTCTATTGGCTCTTTTCTAGATTTTGTAAGAAAGATTTCAAGCGGTTTAAGCAAGATTTCAAGCGGTTTAAGCCTTAGGGATACAAGGAGTAAAGAGAGTTCTATGATTCAAGAGAGAAGGAGCAAGCAAGGAGCTAGGATCAAGGAATCTGTTTTTGCGCATTGGTCCATATGTGTATGGGCAACTAGGACTCTATAAAGACTAAACAACGGGTTGTCTTTTAATTTTGCTATCAATGCAACCAAAAGTAATATGCTTTTTCTATTTTTTTTCACTGATTTGATTGACTTGAGAAATATTAACTGTTATGATAGTTCATTAGTTGGAACTTCCTTTTAATTTTGTTATGGTAATTGTATACATTGAGCTAAGTAAAAAAAAATGGTGTACCGCAAATAAGTATCGCCACGTCCCACGAATATTCTTAGGGATATTTGACATAAATAACTCTTTAATTCTCCTATTAAGTAGTTGTTTGCATCTTACTTTTCTTTTAAATACTCTTTTTATATGAGCTATTTGTTAGTAGTTCTTTTCAGCTTTCCTGAATTTCAAGATAATCAATTCTTACTTGCATGTATTCACTCTTTATTACGTTGCGATTTAGGATGAAAGAACCATTATAAGTGTCATGACCCAATTCCATCATAGGTCATGATGACGCCTAACACCATTGTCAGGCAAGCTAATACAAAAATATTAATAAGTTCTCATCTTTACTTTACTAAAGCAAGTACAGAAATTTCTAAATTTGGAGTTAAAACATGTGATAATTAGTAACATACAAAAATAGTTATACAATCCCCAAAAGAATAGTCTACTAATGTGTGTGCCAAGACCTGGTGTCACAAGTTTGTGGGCAACTAGTAGAATATACAAAAGAATAAATCTATCCTACTGTCTGAAATAGAATAGACAACCAAAAATAAAGAGAGACACCATCATGCTGCTGAACGGCACAAGAAGGGAGCAGCTCACCGTGGAAGTCACAGATAATGATCAAGAACGCGCACCAGACTGGTAACCAGATATACCTACCTCAGATCATGTACAATTAAGTGCAGAAGTGTAGTATGAGTACATAAACAATATGTACCCAGTAAGTATCCTGTCTAATCTCGAAAAAGTAGAGACGAGAGGTCGACTTAACACTTACTAGGCTCAAATAATATGAGAAAAGAGTTCAACTAAGCATGGATAGCACAAATAATTAACAGTTTATAGCAAGAAGTAACATGTCCTTTCCTAGATAATATCACAGTTGACCATTTACATTTCAAGGCATATAACAAAGTCCAATCCATAGAAAAATACTGAGCAAAAGCATGCGCAAGTAGTGCCGAGGTCGTACGGCCCGATCTAACATAAAAGAAAATTATGCACTGCCGAGGGTCGAACGGTGCGAACCATAGATGCATCTATTACCACGCTCGCGAATCAAACATGCGACGCGGTCAAATATAATTAAACACAATAACAGGCAGATAAGAATATATATCCGGGAGCAATTATTCACAGAACTATCAACTTCTCTTAAAAAGGGCCAAGAAAATAATGTTCCTCTTATTAGTCTCATTTACCACAATCAACATGATTTAAACAATCCAAATTTATCATAATGTTACAAGAATATCACACAATGCATGCTTTTGGATCCTAGACTGCCCGGACTTAGCATAATAGTAGCTACGCACGGACTCATCACCTAGTGCGTACGTAGCCCCTGCATTTAGTGATAAATTATTCAATTATTTCACCTATGGGGACAATTCCCTCTTACAAGGTTAGATAGGAGACTCACCTTGCTCCAAAGCGCACTTCCAACACCAAGAACGTGCCCAAACCTTCAATTTGGAGCCAAACGATCCGAAACTAAGTAAATGAGGTAGGAACTAGTCAATACAAGCTCAAGAGTTCGCATTTTAGTTGCTAATGTAATTTCCCAACCTTAAACACAAGTTTTCTAAAATCCGACCCCGGGACCACGTGCCCGGATTCCGAAATTTTTCGAAGAAAGTTGTTCTTTATAGCCTAAGGATCAATAATATATGATTTCTACTTCATTCATAATAAATTTCGTAGTTAAATCTAACTTTTATCAAAACCCTAGGTTTCACTCAAATCCCATGATTTTCACTAATTTTAGTGTGTTAATCTACTCAAAATTCAAGTATTAAACTCACATTAAGTAGGAATAACTTACCTCACAATGCTAGGTTAAAATTCTCTCTTTGAAAGCTCCCAAATCACCCAAGTGTAGAAGTGAAATGAAATAAATGGCCTAAATCCCATTTTTAAAAGTTGTGCCCAGGCCTCTAATGTCGCATTTGCGACACCAGACTCACAATTGCGACGAAATATTCGCTAATGCGAACTAGGCCTTCCTCTGCCTTGATCGCAATTGTGATAGAGGGGTCGCAAATGCGAACCCTGCTGGTTTGCAAATGTGAAGAATATGTCGCAAATATGACCACTGCCCCCTCCCAGCTTCATCGCATATGCGATGCTTACCTTGCAATTGCGAGTTCGCAATTGCGAGATCTGCAGCAGCAACAAAAACACCAAAAATCTTGTGTGCTTTTCTACTCCCAACCTATGCCCGAAACTCACCCGAGCTCTCGGGGCTCCACTCCAAACACTCACACAAGTCCAACAACATTGTACAAACTTGCTCGAGCGATCAAATCGCCGAAATAACTCCTAAAACCACGGATTCAATACCAAAAGGCATGAAATCCTTATGAATTTTTAAATTTCTATCTTTACAACCGGACGTCTGAATCACGTCAAATCAGTCTCGTTTCTCACTAAATTTTACAAATAAGACTAAAATATTATATTGGACCTGTACTGGGCTCCGGAACCAACATGCGGGACCGATACCAACATGATCAAGCATTATTCATTTCCATTAAATCCTTAGAACTTTAGTTTCACAATTTCTAACAAAAATTCATTACTCGGGCTAGGGTCCTCGGAATTCAATTCGGGGCATACGCCCAGGTCCCATATTTTTCTACGGACCCTCCGGGACCGTCAAAACACAAGTCCGAGTCCATTTACTAAAAATCTTGACCAAAGTAAAACTTAGTTTTTTAAGAAAATCTTAGGGAATCAAGTGTGCCTATTTCAACCCAAACTCTTCCAAATCCCGAACCAACCATTCCCGCAAGTCATAAATCAGTAAAAGTAAGTGCGGGAAGCCTTAACTAGAGGAATGGGGTTCTAAAAAGTAAAACGACCAGGTGGATCATTACATTCTCCACCTCTTAAACAAACGTTCGTCCTCGAATTGACATAGAAAAGTACTTAAGCTAGGAAAAAGATGGGGATATCTGCTCCGCATGTCCTCCTCAGACTCCTAGGCTGCCTCCTTGACTGGTTGGCCCCTCCACTGGACCTTCACCGCAGAAATCCTCTTGGATCTCAACTAGCATTGTTGTGTATCAACAATGGCAACTGGCTCCTCCTCATAACCCAAACTCTCATCTAGCTGAATAGTACTGAAGTCTAACACATGGGACAAGTCGGCGTGATACTTTCGTAGCATCGATACATGGAAAATTGGATGAACTCCCGATAAACTGAGGGGTAAAGCAAGCTCATAAGCAACCTCCCCAACTCGCCTCAACACCTCAAATAGACCAATAAACCTTGGGCCCAACTTGCCCTTCTTCCCGATTCTCATAACACCCTTAATTGGCGAGACTTTCAAGAGAACTCTCTCGCCAACCATGAATGATATATCACGCGCCTTCTGATCCGTGCAACTCTTCTGTCTGGACTGAGCTGTGTGAAGTCTTTCCTGAATCAACTTTACCCTATCCAATGCATCTTTCACCAGGTCTGTACCGTACAACTTAGCCTCACCCGTCTCAAACCACCCGATAGGAGAACGACATCGCCGACCATATAAAGCCTCAAATGGAACCATATCGATGCTAGACTGATAGCTGTTATTGTAAGAAAACTCTACCAAGGGCAAGAACTGATCCTACTGCCCTCCAAAGTCAATCACACATGCTCTAAGCATGTCCTCTAAAATCTGAATTGTCTGCTTCGACTGCCCGTCGGTCTGAGGATGGAATGTTGTGCTAAGCTCCACACGGGTCCCCAACTCACTCTGAACGACTCTCCAAAATGGGAAGTGAACTGAGGGCCTCTATCTGGTATAATGGAAACAAGCATACCGTGCAACCTGACTATCTCCCGAATGTAAATCTGAGCATTCCTCTCTGAAGTATAAGTAGTCGCCACTAGAATGAAATGGGCCGACTTGGTCAACCTATCAAAAATGACCCATACTGCATCAAACTTCCGCAAGGTCCGCGGCAACCCAACTACGAAGTCCATGGTAATGCGCTCTCACTTCCACTCAGGTATAGGCATCTGCTGAAGTAGGCCACTGATGACGTCCAAATCCACTACTAAAAAGTAAATGGACATGGTCGCATGCAATATGATTTACCCAACTATGAGTCGGGGTCGAATCCCATAGAGAACAATATGTAGGCGATTAGGAATGTAAGAGTATCACTTATCGCGCAATGCCAAACACTAAGAATTTGGTTTGGAAAATATTTCTACCTAAATGCGGAAATGTAAACTAACCTAGAAAGCAAGTAAAATGATCAATGGCTACAAGTATGGATGCATCGGGAATTACACTCAAGTAACGATCCAATGTATTTCACAATTTTACAAATATGAGCGAGTTTATGTTAATTAGCCACGGATAATAATTCTTAATTAGCTTCTTCCGAAGACTAACAAGACTTCCTAATTGAATTATCCCTAAAACAATTAAGAGATTAAGCACACCCGGAATGGCTACAAGTAGTTCAATCCTATCCCTAGGTAGAATCTATAAAATGAGGGTTAAAGCCTCAAGTTCTTGTTAATTAATCTTTCGCAACCCCAAATTATCTTTTTCAAAATTAATTCGGAGTTAATGGGCGAGTCCTAGGGTTAGCTAATTCCTTTAGAAACATTAAAGAACAAGAATAATTAAAGAAACAATAACTCACTTCATAAAAAGATAAAAATCATTCAATACATAAGCACAACAAGGTATTTAATCCACACTTTAAACATGAATATTTCCATAAACAAGATTCAAGTGTTGAATAAAATACTACACACATAGATATACAATACAAAGCAAGGAAATGAAGAAATAAACATAAATGGGTAAGAAAATCTTAACCAAAAGCTTCAAATATTCAAGACCAAAGTGTGTGTGCAAAGCCCTAGCTTCCAAAACTTGTTCTCTCTAGCCCTAAGAACTGAAAATAAGCCAAACATATCTAAAATATCTGCTTGGACGAGTATAAAAATGGTTTAGGGTTGAGAAAATATGAAATGCCTAATTTGCCCAGATCTAATGCCCGTTTACCGCACCTGTGCAAGAATCATCACAGGTGCGGCTCCGCAGATGCGGAGATCCCATCGCAGAAGCAATTCGCCAGCTGAAACTTTGTTACTGCAGATGCGGTTCACCAGGACCAGATATGCCACCTCTCAGAAAAGGAAATACCTGCCTGCTGATGGAAGCCTTTCTCCATAAAGTATGCCAGCAAAAGCGGTAATCCAACCACAGATGTGGTTCCTTGCAACTTCAGACAACTTCACAGATGCGGAACTATTCACGCAGAAGCGGGGTCGCTTCTGCGACCTTCTTTCCGCAGATGCGGAATCACTAGGGAGTTTTTGCATGTTTTCACCCTTTTTTGCTCAATTCCACTCCAATTGAATTCAAATCACTTCAGGGCATCATTTACCTGAAAATCTAACAATATATACCATAAACGACCTCATATTATAGTTAAAGGACATAAAAGCTAAGGAAAAGAGACTAGATTGAGTGGTAAAATCACCACTCATCAACACCCCCAACTTAAAGCTTTTGGTTGTCCTCAATCAAATCAAAACCAACACTTCAATGAGGATTTACCAATTAAAACACAAGTGGTATTGCTATTATTTACAAATCACATTCTCCAATTAAGCACCATACTTATGGAATTGGTTGGTACTAATAATTAGGCTGTGACGACCCGGCCGGTCGTCTTAAGAATTAATGCCCCAATCCCCTATTAACTACTTCCCCCATGTTTATTTCTGCTATTTTGGGTTGCCGGGACGTTCCGTTTTGGAGTTTCGGAGAGTTTTGGGACACTTAGTCCCAAAATGAGAGCTTAAGTGTTGGAAAGTTGACCGTAGTCGGAATAGTGAGAAGACGGCCTCAGAATGGAAATCCAATGAACCCGTTAGCTTCATTGAGTGATTTCGAGGTTGGGAGCGTGCTCGGAGTGTGTTTTGGAGGTCCGTAGCTAATTTAGGCTTGAAATGCCGAAAGTTGAATTTTTGAGGTTTCCGGGTTGCTAGTGAGATTTTGATTTGAGGTTTGGAATGGAATTCTGAGAGTTGTAGTAGCTCCGTCATGTCATTTGGGATGTGTGTGCAAAATTTTAGGTTATTCGAACGTGGTTTGGTTAGGCTTTTGATCGAAAGGGTATTTTGAGGCAATTTGGAGTTCTTAGACTTATATCCTTGATTAATTCGAGTTTCCGATGCTGTTTTAAGTGTTTTAGGGATTGGTACAAGTTAGAATAAAGTATTAGGTGATGTTGGTTCTTTTGGTTGAGGTCTCGGGGGCCTCATGATGATTTCGGATGGTTGACGGAAAGATTTTGAAGTTAAGAGATTGCAGATTTTTGCTGGTACCTATCATAACAGCACCTGCGGTAAGGGTTCCGCAGGTGCGGAGCCGCAGAAGCGGTGTGGAGACCGCAGAAGCGGATTCTTGACTTTTCCTTCAGATTTCGCAGATGCGGAAGTTATACCGCAGAAGCGGTTTCGCAGATGCGAAAAAAATGATCGCAGATGCGGTCCTGGCCTTTTTAAATGGAAGTCGCAGATACGACATAGGATCCGCAGAAGCGGGACCATAGATGCTGTCCCAGGGCCGCAAATGCGGTAATCGCTGGGCAGAACATATAAATAGTTGCCTTTGCGAAATTTAGCTATTCTTCCACCATTTTCATCCGGGTTTGAAGCATTTGAGAGGGGTTTTTGAGGAAAACAAAGGGGAATCACTTGGAGGTAACGTTCTTGACTTTGTAACTCATTTTCATATGATTAAAGACTTAAATAATGGTGAGAAATTTGGGAAAAATGGGTAATTAGGGCTTGAGTTTAAGAGACCTTTAAATGAGAATTTGAGGGGTCATTTGGACTCCGATTTCAGTGTTCTTGTTATGTATAGACTCGTGAGAATACGAGGATTCTAAAAATGTAACTTTCACCCGATTTCGAGACGTGGGCCTGAGGGGTATTTTGGTTATTTTACCTAATTTTGTGTATTAGGTTTGAATTAAATCGTAGAATCAGTCACTTGAGGTATTATTTACAATATGAAATTGAATTGAATAGATTTGGGCCATTGGAGTCGGATACTCGTGGAAAAAGTGTGGTTTCGGGTTGAGTTTAAGCTTGCTCGAGGTAAGTGGCTTGTCTAACCTTGTGTGGGGGACCTTCCCCTGGTATATTTGGTAATTGAAATGCCTTGTGCGTGAGGTGAGGAGTGCGTACTTGTGCTGATTGTTGAAAATCTAGTTTTCTTTATGTGCTTACTAGTATGTTTCCTTTCCTGTTTCTATTACTTGCACTATTAAGCCTGTTGTTAGCTTAGGAAAGCATGTCTAAGTGACTTAATTGCTTTATTTGATTTAACCTGCCTTACTTAAATTATGTGCAGCATGCTAGGCTAGAATCACTTATTGCCTTAATATGAATTTTGCTATTTTTGTTTATCTTCCTGCTACTGCTGTGTATTTATTTTGGGACTACGGATGTGGGATTCCGGTAGCTCCCCCTTGTCTGTTTACTTTGGGACTACGAGTTAGGTTTCCAATAGATCCCCCTGCACATTTACTTTGGGACTACGGGTTAGATTCCCGGTAGATCCCCCTACACAGTTATATGAAACTACAGGAATGCACCCGGTAGATTTCCCCTAGTACTGGGTATGTACAGTTGGGACTACGGATCGGGATTTCGGTAGATCCCCGCGCATTGATAGTTGGTCTACAGGACGGTATCTTGGGAGATCCTTCGAATATATACATGTGATGGACTACGGGACGGTATCCCGGGAGATCCACTGGACAGTTGTAATTGGGACTACATGACGGTATCCTGGAAGGTGCCCGGATGACATTTACTAACTTGAGCTGTATTTCTTCCATGATTTGTGATCTTTGAGCTAGTTGTTGTTGTTCCTTCCATTCTATGATATTTTCTTACTATTTATACTGCTTCATTTCATACTGTTCAACCTTATATTTTATTTAACCTCAGTAGGGCCCTAACCTTCCTTATCACTACCCGACCAAGGTTAGGCTTGGCACTTACTGAGTATCGCTGTGGTATACTCATGCCCTTTCTGCACATATTTTTCATGTGCAGATCCAGGTACCTCTGCACAGGCTTACCATCCTTGAGGTAGGGAGAGATTTTGGAGACTTCAAGGTACATCTTCCGCGTCCGCAGATCGAAGAGTCTCCATCTTTATTCTATCTTGTAGTGGTAGCCCTTCTATCATACTGTTGGTGTAGACATTCCGGAGTTAGAGCATTTTACTATATTTCTTTCAGCTTGTGTTCCCGTGAGTTTCCGGGTTTTGGGATAGTGATGTAGAAGTTTGAGATATTGTGCTGTATATGCCGTGCGGCATTTTTTTATACCATTTCTTTCTAGTATTCTTGGTTTTAAATTTATATTTCCTCAAGTTTCGATTTGTTTCCGCACTTGTAAGGCTTACCTAGTCGTAGAGACTAGGTGCCGTCACGATAGTTCACGGAGGGCAAACTGGGGTCGTGATAAGTTGATATCAGAGCTCTTGGTTCATAGGAGTCACGGAACACAGGCCGGTTTATTAGAGTCTCGCTGATCGGTACGGAGACGTCTGTACTTATCTACGAGAGGCTATGTAACTGTTAGGAAAATCTTTACTTCATTTCATTTCCTTGTCGTGTGATATTTTGACATCACAATTCTACACTTCTGTCTTCTATTCTCTCACAGATGGTAAGGACGCGTGCTACTCGAGATGATCAGGCACCCGCACCCCATGCTGCAACCGTCAGAGGCCGGGGCCGAGGACCCGCACATGGTGCAGCGAGAGAACCTACGCGAGCTGCCGCCGAGGTACCACCAGCAGATCCAGCCGGAGTCCAGGAACCGACACGCCTACTGCTACTACTACTCCAGCCCTTCAGGAGACTCTGACACAGTTCATGAGTATGTACACCACCTTGGTTCAGGTAGGGTTGCTTCCCCTTGTTATAGCCACATCCCAGGCCGAGGGAGGAGCACAAACTCCCGTCGCCCGTACTTCTGAGCAACGAGTGCATATTGAGCAGGTCCCAGAGATCATTCCAGCACCGCCTGTAGTGCCAGTTCAGCTTGAGGATGGGGCAGCTGCTTCACAGGATGAGCAGCGGAGACTTGAGAGGTTAAAGAAGTATGATCCTCCGGTATTCAGTGGGCTAACATCAGATGATGCCTTGGGATTTCTAGAGGAGTGCCACTGTATCCTTCGCACTATGGGTATATCAGGATCGAGTGGGGTTTCCTTCACTGCTTTCCAGCTTCGGGGAGCCGCCTATGAGTGATGGTGCACATATGAGTTAGACAGTCCATACGAGGCTACTTTACTGACTTGGACTTAGTTCTCAGAGCTGTTCCTGAGAGAGTTTGTTCCTCAGAGCCTCGGGGACGCGTGGCACTGTAGAGTTTGAGCATTTGCACCAGGGTGCTATGACTGCTTTAGAGTATGCTATCCGTTACACCAGATTGGCTAGGCATGCACCAGCCTTGGTTTCCACTCTTCGTGAGAGGATTCGCCAGTTTATTGAGGGGCTCATTGCCAACATCAGGTGTAGCATGGCTCGTGAGTTTGAGATGGACATCTCTTATCAACAGGTGGTGAGCATCGCTAGGAGGATCGAGGGTATGCATGCTAGGGAGAGAGAGGAGAGGGAGGCCAAGAGGTCTCGAGAGTCGGGCCATTATTCTGGGGCCCGTACCGCAGTTGCAGTTCGTCATGGTAGGGGTTATATGAGTCGCCCTGTTCATTCAGCTCTTCCAGCATCCAGCAGTGCTCCAGTTCCTCCTAGATCTCAGGAGCCTTATTATGCACCACCGGTATCTAGCGCGCCTTCTACGCGGGGTGCTTTCAGAGGTTGGTCCAATAGGCCTGGCCCTAGCTAGTCACAACCACCACATCCTCCCAGAGCTTGCTTTGAGTATGGTGACACATGCCATATGGTTAGGGATTTCCCCAGACTTGGGAGGGGTGTACCTTCACAGACTTCTCACCCACAGTGTGCCCCGCAGAGCTCTTAGGCTATGATCATAGCTCCAGCTATTACCCTATCTACCCAGCCAGCTAGGGGTGGAGGTTAGGGAGGTAGAGGTCGCCCTAGAGGGGGAGGCCATGCCAGATACTATGCCATTCCTGCCCGTACTAAGGCCGTTGCCTCCGATTCTATCATCACAGGTATTATACTGGTTTGTCACAGAGATGCATCGGTTCTATTCGATCTAGGCTCCACTTACTCTTATGTGTCTTCTTATTTTGCTCCACATTTGGGTGTACCCCAAGATTCTTTGAGTTCCCCTATTTATGTTTCTACTCCTGTGGGAGATTCTCTCGTTGTGGACCGCGTTTATCGGTCGTGTTTGGTTATTGTTCGTGGTTTTGAGACTAGAGCCGATTTATTGCTACTCAGCATGGTTGATTTTGATATAATCTTGGGCATGGACTAGTTGTCGCCCCATTATGCTATTCTTGATTGTCACGCCAAAATCGTGACGCTGGCTATGCCAGCTATACCGCGTGTTGAGTGGAGTGGTACTTTAGATCACACTCCCAGTAGAGTTATGTCCTTCCTTAAAGCTCAGTGTATGGTTGAGAAGGGGTGTGACGCGTATTTAGCTAATGTGAGAGATGTCAGTATTGATACCCCTTCAGTTGATTCAGTCCCAGTAGTACGGGATTTTCCCGATGTGTTTCTAGCTGATCTTCCGGGCATGCTGCCTGATAGAGATATTGATTTTGGCATTGATCTGTTGCCTGGCACCCAGCCTATTTCTATTCCTCCGTATCGTATGGCTTCTTCTGAGTTGAAGGATCAGTTACAGGAATTGCTTGATAAGGGTTTTATTCGACCCAGTGTTTCACCTTGGGGTGCTCCTATCTTGTTTGTGAAGAAAAGGGATGGTTCTATGCGTATGTGTATTGATTATCACCAGTTGAACAAGGTTACAATGAAGAACCGTTATCCTTTGCCTCGTATTGATGATCTGTTTGACCAGCTTCAGGGCGCACGGGTGTTTTATAAGATTGATTTTCTCTCAGGTTACCATCAGTTGAAGATTCGGGAGCCATACATCCTGAAGACTGCTTTCAGGACTCGGTACGGTCATTACGAGTTCCTTGTTATGTCATTTGGGCTAACCAATGCCCCAGCAGCCTTTATGCATTTTGATGCATAGTATGTTCCGGCCGTATCTTAACTCGTTCGTCATTGTTTTTATTGATGATATTCTGGTGTATTCCCGGAGTCAGGAAGATCATGAGCAGCACTTGAGGACTGTGCTTCAGACTCTGAGAGAGAAGAAGTTATATGCTAAGTTCTCGAAATGTGAGTTTTGGATGGATTCAGTGGGATTCTTAGGCCACGTGGTATCGAGTGAGGGTATTCGGGTGGATCTGAAGAAGGTAGAGGCCGTGTAGAGTTGGCCCAGACCATACTCTGCTAAAGAGATCTGCACTTTCCTTGGCTTGGCGGGCTACTACTGTCATTTTGTGGAGTGATTTTCATCGATTGCAGCCCCTATGACTAAGTTGACCCAGAAGGGTGCTCCATTTTAGTGGACAGAGGAGTGTGAGGCGAGCTTTCAGAAGCTCAAGACAGCTTTGACTACAGCCCCAATTTTGATATTGCCTACTGGTTCGGGGTCTTATACAGTCTATTGTGATGCCTCGAGGGTTGGCCTCAGAGCGGTGTTGATGCAGGACGGTAGGGTGATTGCTTACGCGTCCAGACAGTTGAAGATACACAAGAAGAATTACCCTGTTCACGGCCTTGAGGTAGCTGCCATTGTTCACGCCTTGAAGATTTGGCACCATTATTTATATGGGGTTCCCTATGAGATTTATACAGACAATCAGAGCTTGCAGCATTTGTTCAAGTAGAAGGACTTAAATTTGCACCAGAGGAGGTGGTTGGAGTTGCTAAAGGATTATGACATCACTATTTTGTATCACTCGGGCAAGGCCAAGGTAGTGGCTGATGCCTTGAGTCACCGGGCGGAGAGTTTGGGGAGTTTGGCATATTTACCAACATCAGAGAGACCTATGGAAATGGATGTTCAGGCTTTAGCTAGTCAGTTTGTGAGATTGGATCTATCGGAGCCAGTCGGGTTCTAGCTTGCGTGGTTTCTCGGTCTTCCCTATTTGTTCGTATCAGGGAGCGGCAGTATGATGACCCTCATTTGCTTGTTCTCAAGGACAAAGGTTCATCACGGTGATGCCAGAGATGTGGCTATTGGAGATGATGGGGTATTGAGGATGCAGGGTCGGATTTGTGTACCCAATTTTGATGGTCTTCGAGAGTTGATTCTAGAGGAGGCCCATAGTTCGCGGTACTCCATCCATTCGGGTGTCGCAAAGATATATTAGGACTTGAGGCAGCACTATTGGTGGAGGTGGATGAAGAAAGATATAATTGGAGTTGTAGCTAGGTGCCTAAACTGTCAGCAGGTGAAGTATGAGCACTAGAGGCCGGGTGGGTTGCTTCAGCAGATAGAAATTCCGGAGTGGAAGTGGGAGCGGATCACCATGGACTTTGTAGTTGGACTCCCACAGACATTGAAGAAGTTTGATGCTATTTAGGTGGTTGTGGATCGGCTAAACAAGTCCGCTCATTTCATTCCTATGTGTACTACTTATTCTTCGGAGCGGTTGGCGGAGATTTATATCCAGGAGATTGTTCGTCTGTATGGTATTCCAGTTTCCATTATTTTAGATAGAGGTACTCATTTTACATTACGATTTTGGAGGACCATTCAGTGTGAGTTGGGCACTTGGGTAGAGTTGAGTACAGCATTTCACCCTCAGACGGATGGACAGTCTGAGCGCACTATTTAGATACTTGAGGATATGCTCCGTGCATGTGTGATTGAGTTTGGAGGGTCTTGGGATCAGTTCTTGCCATTGGCGGAGTTTGCTTACAACAACAGCTATTAGTCCAGCATTCAGATTGCACCATATCAGGCTTTATATGGTAGGCGGTGTAGATCTCCGGTGGGTTGGTTTGAGCCAGGTGAGGCCAGACTATTGGGCACAGATTTGGTTCAAGATACTTTGGAGAAGGTTAAGGTGATTCAGGATAGACTCCGTACAGCCCAGTCTAGACAGAAGAGCTATGTGGACCGGAAGGTTCGTGATGTTTCCTATATGGTTGGAGAGCGGGTTCTGCTTCGGGTTTCGCCTATGAAGGGCGCTATGAGGTTTGGAAAGAAAGGAAAGTTGAGTCCGAGGTTTATTGGCCCTTTTGAGATATTGAGGCGTGTTGATGAGGTTGCTTATGAGCTTGCCTTACCTCCCAGCTTGGCAGGAATTCATCCGGTATTTCATGTTTCGATGCTCCGGATGTATCATGGTGATCCGTCGCACGTGTTGGATTTCAGTTCAGTCCAGTTGGACAAGGATCTATCCTATGTTGAGGAGCCAGTGGCTATATTGGACAGGCAGGTCAGAAAGTTGAGCTCAAAGAATATTGCATCAGTAAAGGTTCAGTGGCGGGGTCAGCCGGTCGAGGAGGCAACCTAGGAGACCGAGCAGGATATGCGCAGCCGTTACCCTCATCTTTTCACTACTTCAGGTATGTCTCTATGCTCGTTCGAAGACGAACCAATGTTTAACTATAAGAGGATGTGACGACCCAGCCGGTCGTCTTAAGAATTAACGCCCCAATCTCCTATTAACTGCTTCCCCCGTGTTTATTTCTGCTATTTTGGGTTGCCGGGACATTCGTTTTGGAGTTTCGGAGAGTTTTGGGACACTTAGTCCCTAAATAAGAGCTTAAGTGTTGGAAAGTTGACTGTAGTTGGAACGGTGTGAAGACAACCTCAGAATGAAAAACCGATGGTCTCGTTAGCTTCTTTGAGTGATTTCGGGGTTGGGAGCGTGTTCGGAGTGTGTTTTAGAGGTCCGTAGCTAATTTGGGCGTGAAATGCCGAAAGTTGAATTTTTAAGGTTTCTGGGTCGATAGTAAGGTTTTGATCCGAGGGTCGGAATGGAATTCCGAGAATTCCAGTTGCTCCGTTATGTCATTTGGGATGTGTGTGCAAAATTTCAGGTCATTCGGACGTGGTTTGGTTAGGCTTTTGATCGAAAGGGTATTTTGAGGTAATTTGGAGTTTTTAGGCTTAAATCCTTGATTAATTCGAGTTTCCGATGCTGTTTTTGGTGTTTTAAGGATTGGTACAAGTTGGAATAAAGTATTAGGTGATGTTGGTGCTTTTGGTTGAGGTCCCGGGGGCTTCGGCATGATTTCGGATGGTTGACGAAAAGATTTTAAAGTTAAGAGATTGCAGATTTTTGCTGGTACCTGTCATAACCGCACCTGCAGTTGGGGTTCCGCAGGTGCGGAGCCTCAGAAGCGGCGTGGAGACCGCAGAAGCAGATTCTTGACTTTCCCTTCAGATTCCGCAGATGCGGAAGTTATACCGCAGAAGCGGTTTCGCAGATGCAAAAAAAATGATCGCAGATGCGGTCCTGGACTTTTTAAATGGAAGTCGCAGATGCGACATAGGATCCGCAGAAGCGGGACCGCAAATGCGGTAATCACTGGGCAGAACATATAAATAGTTGCCTTTGCAAAATTTAGCTATTCTTCCACCATTTTCATCTGTGTTTGAAGCTTTTGAGAGGGGTTTTTGAGGAAAACAAAAAGGAATCACTTGGAGGTAACGTTCTTGACTTTATAACTACTACTAAAAAGTAAATGGATACGGTCGCATGCAATATAATTTACCCAACTATGAGTCGCGGTCGAATCCCACAGAGAACAATATGTAGGCGATTAGGAATGTAAGAGAATTATCACTTATTGCGCAATGACAAACACTAAGAGTTTGGTTTGGAAAATATTTCTACCTAAATGCGGAAATGTAAACTAACCTAGAAAGCAAGTAAAATGATCAATGGCTACAAGTGTGGATGCATCGAGAATTTCACTCAAGTAACGATCCAATGTATTTTACGATTTTATAAATATGAGCGAGTTTATGAAATTCTAGAACTGCCCAGTTTTCACGGCCAGTTTCTTCATTGCGTTCGTGGTCACGCCTTCGCGTTCGCGAAGGGTTTCTTTCCTCAGTCATCGCGTTCGCGTTAACACCTTTGCGTTCACGAAGGTTCATGTTCTGCTTCATCACGTTCGCATTGTGTACTTCACGTTCGCGAAGGTCTAGCTGCCTGCTTCTTTGCGTCCGCGTAGTACCTTCGCGTTCGAGAAGAGTAAACCACTGGGCAGTTTCTCATTGTCCATTTTTGCTCCTTTTTGACTTGTTTTTACTTGGTTTCTTCACCATTTCCTCTAAATCACATACAACCTGTAAAATAGAAGTAAATCACATCAAACACACGATTTTATCACTCAAACATAGCAAAAGTATAGGTTTAAAGATAAGATAAGTTGGTAAAATACCAACTTATCAAACCCCCAAACTTAAAATATTGCTTGTCCTCAAGAAATAAAAGCGACAAAATCTCCTCCCAAGTAGTTAACTCTACAATGCATCCATATTATGCCAAGCCACAAAGGTCTACTATAAGCACAAAAATATGACTTCGATTGGTAGCAACAATTACTCCAAAGCATATGAATTATCAAGCACTTCTTATGAACTCCATTACACTCCAAGTGCTCAAACACTAATGCAAATCAAAGTAGCAATCAAGTCATGACATTAAAGCTTCAAAATTTGCCTCTCTACCACAATTAACTTTCTTTGGTCATCCTTCCAATTAAAATGGGATTAAATTCACAACTCAATATCATGTGCCCTCACATTTAAGAGAGGATCCCACACTCATAAATATTAATTCAAAACAAAAATGGGATATCAAATGGAAAGAATTAACTCTCTCTTAAAAAGATGTTCAAATGCATACAAGTAGTACCATAGGCTTGCCCTTCATGTATTCCTCCACTAATGTAGACAACTTGGTTCAAAATCAATTAGGACTTAAAGGGTTGTATTGGTTAGGCTTTTGGTTAAGGTAGGGCACAATTTTGGTTAGAATGACTCAAAACCTCCCCAAGCATTACAAAGTTTACACTTAAAGTTCACTTCCTTCGAAAACATTCTCCATCCTTTCTTCACTTTTCATTCCACATCCAGTCTTCCCTTTATTATATATTATTTTTTTTCATTTTCTTTCCTTTTCAAAATCAAGGAAGGTTTCACTTTTTTTTCTCTACCTTTCACCTTTTTAAGCAACTTTCATATCATAACTTTTCCAACCTTCACCCCCAAACTTAGGCTTTTAGCCTATGTTTACATTTTCAAAGTACTTAGGAAGGTAGGGTGCCAAAACCTAGATCAATAAAGAACAAAGGATTAAAGTTTGTAACACGGTTGCCAAAGAATAAGGTTAAAGGCTCAAAATGGGTTGACTAGGGAAAATATTCAAGGGTAGGAAATTTAAGTCACACTAGCGGTCCAAGGAAGGCCTAATATCATTTTTCAAACCAAGTTAGTCTATGATTTCGCCTTGAAGCACATTCGGGGCAAGTTCAAGACTACAAGTAATGCAAAAGAATTCACAATGAATCTCACCATACATGGCACATGAACACTCAAGAATACAAATCCAAAATCCAATTGAAACCAATGACTCAAAGAGGTTGCATATAGCATAGGAAGCTATTTAGTGAATCAAATAGACAAAATTTGAGTCTAAAAGTCATGACATTTTTACTACAATTATTTTTCTTTTGCAACAACCAAAAATTCATATGCCGAGGTTTAAATCATGTTGGTACAAGCAAGCCACAACTTGGTCAATGAGCACAAACCCCAACTCAAACCATTTATTTTTTCTAAATTAACATAAGCTATATCTAACTACAAGACTAATTCCCTCAAGAAAGTTGTCTATCTATCCATCATCGGGAAAAGTCGACAAAACTTTTCTACAATTACCCGGTTCAAGAAGAAAATTGGTATTCTTGGAAAAAGAATCGTGGTACAAAGAAAACCAAGGATATCGCCACTAACATCAAACATACTATACAAAAAGAAATTTAAGAAGCTAATAAAAAATTAAGAAGCTACAAACATACTAATATAACACATCACATGAAAATACACTAATAACAAAATAAAAACAACCACAGTGCCAATCTACCATACCCACAGTTATCCACAATTATACAAGAACAAAAGTTATACAAGAAGCCACCCCCAACTAAAGATATTGCAATGTCCCCAATGCAACTAAACATGATAGAGTAAAATGGTGGAAAGTGCTCCCTGAATACTGCATCAGTCAGAACTGGAGGTGGTGGGAAATCTGAGATCCAAGTCTGCATCATCATCATTATCCTCTGAGTCATGCGAACCACAAAATGTACTCAGCTTTTGCATCATCTTAGACAGCAGTTTGTTTTTCTTCTTCTCATGCTCCTTGAACTTTCTCTGCCTCTTTTCAATCTTTCCTTGCCAGTGACTCATGTTATCCAACCTGGCGTTAATGGCCTCCATCTTGCCCGTGATTTCTTTTTGCTCTTTGACCAAATCCGCCATGGATTGTGGGGCATCAGTCCCAGTAGATGTGCCAGCCCCAGGTGGGCCAATGGGAAGGCCATCTATAAGCTGCCTAACATGTGCATCTGCCCCATATATCTGGCTGGACAAGTGGATCATAGTGTATGGACCGGACTAGAGTGGTCCTATGGGGTCAAAGGACCATGATGAAGGTGCAAAAGATCCGGCAGGATCAATGGTGTCCTTAGAGAACTGTCCAAATGAAGAGGAAGCAACATCAATTCTCCTCTTTTTTTGTTTGTCACTGGGTCCCCTTTTCAGCAAGGGATGGATCATCGGCTTTCCTGGACCTTTCTCAACATCATTGGGGCGTTTAGGCACCCCAGCATCATAGCAAAGTCTAGTGACCAAGGATGGAAAGAACAGGCTCTTGGACCTCCCATGAATGGCTTCCTCAATTTTTCGGACAATGTGCTCCCCCACGTTCACAGGTAGTCCATCCATGATAGCAGCAATTATCATTTCCCTGTCTGGTGTCACATCAGTGTCATTTGTAGAGGGTGGCACTCTTGAACAGATAATGGAGAGCCATGCCTTTGACTCAGCCGTGAAGTCGTGAGAATCAACTCCCTTGTGCACTGTCAGCCACTTCGGGGTAACCCCATCATGTAACTTATCTACTAGCCACTAGTTTCCTCCTGCTTTGGCCCTGTCTCTGTAGACCTTGTTGTCAGCATTGGGGAGGCCATAAACATCATTGATTATCTCAGAGCTGAAGTGGACTTGCACGCCCCACACAGTAGTAACCAAGGCACCTTGGAAGTCGGTCCTCAAGGTGTTTGCATAGAATTCCAGAACTATTGTGGGGTTGGCGTTATTTGGTTGCTCCACAAAATAAATCCACCTGCTCTCCACCAAGCGCGTGTAGAAGCCCGACATTTTAGCTTCAAATTTTTCTAAGTGTATGCCTCCTTCGTGGAAGATGGTCTTGGACAAGAGTTCATCATATCTCCGCTCACATGTTGTAGATAGAAACTGTTCATGATCAAAGGCTTCCTCTTGTCCAGGTCCTAAGACATGTTCTTGCGCAATTTCATGATGTTCCGGTTCTATTTTAAACCCAAAGTACCTACAAAATAGACCAACAATGTTAAAAGCTCATACAAACACTTAAAATAATGTATTAGGAAGTATTTAGGCCGAAGAAATGGGCAAAAAAGGTCCCGGGCAGAGCTGTGCGAAGCTACTATTTTTTTACCAATTTTGGAATTTCCAGTGATTTCTCTTTGCGTTCGCGAGCAGACCACCGCGTTTGAGAAGAGCAAAGACTTTTGCCCAGACTCAGACCTTCGCGTTCGCGAGCTGGCCATCGCGTTCGTGAAGGTTTAAATTTTCTGCCCCCACTTTTTTGCTTTCGCGTTCGCGAGAAGACCCTCGCGTTTGTGAAGGTCATCTTCCTCGCCCAGAACATGTTTTGTTTCAGGCTTTTTCTTCAAACAGTTGGGGTGCCCACTTTTCTTTGTTTATTTACAGAAATTTTTTGCACAGGTCTTACCCAAAATTTTCTTAAAAACAACCACTCACACTCAACCAATCTCACCCAACAAGCAACAACCAATTTCAAGCATAAATTTGCAACTTAATACTCAAAATTTGAACCATAAGGACCAAACAACAATGAGTGCTCTTGTATTGTTTCACAATTTACACCAAGATGGAGACGAAAGATTTGAGAGGAGAGCGAAGAAATTACATAACTTGAGAATGGAGATGAAAAATTGCAAGAAACTTAAAGATTATGGATGAATTGATTTTTGGGGCTTAACGAGTGGGGGGGACTGTTGTTTGAGCAAAAGGGGTGAATTTTCTCGTTTCCAGTAGATAATTTGTATTTACACTTACCTGACCCCACGCGTTCGCGAGGGATGTCCGCGTACATGAAGGGTAAAAATTGTCAATGGCCACGAACGCGAGTGCTGTGTACGCGAACGCGAAGAGTTAAAGTTATCTACACCTACACGAATGCAAGGCGTACACGCGTACGCGAAGAGATGTGTTTTTCTGCACTTCAACAGTTCTGGCAGCTACTGGATTTTGCTCTTCGGACCACTCCGACCTGCTCAAATCAACTCCAAAAAATCTAAAACTTGGCAGATTAGTCAAAAATAATATTCTAAGCTATTCTAAAAAAGAAAATTTCAGAAATGACTAAAAAAATTTAAAAAACGATGGGTTGCCTCCCACCAAGCGCCGCATTTAACGTCGTGGCACGACGCAAGTCAACTTTACCACTTTTCTCGCCACTTGGATGATATGAACCGGGCACCTAGCTTGGAATCAAGCTTGTGACCACGAGCAATGGGGGGTGGTAAGTAGATGATCGAGCCAAGACTTAATTTCTTCATTTTGCACTTCTTGGCTTTCATGTGAGGAATGTCATTTTGCCTTCTTGTTCCCTCAAATTGTAAGATGTATGGTTGTTGCCTTTCCTCCTCGCAATCTCTCATTAACTCGTGTAGTTCAATTCCCATATCACAACACATTTTCAATGTTGAAAAATGGTTGGAATGTGATTTCAAACCTCCAACTTGCAATTTTTCTCGGATTTTGACATCCTCTTTTTCCCCCGGATTAGAGTCAATATCAACCACATTTTCATTTACACCGGTTGACTCTAATTCCATATTTTTCTTGGCATCATTAACACTCATGGAGTCGGTTGGCGGATGTTCAATTCTTGAATCCTCAAAGTAAAGCTCACTTTCTTCCTCGGAATTTAACTCTTATTGTCTTTCTTCCACACTCTCAAGTTGGTGGGCATACATTTGCTCTTCCAAAGTGTGGATATGTTCATCATTGTAAGAGAAGCCTTGTTTCAAGTCCTCAAGTGCAAAGTTGTGCTTCTCCTCATTTTCAAGAATGGTTTCCAACATGAGCATTATCTTCTCATCTTGAGCATTTGAGAGTTCTTCTTGGTTTTGCATATCAAGTGACAAGGAAGGATTTTCGGCTTCCACATCTAAATAAAATTCTTGGCTATCATTAACTTACGAGGATTTTTGGACCTCTAAAGCTTCAAGCATTTATCCCATTTGTGAGTGCAACCTTTCAAGTGCCAAGTCATTTTGGACACTATTCTCCAAAAGCTCCTCCAAAGCACTTTGCTCTTTGTTTCCTCCTTCGAGTAGTCACTCCAACATGAGCTTGAACTCTCCATTTCGGCCATGCTCAACTTCTTCCATTTCCATAGCCCTATCATTTTCATCAAAAACAATAGAATCATTGGGGAAGGAAAGGACAAATAAGGACGATCATCCCAATGGCCATTTTAAAAACCACACTTATCACAAATACTCCACTCATGGGTTCGAGATTGTGCGCACAGTCCACCCCCCGGAGAATTTAAACAATTTTGCCATGAGTGTGGTCCTCCACAATAAGAACAAGGGTCATCAAAGTATGAACAACTACCATCCGACAAATTTTCATTATATGATGCCATTTTTCAAAACTAAGAAAATAAACAAGAAACAACAATCAAAATAGACCAAGGTAAGAAAAATAATTACACAAATATTCACAAGTTTGGACCAAAGCACTTACGCTTATTTCTCAAATAACCTAAATTACGCAAAATTATTCCTCGGCAATGGTGCCAATTTTGATGACGTCCAAATCCACTACTAAAAAGTAAATGGATACAGTCGCATGCAATATAATTTACCCAACTGTGAGTCGGGGTCGAATCCCACCGAGAACAATATGTAGGCGATTAGGAATGTAAGAGAATTAACACTAATCGCGCAAGGCCAAACACCAAGAATTTGGTTTGGAAAATATTTCTACCTAAATGCGGAAATGTAAGCAAACCTAGAAATCAAGTAAAATAATCAATGGCTACAAGTATGGATGCATCGAGAATTACACTTAAGTAACGATCCAATGTATTTCACGATTTTACAAATATGAGTGAGTTTATGTTAATTAGCCACGGATAATAATTCTTAATTAGCTTCTTCCGAAGACTAACAAGACTTCCTAATTGAATTATCCCTAAAACAATTAAGAGATTAAGCACACCCGGAATGGCTACAAGTAGTTCAATCCTATCCCTAGGTAGAATCTATAAAATGAGGGTTAAATCCTCAAGTTCTTGTTAATTAATCTTTCCCAACCCCAAATTATCTTTTCCAAAATTAATTCGAAGTTAATGGGAAAGTCCTAGGGTTAGCTAATCCCTTTGAAAATATTAAAGAACAAGAATAATTAAAGAAACAACAACTCACTTCATAAAAAGATAAAAATCATTCAATACATAAGCACAACAAAGTATTTAATCCACACTTTAAACATGAATATTTCTATAAACAAGATTCAAGTGTTGAATAAAATACTACACACTTAGATATACAATAAAAAGCAAGGAAATGAAGAAATAAACATAAATGGGTAAGAAAATCTTAACCAAAAGCCACAAATCTTCATGACCAATGTGTGTGTGCAAAGCCCTAGCTTCCAAAACTTGTTCTCTCTAGCCCTAAGAACTGAAAATAAGCCAAATATATCTAAAATATCTGCTTGGACGAGTATAAAAATGGTTTGGGGTTGAGAAAATGTGAAATGCCTAATTTGCCCAGATCTGATGCCCGTTTACCGCACCTGCAGAAGAATCATTGCTGGTGCGGCTCCGCAGATGCGGAGATCCCATCGCAGAAGCGATCACCAGCTGAAACTCTATTACCGCAGATGCGGTTCACCAGGCGCAGATGTGCCACCACAGTAGCGATAATCTAACCGCATATTTGGTTCCTTGTAACTTCACAACTTTGCAGATGCAGAACTATTCACACAGAAGCGGGGTCACTTCTACAGACTTCTTTTGCAGATGCAGAATCACTTGCGAATTTTTGCATGTTTTCACCCTTTTTGCTCAATTCCACTCCAATTGAATTCAAATCACTTCAGGACATCATTTACCTAAAAATCTAACAATACACACCATAAACGACCTCATATTATAGTTAAAAGACATAAAAGCTAAGGAAAAGAGACTAGATTGAGTGGTAAAATCACCACTCATCAGCCACCTGGCCTCTGGTGTTTATACTTAACCTGCTGGCAATTCAAACACCTGGCCACATACTCCACTATGTCTTTCTTCATCCTCCGCCACCAATAATGCTGCCTCAAGTCACGATACATCTTTGTAGCACCCGGATTAATGGAATACCACAAACTGTGTGCCTCCTCTAGGATCCTCTCTCGCAGACCATCAACATTAGGAACACATAGGCGACCCCGGAGTCGCAAAACACCATCCTCGCCAATAGAAACTTCCTTGGAACCACCCTGTAGCACTGTCTCTCTGAGAACTGCCACGTGTCGATCATCGAACTGTCGGGCCTTTATCTGCCCCAATGATGAAGACTGAGCAACAACACACGCAAGAACTCGACTGAGCTCTGAAATATCTAATCTCGCGAGTCCGTTAGCCAAGGACTGGATGTCCAAGGCTAGTAGCCACTCCTCTGTTGGAATGAATGCCAAGCTACCCATACTCTCTACTTTCCTGCTTAAGGCATCCGTCACCACATTTGCCTTGCCCGGATGATAAAGAATGGTGATGTCATAATCTTTCAGTAACTCAAGCCATCTAAGCTGCCTCAAATTGAGATCTTTCTGCTTGAACAAATGTTGTAAGCTGCGATGATCAGTATAAACCTCACATGACACCCCATACAAATAATGCCTCCATATCTTAAGAGCATGAACAATCGCGGCCAACTCTAAATCGTGTGCGCAGGATAATTCTTCTCATGAATCTTCAACTGACGTGAAGCATATGCAATAACTCGCCCCTCCTGCATCAATACACATCCCAATCCAACGCGTGAAGCATCACAATATACCGTGTACATCCCTGAACCAGAAGGCAACACAAGAACTAGTGTTGTAGTCAAAGCTGTCTTGAGCTTCTGAAAGCTTGCCTGACAATCATCAGACCAACAGAAAGGAGCACCCTTCTGGGTCAATCTAGTCAGAGGTGATGCAATAGATGAAAAGCCCTGCAGAATCGTATGTAATGACCTGCTAACCCCAAGAAACTCCTGATCTCGGTCACTGAAGTAGGACGTGGCCAACTCTGAACTGCCTCAATCTTCTTGGGATCCACCTTAATACCCTCTCCTGACACAACATGCCCCAAGAATGCTACTGACTCTAGCCAAAACTCATACTTGGAGAACTTAGCATTGTCACGACCAAAAATCTCACCTGTCGTGATGGCGCCTATCGTGGAACTAGGCAAACCTCAACTCGACATCTCAACACAGTAGAACTTTTAAATAAAGGCGAAAGCAGTTAATATTAAAGAAATTCTTTTTAAAAATAGAATATAACTCCAAAATTACTATACAATCCATCCCCAAAACCCGATGTTACTGAGTGCATGAGCATCTTAATGATAACAACATCCGACTAATAAAACAATATCTGAAGATATAGAACAATACAACATGAAAGGAAAGGAGAGTAAAGGTTAGCGAATGCCATGCAGCTACCTCAATAGTCTCCTGAGTCTGACTCGTCAATCAGCAATCGCCGTGACCAGAAGTATTTGGATCTGTACACGAGGTACAGAGGGTAACGTGAGTACACCAACTCAGTAAGTAACAGAAATAAATAAGGAACTGAAAGTAGTGATGAGCTATGCAAATATAGTTATCTCAATAACTTTCAAATAAGTAGTCATACTTTCAATTTAACAGTTTAAGTCTCAACGGTGCGTACTCAAATTAACCAGATATCAAATATTCCAGAAATATGTACGACAGGGACAAATAGCAACTAAGTGTAGCAATTAATTGAAACAAATATGGCCTCTCAAGGCAACACTCACTCAGCTTATCTCAACACCTCAATCACTCGGCTCTCAGCCCTCAATAATCATACTCAATAGGTACCTGTGCTCACTGGGGGTGTGCAGACTCCGGAGGGGATCCTTCAGCCCAAGCGTTATAAATTGCACGGACAACTCACGTGCTGCACGGACAACTCACATGCTATAATATCAATATCTGGATCTGCACGGACAACTCACGTGCTGCACAGACAACTCACGTGCTATAGTATCAATATCTGGATCTGCACGGGCAACTCACGTGTTGCACGAACAACTCACGTGCTATAGTATCAATATATCATAACTAGGCCCTTGACCTTACTCAGTCATCAATCTCTCCAGTCTCTCGGGCTCTCGAAAATCATAAAAATAGCCCAAACATAAGTAATGTCATTTATCAACAATGAACACCAAGAGACAGAGGCATAATGAGCAAGAAAAGCTATGACTAAGTACAAAACAACAATTAGCAGCTAATTCAGCAAGTACACGACCTCTCAAGTCTCGACAGTGATCACATAAGGCCTAAACATGATTTCTAACATGAAGTACAGTCAATTTCTATGAAAATAGAGGGAACATGTATTAAACAGTAGGCCAATTGATTCCACAGTCTCGCGGGACGGACCAAGTCACAATCCCTACGGTGCACGCCCACATGCCCGTCACCTAGCATGTGTGTCACCTCCAAAATAGTCATAAGACAAAATGTCTGGGGTTTCAGACCCTCAGGACCAAGTTTATAACTGTTACTTACCTTAATCCGAGCTAAATCCTACTCCGTAATGCCTTTGACTCTCAAATAGGCCTCCGAATGCCTCAAATCTAGCCATAAACAATTCGATTCAATCAATACCATTTATAGGAATTAATTCCCTATGAAATTCTACATTTTCCATTAAAAACCCGTAATTGCACTCAAAATTCGCTCGTGGGGCCCACATCTCGAAATCCGGTAAAACTCCTAAAATCCGACAACCCATTCTGATACGAGTTCAACTATACCAAAATTATCAAATTCTGACAACAACTCGACCTCCAAATCTTAATTTTTCATTTTTGAAAAGTTTTGTAAAAATTCCAATTTCTTACATTTAAATCCAAATTAAACGATGAATATTGATGTAGATTCATGAAATGTAATCACTTCCAGAGATAGAACACTTACCCAAGTCAAAATCGTGAAAAACCCCTATGGAATCGCCCAAATCCGTGCTTGAATGACAAAAATGGAAGAAATTTCGGATCCCTTCGGTTTATACACTGTCCAGGGGTATAATAGCAATTTTATGAGCGCAGTCGCACTCAGGCCACGCTCACAAGGCAGAAACTTTCGAATATGCACGGCCGCCGCGCACCTGGCCACGCATATGACACAGGTCCAGTAAATTAGTCATAACTTTCTGTATACACCTCCAAATGTGAAGCGGTTTGATGCGTTGGAAACTAGACTCAAAGAACTTTAATTTGATATTTTGTGCATCATACAAATCTTTATATTCATGTACATATGCTCGTCCAAAGTGAGTTCTTGCGCGTACTCATTTGCAACTTTAGTCTATTATGTATTTTCCAACTTGGCTTAGATTTGGACCTTCCTTAGACCTCATATCACTTATAATATGTTTCGTACACTTGATATCATATCTAATTGGTATCCATCATGTTAATAGTCCTCGGATGAGAAGTAGAGTCCGCCCCCAAACGTACAACATAACTTATCTCCTCTTTCGCATATTTCAAGTTCCCGAATTTTACTAACTCTCAAAATTTCCAAAAATTTCGCTAGAGTTTCCTTTGTAACTGGGCGTATCCTCCTGTCAGAGAATCCCAGAAATCAATCCTAAAACATCATACGAATTTAGTCAAAACCTCAAATCATATCAAATAACGCTAAAGCCGTGAATCACACCCCAATTCAAGCGTAACGAAACTAAGAACTTTCAACTTCTATATTTGATGCCAAAGCCTATCAAATCAAGTCCGAATGACTTCAAATTTTGCACACAAGTCATAAATGACATAACGAAGTTATGAAAATTTTTAGAACGGGATTCCGACCCCGATATCAAAATGTCAACCCCCCGGCCAAACTTCCAAACTTAAATTCCTTATTTTCGCCATTTCAAGCCTAATTTAACTATAGACTTCCAAAATGAATTCTGGACGTGTTCCCAAGTCTAAAATCACCATACGGAGCTATTGGAATCATCAAAAATCTATTCTGGGGTAATTTACACATATTTTACCATCCGGTCCATTTATTCAACTTAAGCATCCAAAACATGGATTGTTCTCTCAATTAAATTTTAAATCATATGAAAACAAAACTTGACCACTTTCGTAAGTCATAATACACAAAACAACGCTACTCAAGACATCAAATGCTTAAAATGACAGGTCGGGTCGTTACAAGCATATAGCTTCTGCTCTCGCAAGGTCTGAAGCACTACTCTCAATTGTTGCTCGTGCTCCCCCAGGCTACGTTAGTATATCAAGAAATCATCAACGAAGACGATGACAAAGGAATCAATATAAGGTTTGAACACCCGGTTCATCAAGTCCATAAATATTGTTGGGGCATTAGTCAAGCCAAATGACATCACCAAAAACTCATAATAGCCATATCTAGTCCGGAATACAGTCCTTGGAACATCCGAGTCCCAAATCTTCAACTGATGGTACCCTGACCTCAAGTCGATCTTAGAGAACACCCTAGCACCCTGCAACTGGTCAAACAAATCATCGATACGAGGCAACAGATACTTGTTCTTGATGGTGACTTTGTTCAACTGGCGATAATCAATGCACATCCGCATAGTCCCATCCTTCTTCTACACAAATAACAATGGTTCACCCCAAGGTGATACACTGGGTCTAAAAAACCCATTTGCTAACAACTCCTCAAGCTGCTCCTTCAATTCCTTCAACTCTTTCGAAGCCATACGGTATGGTGGGATAGATATAGGCTGGGTGCCTGAAGCCAAATCAATGCAAAAATCGATATCACGATCCGGCGGCACACCGGGAAGATCAGAAGGAAGCACATCGGTGAACTCCCAGACTTCTGGAACTGAATTAATCATCGGAGACTCTATGGTGGTGTCCCGAACATAAGCTAGGTAAGCCAAAAAATCCTTCTCGACCATATGTCGAGCCTTCAAAAAAGAGATAACCCGACTAGATGTATTAACTGAGGAACCCTTCCACTCCAACCTTGGCAACTCTGGCATTGCTAATGTAATAGTCTTGGCATGGAAATCTAGGATGGCGTGATATGGAGATAACTAATCCATGCCCAGGATGACCTCAAAATCGGTCATGTCAAGCAACGGAAGGTCTTCTCTAGTCTTAAAACCGCAAAATGTAACCATACATGACTGGTAGATCCGATCCACAATCACAGAATCGCCCACAGAAATGGACACATGAACAGGAGTACCCAAAGGCTCACAAGGAATATCCAGAGAATGAGCAAATAGAGATGACACATATGAATAGGTAGACCCTGGATCAAATTGCACTGAAGCATCCCTACCATAGACAGAAATAATACCTGTGATAACGGCATTTAAGGCCAATGTATCTGGTCTAGCTGGAATGGCATAGTATCAGACTAGAGCGTCAGTTGAGTGGCCTCCACCTGTCTGAGCAGTAGCTGGCTGACCTCTCCCTGCCTGGCCTCCACCTCTAGGACGGCCTCTACCCATCTGTCCCCTACCTCTGGGAGGCTGGGCAATTGGTGCTGAAACCATGGGCTGCTGACCATGCTATACTGCCTTGCCCCGAAGTCTGGGGCAGGTCCTCTTCATGTGACCCGGATCTCCTCACTCGTAGCAACCTTTCGGCACCATAGCCTGTTGTCCTAAAGTCTGGGCCTGCTGACCTGAATATCCACTAGAAGAACCCTAAATGGCTGGTGGGTGATATGAACTCTCTGGCATGGCACTGAAGTAAGCACTAGAAGAACCCGGATGACCAAAACACCCATCGGCGGAGCCCTAAATTACTGGTGGGAGGTAAGAACTCTCCGGCATCGCACTGAAATAGGGCCTCACTAGAGAACCTCGAGGAGGTGGTGGTGGTGCTAAATACGGGGCCTGCTGGGCTGACCCCTCCCCAAATGACCTCTACCCCTAGCTGGGGCACCTCTGAACTCTCTAAAAAATCGGTCCCTCTTGTCCTGCTGAATCTGCTCTCTACCCCTATGGCGACAACCCTCAATCCTGCAAGCAATCTCTACCACTAGCTGATACTTAGTACCCATATCCACCTCTCGGGCCATGCTAGCTCGAATACCGAGGTGCAACCCCGCAACAAATCTACGTACTCTCTCTGCATCCATGGGAAGTATCATGAGTGCATGGTGAGACAACTCAAAAAACTTCGCCTCATAATCGGTCACGGACATCTGACCTTACTCATGTTGCTCAAACCGATACCGCAGCTTTTCCCTCTAAAAGGGTGGAATATATCTATCCAAGAATAATTGCGTGAACTGACCCCAAGTGATGGGAAGAAAACCTGCTGGCCTGCCAAGAACATAAGACTACCACCATCTACGGGCCCTGCCCTCCAGCTAAAAAGTAGTAAAGTCAACCCCATGAGACACCAATATCCTCATATTGTGCAGTCTGTCCCTGCACCTATCAATGAAATCCTGGGCATCCTCATGACGCTCACCCCCGATGACAGGAGGGTAAAGTCTAGTCCATCTATCCAATAATTTCTACGGGTCTCCATCCGTAATTGGTCTGGCTCGGGCACCATTGTAGCAACTGGCTGAGCCCCATCTGCGGGTAATGTACCCGGAGTCTGATACACTACAGCTGCATGTCCAGGAGCCTGAGCAGTAGGGGTTTGTGCCCCCCTCCTGCATGTGATGTAGCTAGATCCACTAGAAATAAACCAGCCTGAGTCATGGTGTCCATGAACCGCAGCATCCGGCCCATGATCTCCTGAAAACCCGGTGCTGTCATAAATTCCGCCCGGGTAGGCTCAGCTACGGGCACTGATCGTGGCCTACTCCGCACTACAAATGAGTAGCGACAGAGGGTCGGAGCAGCTTTTACTCGATTTAGGGTCGGGATCGATTTCCACAGAGAGCTAGAATTTGGAATCGAGTATCTATCTAGTTTAGGATTGCGTCAGTGATCCAAATTACACTTCTACTCATTTTTGGGGTTTTCTTTTTACTTCTACTATTATCAAAATACAAATGGTAAATGCAACTCGATTAAGCTAAGATTTAAACTAAAAAGGGTTGTTCAAATGGTTTAAGAGGCACTAGGGTAATGACTTTGTGGTTAATTGATGGGTAATTGAATCTAAGACACGATTGACATAATTGGGGAGTATGATATAACCGTTGCACGATATTACCCACTCTATACCGTTCGGTGGTTCGAGTGATTTTGCCCGAATTGACTTTCTCAAAATCAATTGGGTATGCAAATTTGCACAAGCAACTAGGGGTCAAGTCGGGTATTACTCTCTCAAGGTTTAACCCTTTAATTGGGGCTATCAATCTCTTGAGTACGCCCTAATTCCTTGTTGGACCAATTTCGGAGACATGGGCTCTCTTTCTCAAGAAGAGCCCTAGTCAACTAAACACAAACTAGTGTTTGCAACCACTAATTCAGCAATTAACCATGTAATTGGCCCAAATATCAAACACTCATAGTTAATCTAGCCCTAAAATACATGATCCATCAATTACCCACACTAGGATTGAGCCACAACCCTAGCTTATGGGTCTAGCTACTCATAATTAAAGAAGAAAAACAAGAAATAGATGAAGAACAACTCATATTAATTAATCACTAAGGTAAATAACAAGATTCAATGATGAAAAGTAGATAAAATTGCCCAAAATGGCTAAGAAAGTCGAACCCACGAGCGCAGCTACATCACAAAATTATTTGATACCCTAAAAATGGAAAAAGAAGCTATTTATACTAAGCTGAAAATTCTGGACAAAAATGCCCCTGTGGGGTTAGTGCGGACCACACAAAATGGTGTGCGGCCGCACTAGGGCTCTGAACTTGAAAATACAGCTCTCTGAACTTGGACAATGCGGCCCGCACATAATGGACTGTGGCTGCATCGGCTTCTAGTGCGGTCCGCATATAATGGATCGCGGACTGCATAGGCTTCAATCCTCAAACCTGGAACCTCTCTGATCTTGGGTTCTGCGAACCGCACTAAATCAAATGCGGCCGCATTGCCTTCAGTGCGGACTGCAGGAAACCTAGTGTGTCTGCATTGCATCTTTGCTTGGAAATCGACCTCTCTGAATCTGCGGACCGCACATAATGGTGTGCGGCCGCACTGGTCTTGCTTTGCCTGAGCTTGTCTTGTCTTTGGCACTTGTGCAAGTTTCACTCCTTTTGAGCTAATCTTTGACATCTTGTCACTTTGTTGATCAACCCTGCAATCAAGCACAACTTGTGAGCCTTTTGGGACTATTTTGTGCAAATTTATAATCAAAACTTAAGCAAGAAGGAGTATAAAATGTATTAAAATCCCTAGTTATCAACTCCCCCAAACTTAAGCTTTTGCTTGTTCTCAAGCAAACAAAATAAGACCCACCCCTTAAGAGAACATCCAAGAAATTTTCAGCTGTCCTAAAGTGACCTCATCTAGCATCAATTGGGACTAACAATTGCCCTCAATACAAATGAATCATTAACAACTTTTAATCCTTGAAACACCATGGATTAAGTGCAACACAAGAGCATCAAGAATTGACTCAACACATCAAAGAACTCTTTCTATTACTTCGGTCATTATGGAACCCAAACTCACACATCCTCAACTCTCCCTAAGCAATCCTCACCTTTAAGATAGTGGCACTCATAACGAGGATAATGGAAATTCACTCATATCTCTCGAGAAAAAGCCACAAGTCCGGCTCTAGGTACCATATGCTTGCCCCTCATGTGAATATCCACTAATGTAAGCTTCATTCAACTCAAGATCATATAGGGCTTTTGTGGAGACATTGTGAAGGCTTTTGGTTCAGGTAGGAAATGTTTTGGTCTAAGTAGGTTCCATCTTCCCTTAAGCACTTCTTTTGTTTCATTTGGCGCACATTCACTTGACTCTTTGAGTCCTTTCACTTCTTTCTAAGGGGTTAGAGAGACACACTGTCACTCTTTCTTATGCATTTCAAACCTTTTCTCCTTTTTCAACTTTCCACACCTTTCATTCATTGCTTTTCTTGAATCACTTCTTATTCTTTTTCACATTGAACATTCTTTTTGTCTTTTTGCTTTTCTTTTACTCTTTTTCATTGCCTTTCCTTTTCTTCATTTTTTTGTGCATTTTTACCACTTTGCTACAATTCTCGTCTCTCCCCCTAAACTTATACTTTTACCATGTGCTAAGGAAAGATCGGGTGCCAAGAGAGGATATCTTTTAAAATGGGTATAGGCTTGTATTATGGGTTTTGAAGGAACTAAAGATCAAAAGGGTTGACTAGGGATCTTATCATTGGTAGGTTATGGAAGTGTTCAAGCTATCATTTGGACCAAGGAGAGCCTATAATCATGTCTCAAGTCAAAATTCACTTAGGATTTCGCCTTAACAAACATTCAGGGCAAGTTCTAGACCAATGGCTCGGGACTTGGACTTGCAATGCAATTACTCACCACACAAGCTATGGGATTTGTAAAGACGCAGAGTCAGGGGCCCACAACGACCTTAGATAAGATTTGAGGACACCATAGTTCTGAAAAAACACTTGATTATTATCGGTCAACACAAGAGTCTCAAGGTCACTACATTCACCATCCTAAACACAACAATTTGTTTTTGACCATAAGATCAAAGGCAAATGTGCTAGGCCCAAGTGAAGCGTTGCTTAAGGCACCCTTAACTACTAACTACTAAAAACAAAAAGAAAATGGACTCAAACCCTTAAGAAGGTTGTCACACCATCTATCATTGGGAAGAGCCACCCGGTTCACACAAAATCCACCTTTGGAAAGAACCGTGGCATTAAGAAAACCAAAGGCTTATTGCAAACTTTAAAAACAAGAAGCTACGAATCACAAATAAGAAGCTAAGAACGAAAAATTTGCGAAAAGTAGAATGAATTTATACAAGAGGGGATTTTAATATACAATAGATGGAATGAATATGTACAATGTAAAATAACTTTATATACAGACCCAAAGTAAAATAAAAGTGCGATAAATGTAGCGAAATATTAAAATTATATACAACCCAAAGATGAAAAATCAAGAAAGAATAAAAAATGTCAAATATATACAATCATCTGAATGTAGGGCGTACCCCCTCAGATGAAAGCTGGCATTGTCCCCAATGCCAACTAAACGAAATAAAGCACCAAAATGAAAGAGAAAGGGATATAGAAACTCCCTATGTCCCGTCTGCCTGCATGGGATCCTGAGTGGCCCCTGGGTCCTCACTATGCTCGGGAACCTCAGACTGGTTCCCAGTTGCCTGCTGTTGTGCTGCTAGGACCTGGGACTGGATAGGCTCTTGAGGTGCATCCTATGGCTGACTGGAAGAGGCCTCCGATTGGTCTGCCAACTGGATGACTGCATCATCCGCTCTGGGAATCATCCTCTTTCTCTTTGGAGGCCTCTGTGACTACTCTGGCTGGGAATGAGCTGCTAGCATAGGATCATCGAGCAATAAGTCCAAAGGCAGCTGGTCTGCTTTGAACCGGTCAACATCAAACCCTCAGTGCCTTCACGGACTCCTTGGAAGCCCGCGTCTTCCTCAATTTCTTGTGCTCCTTAGCAAGCTCCTTGAGAAACCGGTTGTGTAAAGCAACTGCCTCAGTCAGTACCTTCTGAGTGTCAAGGATTTTCTTTTGGTTGTCTAGTATCTCCTTGAGAGCATCCTCTATAGACTAGGAAATCTACGGGGGTGGAGGTGCCGACTGAGCCTCTACCGTAGTAGTGAGTGTAGACAACTGGGAGGGCGCACTCTACATCCAGTTGTTGATACTAAGAAGTGCTTGGCTCAGTCAGTGGGCAGTAATAGGATGTGCATGGGAGGATGGAATCTCTGGGTCTACAGAGGTGGATGGATCAGGAGGGATAGTAGTGGAAGTAGAGGCAGGCTCAGCAGGACTCACTACCACAACTGTCTCTTCAGACTGGCTAGTTGGAGTAGTAACTGTACCCTTGAAACTCTTGCTCTTGGGGTTATCATCCCCCTACATGCTGTACCAGGAAAAAAAGGCCTTCGCTTTGACTTTGATGTCAAAGGGCCTCTTTTCCACTTTTAGATCCCGGAAGTACATAGTCAAAAAACTAGGGAACGGGTAGTTTCTATTATGCTCAGCACCCATAATTGTAATAATTCTTGACATCACATTCCCCATATTTATTAGGTACCCCGCCATGATCAACACCACCAAAACTGCTCGGTGAAGAGGTAGGGAGTTGTCATGTGTCATAGGATCCAACCTGCTACATACAAATGTCTCCCACCCCCGTGCCTCGAAATTTAGACTACGTCTCAGAATCTTGACGCCTGCAGTCAACCAGTCAGGGGTGGTACCCAGGATTGCCAGGTATTTTGCTATCCAGGGATGGACCTCCTCGCCCATTTCCATCTTTGCCATGTATAGGATCTCATCCTCCTCATTGAAGCCAAGGTAATCATTTATTGTCTTCCCGTCAAATAGCACTTTCAGTTTTCGAACCTTGGTCACCTTGGATCCCTTTTTGATGTCGGCAACGTTGGTGTAGAATTCCTTGATCAAGTGTTCGTTGGCATCCACACACTCATCCAAAAAATGTTCCCAACCTACTCTCGCCCTAAACTGCCTCCTCACATTGGGGTTGTGCGGTAGCAATTCTCTATCTACAAAACTCCTCTCCGGGATCAACTTCCTCACCGGCCACCATTCCAGGAATTTATGATACGCTACCTCACTAACAAACCGGTCTTGCCAAACCTCCCGATTCCTATTCCTAGCAATACCCCCCACCTGAGGTTCACCTCCTTCTCTTACTTCTTTTTCTCCCCCTGTTTCCTCATCGTCACCTACTGCACCCTCTCCAAATAATGAAGTTGTGGGAGAGGTGGAATATTCCCCACTACCTTCACCTGAGCCCTCAGACGACGCAGAAGAAATGTTTACGGAAGCTTGTGCAGCGGGGGATGCCGGAGGTATGTCTCTCAACCTCTTCCTCTCCGGCCAGTCAGGGATGTATTCTGGCACAGAGTCTGAAGAGATCTCCCGGGATGGCTCGTACTCACTCCCCGACATGTCAATGGCTCTGTCAGCAGCTTTTATCATCTTCCTCATTTTTTTTAATGTTTTTCTTAGCTTGGGGAGTGAGTCTTATCATTTTTGGCTTCTCTCCCTGGGAGGATCCACCTCTGCTAGGTTGTTTAGATCCTTTACCCCGTTATTTTACCATTGTCTGCAAACACAATCCAAATGAACTTGTTAGTTTCAGTTGCAGCAGTCAAGAAACAGAATTGCAGAAAAGAAATAGATGGTTGCATAAGGTATGCATGCAGACCGCACAAAAGGTAGTGCAGCCGCACAGGGGCCACTGCGGTCCGCACAAAATGGTAGTGCGGTCCGCATAGAGGTGGGGTTCAGATTACCCACTCTCTATATCAAGGCAGTGCGGACCGCACAAAAGGTAGTGCGGCCGCACATGGGCCACCACGGTCCGCACAAAATGTAGTGCGGCCTAGTCCCCAAGGTTCAGCTTTCAGAACAATTAGCAGTGCGGTCCACACAAAATGGTACTACGAACCACACAGGGACACCGCGGTCCGCACCGAGTGCCCAGCTGTGGCACTAAGTTAGGGTTCCATAGATTTTTGATTTTAAGCTTAATTCACACCTAAGTCATGTCCCTACATAATTTCCCATTGTTTTTAACTACATGAACCTACTCTAATCAAGAAATTAACAACACTAATCTAATCAATCGAGGAAAATACGGGAAACATAGAAAAGGAAGCATGAAAACCAAATATTAAAAGAAATTAACAAAATTGAACAAGCAAAAGGGATGTAATGGTACCAGCTATGAGATGAAATGAAGAATAACGATTCCAATCAGTTAGTTACGAGGTGAAAAAATGATGAACAGTGCTTCTATTAGTTCTAAGAGTCAGGGTTCGAAAAGGGTAAAAGGAGGACCTCAGGCCCTATTTATAGAAAAGGACCTGGGGCCCAGTCTCACCAAGCAGTGCGGATCGCACAAAATGGACCGTGGTCAGCACTGTACAACTATTTTCAAGCTTGAGGAGGCAACACACTGCGGTCCGCACAAAATGGACTGCGGCCGCAGTGGTCCACCGTGGACCACACAAAATGTAGTGCGGCCGCAGTGGCAAACTTCAGAGAGGTCTACATTTCATCCTCACCAGCGCGGTCCGCACTAAATGTAGTGTGACCGAATTAACAACTTTAGAGACCTGGTACTTTTTTTCCACTAAGTCATGCACTGCATCAACACCACCCTGTAACATCTCACAACCAGTTAGCCCAAAAATCAATCCTATACTACAAAGAAAAGCAAAAAAAAAGCAAGAAGAAAAACACATGGGTTGCCTCCCAAGAAGCGCCTAATTTAACGTCGCAGCACAACGCAGGTTACTATCACATCATTTGAAATGAAGAAATGCCACCACGTGGCTGTCATCAATTTTTCCAAGATAATGCTTGACCCGGTGCCTATTAACTCTAAAGACCTCTCCATTTTTGTTTTTCAAATCAAGAGCACCAAAAGGGGTCACTAACACCACTTCAAACGGTCCATTCCATTTTGATTTATGCTTACCCTGAAACAGACGTAACCGAGAATTGAACAAGAGAACTAAATCACCTACTTTAAACTCCTTTCGACTAGCATATTTATCATGAAGGTACTTCATCTTGTCCTTGTACAAGGACAAACTTGAGTAGGCGTGGAATCGGAATTCATCAAGTTCATTAAGCTGCTCCACATGAAGATTGGCTCCAACATCCCACTCAAGATTTAGCTTCCTCAAAGCCCACATGGCCATGTGCTCTAACTCAACCGGTAGATGGAATGTTCTTCCAAATACCAGCCGATACGGAGACATACCAATCGAAGTCTTGTAAGCAGTCCTATAAGCCCATAGAGCGTCATCCAACTTCTTTGACCAATCGGTCTTATTTGTATTGACCGTCTTTGACAATATGCTTTTGATTTCCCTGTTGGAGACTTCAACTTGACCACTTGCTTGAGGATGATAGGGAGTAAAAGCTTTGTGATTGACACCATACTTTGAAAGCAAAGTGTCGAAAGCTCTATTGCAAAAATGAGACCCCCCATCACTTATGATTGCACGAGGAGTACCAAACCTTGTAAAAATGCTCTTTTTGAGAAATGCAACAATACTCCGGGCCTCATTGTTGGGCAAAGCCACGGCTTCAACCCACTTTGAAACATAGTCCACCGCCACAAGAATGTAAGTGTTCCCACAAGAGCTAAAAATTGGGCCCATGAAATCAATGCCCCAAACATCAAAAATATCAACCTCAATGATGGTATTGAGAGGCATCTCATCTTTCTTCGAAATTCCACCCGCTCTTTGGCATTCATCGCATCTCTTCACAAAATCACCCGCATCTTTGAACAAAGTTGGCCAATAAAACCCACAACTAAGAACTTTAGAAGCCATCCTCGCCCCACCATGATGGCTACCATAGGGAGAGGAATGACAAGCCTCCAATATACTCAATTGCTCCTCCTCCGGGACACACCTTCGTATCACACCATCCGTGCAAATCTTGAACAAGTACAGCTCATCCCAATAGAAATCCAAACTATCCCGCTTGAGCTTCTTCCTTTGGTTAGAAGAGAGCTCACACGGGATTACACCAGTCACAAAGAAATTAGCAACATCGGCAAACCATGGCATATCATTCATTGACACCAAAAGGAGTTGTTCGTCGGGAAATGAATCATTGATTTCTAGGCCATCACGAGGCCTCCCCTCCTCCTCCAAGCGGGACAAGTTGTCCGCCACTTGGTTCTCACTACCTTTTTGGTCCAGAATCTCCACATCAAACTCTTGAAGTAACAAGACCCATCGCATTAGTCTAGATTTGGAGTCCTTCTTCGTCATCAAGTACCAGAGTGCGGCATGGTCGGTATGAATAATAACCTTAGCACCCATAAGATACGACCTGAATTTTCCATAGCAAACACAATAGCCAAAATTACTTTCTCGGTCACCGTGTAGTTCACTTGAGCATCATTCATTGTCTTGCTCGCATAGTACACCGGATGAAACATTTTGTTCACTCTTTGACCCAAAACCGCCCCAACCGCAACATCGCTCGCATCACACATGAGCTCAAAGGGCAAGCTCCAATTAGGCGCGATGATGATAGGAGTGGTGGTCAACTTATGGTTGAGAATTTCAACTTGTATACACTTGTCATCAAACACGAACTTAGCATCTTTTTCCAACAACTTGCAGAAGGGATTCACTACCTTCGAAAAGTCTTTGATGAATCTCTGGTAGAACCCCGCATGCCCAAGAAAACTTCGAACTCCCTTGACAGATGTAGGGGAGGGAGCATTGAAATCACATCGATCTTTGCTTTATGTACCTCAATACCATGCTTCGAAATTATATGCCCAAGAACTATTCCTTCTTCCACCATAAAGTGGCATTTCTCCCAATTCAGGAAAAGATTGGTTTCTTTACAACGGGCCAACACCCTATCAAGATTCTTCAAGCACTCATCAAATGAATCCCCCACAATACGAAAATCGTCCATGAACACCTCCAAAATGTCTTCCACCATATCAGTGAAAATGGCCATCATACACCGCTGAAATGTAGCCGGTGCATTACACAACCCAAAAGGCATCCTAGAGAAAGCAAAAGTGCCATATGGATAAGTGAATGTGGTATTCTCCTGATCTTCTGGAGCAATCAAGACTTGGTTATACCTAGAATACCCATCTAAGAAGCAATAGAAGGCACGCCCAGCAACTCGGTCAAATATTTGGTCAAGGAAAGGGAAAGGAAAGTGATCCTTACGGGTCACTTTATTCAACTTGCGGTAATCCATGTATACCCTCCAACCGGTGACGGTTCTTGTAGGAATCAACTCATTTTTGGAATTTGTAACCATGGTCATGCCACCCTTCTTTGGTACACATTGTACAGGCGAAGTCCAAGAGCTATCAGAGGTGGGATATACAACCCCGGCATCCAACCACTTGATCACCTCTTTTTTCACAACTTCTTGCATTGCTTCATTCAATCTTCTTTGATGCTCCAAGGAATGCTTTGCATCATCCTCCAAGATAATTTTGTGCATACAAAATGCGAGGCTTATTCCCCGAATATCAGCTAAAATCTATCCAATTGCCTTTTTCCACTTTTGAAGCACAGCCAATGTGGCATCAACCTGCATGTTACTAAATCAAGAAGAAAGAATAACTGGCAAAGTAGAATTTGAGCCTAAGAACTCAAACCTGAGGTGTGGAGGAAGTGGTTTCAACTCCAACACCGGAGGCTCCTCAATTGAAGGTTTAGTTGGTGGAGTCTTTCTATTCTCGAGATCCAAAGACAATTTCCTAGGCTCATAAGAATAAGAGCCCATTCCATCTAAAGCATTTACGCACTCCACTCGGCATGCATCCTCATTGACATCAAGATTCAGCAATACGACCTCCAATGGGTCCTCCACATTGAACATTCCACTAGTGTCATCAATTATCACTACTGTGATAAGGTCAACAAAAGAGCACACCTCGGTACCGTTGGGCTGCTTCATAGACTTGCACACATGAAAAACCACCTTTTCATCACCCATCAGGAAGGTGAGTTCCCCTGCTTCCACATCTACCAATGCCTTCCCCATAGCTAGGAAAGGTCTGCCCAGTATGATAGGAACTTTGTAGTCCACCTCGTAGTCCAAGATCACAAAATCAGCTGGCAAGATAAATTTGTCCACCCGGACAAACACATCATAAATAATACCCAAGGATCTGTTCATCGATCTATCCGCCATTTGTAACCTCATGGAAATCAACCTAGGTTGCCCAATACCCAAAGTTTTGAAAACTAAGTAGGGCATCAAATTGATACTAGCTCCCAAATCACATAGAGCCTTTGCAAAATCCGCACTCCCAATAGTGCAAGGAATGGTGAAGGCACCGGAATCTTCAAGCTTCGGGGCCATTGAATGCACTATAGCACTAACGTGGTGAGTCATTTTTATCGTTTCACAATCCATAGAACGCTTCTTTGTGACCAAGTCTTTCATGAATTTTACATAGCCCGGTATTTGTTCAAGAGCATCCACCAAAGGCACATTGATGGACAAGCTCTTCATCATATCAATGAACTTTTTGAACTGATTATCATTTTTCTGCTTCACGAGCCTTTGAGGATAAGGTGGAGGTGGCCTTAGCAAAGGAGCCTTGGCTTTAGGCACAACCGGCTCCGGCATGTCTGTTATGTGTTCCCTAGACGGGTTCACATCATTTTGAGTTTCCACCTCGACATCATGAATATCAATCCTCACTTCATTATTCACATTTTCTTCAACCACATCTTCAACTACCAAAGGGACTTCATCTTCTTGCAACTCAACATCATCATCCAAGATTTGCTTTTGTTTGGAGGCATTCACATCACCGCCTCTCCCACTTCTTATTGTAACCGCCATGACATGATTGTTTCCACCCTTTGGGTTCACTACCGTATCACTTGGTAGAGCACCCTTAGGGCGAATATTTAAAGACTGGGAGATTTGGCCTAACTGCACCTCTAAGTTTCTGATAGAGGTATTGTGGGAAGCCAGCTATGCATCAGAATCCGCATTCTTCTTCATCATCTATTCGAACATCATTTCAATTCTACCCATACCATTGCCAGAAGAACTAGGACCTTGAGATGGAAATAGGGGCGGATTGTTCGGTTGTTGGTATATTGGGGGCCTTTGAAAGCCTTGCCCCCAGTTTCCTTGGTTTGCATTGTTCCATCCACCTTGATTGTTATTGCCACCCTAATTGTTGTTATTACCATTCCAATTTCCTTGGTTTCCTTGATTGTTGTTCTGATTGCCCCAGTTGTTGTTTTGGTTGTTGTTCCCCCAATTACCACTGTTTTGTTGTTGGTTGCCCCAATTGCCTTGAGGTCTCCACTGTTGTTGGTTGGAATAGTTGCCCCATTGGACTTGATAGTTTTTTACATATTTAACCTATTCACTTTGGTCATCATAACCATCATTTTGAAATCCATCACAGTCATCATCAAATTGCTCAGAATTCCCATAGTTTTGTTTCCTTCTTTGCCTTCTCTTATTGACAAGCATATTGACACCCTCCATGGCATTCACTTGGCAAGGGTTTTGGACTTGTTGCAACTGTGCCTTAGCCAATCGGTTCATAGTAGTTGTCAACTCTGCTATAGCTTGACCATGGTCATGTAATTCCTTGTGAAAATGAATAACCGTGGGGTCACCTTGAGGCACATTGGATCTACTTTGCCATGCAGAAGAAGTGTCAGCCATCTCGTCGAGTATATCACATGCCTCATCATACGACAGCTTCATAAAGTTGTCGCCAGCTAGTTGGTTCACTATGCATTGATTTGTTTTATTGATGCGCCGGTAGAAGGTTTGTTGTATCATAGCCTCGGTCATATCATTGTTGGGGAATTCTTTCACCATTGTTCTATAACGCTCCCAAATCTCATGCAAAGCTTCCGTGGGCTCTTTCTTGAAGGCCAATATCTCATCACGCAATGCCGCCATATGTCCCGACGAGAAAACTTTAGCAATGAATTTATCTGCCAACTCATCCCAAGTTATGATGGAATGGTTGGGAAGTCTCTCGAGCCAATATAATGTCTTCCCCCGAAGTGAGAATGGGAAGAGTCTCAACCTAAGAGCATCCTCGGACACATTCGTCTACTTGCTCCCCCAACATGAATCCACGAACCCCTTGAGATGTTTGTAGGCATTTTGATTTGCAGCGCCCGTGAAATACCCACGCTACTCAAGTAAGGTCAACATCACATTGATTATCTAAAAATTTCCGCTCGGATTCGGGATGGGACAATAGCACTCGCATAGCCCTGGTTCGAAAGTACCCTGGGAGCCACTCTTGGAGGTGGCGGAGGAGGGTATGGAACATTGTTATTATCATTCCCATTGGCCTGGCGGCCTCTACGTTGTCCTTGAGGTACAAGAGGCACCTCATCATCTCTGACATCATCTACCTCCTCCCCCGCAATCACATTTCCAAGAGGGTCGTTAGCGTTGTTCGCTGCCATTTGGTACCTAAGTTGTGACACAAACAAGTAAGTAACAAAGAAGGAAAGAAGAACAATACACAAAACTAACTAAATAGATAGCCAAAACCGTTAGCTCCCCGGCAACGGCGCCAAAAAGTAATCTCGGCTTACTCCGCACTACAAATGAGTAGTGAGAGAGGGTCAGAGCAGCTTTTACCCGATTTAGGGTCAGGATCAATTTCCATAGAGAGCTAGAATTTGGAATCGAGTATCCATCTAGTTTAGGATTGTGTATGTTTTTTAAATTACACTTCTACTCATTTTTGGGGTTTTCTTTTTACTTCTACTATTATCAAAATATAAATGATAAATGCAACTAGATTAAGCTAAGAGTTAAACTAAAAAGGGTTGTTCAAATGGCTTAAGAGGCACTAGGGTAATGACTTTTACCTAGGTGGTTAATTGACGGGTAATTGAATCTAAGACACGATTGACATAAATGGGGGGTATGATATAAATGTTGCACGATATTTCCCACTCTACACCTCTCGGTGGTTCGAGTGATTTTGCTCGAATTGACTTTCTCAAGACCAATTGGGTATGCAAATTTGCACAAGCAACTAGGGGTTAAGTCCGGTATTACTCGCTCAAGGTTTAACCCTTTAATTGGGGCTATCAATCTCTTGAGTACGCCCTAATTCCTTGTTGGACCAATTTCGGAGACATGGGCTCTCTTTCTCAAGAAGAGCCCTAGTCAACTAAACACAAACTAGTGTTTGCAACCACTAATTCAGCAATTAACCATATAATTGGCCCAAATATCAAACACTCATAGTCAATCTAGCCCTAAAATACATGATCCATCAATTACCCACACTAGGGTTGAGCCACAACCCTAGCTTATGGGTCTAGCTACTCATAATTAAAGAAGAAAAACAAGAAATAGATGAAGAACAACTCATATTAATTAATTACTAAGGCAAATAACAAGATTCAATGATGAAAAGTAGATAAAATTGCCCAAAATGGCTAAGAAAGTCGAACCCACGAGCGCAGCTACGTTACAAAACTATCTGATACCCTAAAAATGGGAAAAGAAGATATTTATACTAAGCTAAAAATTTTGGACAAAAATGCCCCTGCGAGATTAGTGCGGACCGCACAAAATGGTGTGCAGCTGCACTAGGGCTCTAAACTTGAAAATACAGCTCTCTGAACTTGGGCAACCCGGACCGCACATAATGGACTGCGGCCGCATAGGCTTCTAGTGCGGTGCGCATCAAATGGATCGCGGACCGCATAGGCTTCAATCCTCAAATCTGCACCTCTCTAATCTTGGGTTCTGCGGACCGCACTAAATCAAATGCGGCCGCATTGCCTTTAGTGCGGACCGCACAAAACCTAGTGCGTTCGCATTGCATCTTTGCCTAGAAATCGACCTCTCTGAATCTCCTAGTGCGGACCGCACAAAATGGTATGCGGCCGTACTAGGCCTGCTTTGCTTGAGCTTGTCTTGTCTTTGGCACTTGTGCAAGTTTCACTCCTTTTGAGCTGATCTTTGACATCTTGTCACTTTGTTGATCAAACCTACAATCAAGCACAACTTGTGAGCCCTTTGGGACTATTTTGTGCAAATTTCTAATCAAAACTTAAGTAAGAAGGAGTATAAAATGTATTAAAATCCATAGTTATTAGGCACCTCGCCCTGCTCCTCAATGATAGGATCTCCCGCAGGATCTGCTGGTGGTGTTACTTGAACAGCTCTGGGACGCCCTCGTCCCCTACCTCGGGCCGGTGCCCTCCCTCGGCCTCTACCTCTGCCTCTAGCAATGGCGGGCGGCTCCTCCCGGGTATGGAACATCGGCCATGTGTGTCCTCATCATCTCTGAGAGAATAGAAGAGGGAAAATTTGGTACACCAACCACTGCACGATAGGATATGAATATAGAGTAGTTTCCTAACACCTTATATCCTCTTGAAGATAAATACAGACGTCTTTGTACCGATCCGCAAGACTCTATTAGGTTTGCCCATAACTTGTGAGACCTACGTGAACCTAGTGCTCTGATATCATGTTGTCACGACCCAATTCCATCATAGGTCATGATGGCGCCTAACACCATTGTCAAACAAGCCAACGTGGAAATATTAATAAGTTCTCATCTTTACTTTACTAAAGCAAGTACGGAAATTTCTGAATTTGGAGTTAAAACATGTGATAATTAGTAACGTACAAAAATAATTATACAATCCCCAAAAGAATAGTCTATTAATGTGTGTGCCAAGACCTGGTATCACAAGTTTGTGCGAAACTAGTAGAATATACAAAAGAATAAATCTATCCTACTGTATGAAAAAGAATAGACAGCCAAAAATAAAGAGATACCCCATCATCCTGCTGAACGGCACAAGAAGGGAGCAGCTCACCGTGGAGGTCTCGGACAATGATTAAGAACGCGCACCAGATTGGTAACCAGTTGTACCTGCCTCAGATCCTGTACAATAAAGTACAAAAGTATAGTATGACTACATAAACAATATGTACCCAGTAAGTATCCTGTCTAATCTCGAAGAAGTAGAGACGAGAGGTAGACTTGACACTTACTAGGGTCAAATAATATGAGAAAAGAGTTCTACTAAGCATGGATTGCACAAATAATTAATAGTTTATATCAAGAAGTAACAGCTCCTTTCCTAGATAATACCGCAGTTGGCTATTTACATTTCAAGGCATATAATAAAGTCCAATCCACAGAAAAATACTGAGCAAAAGCATGCGCAAATAGTGCCGAGGTCGTACGGCCCGATCCAACATAAAAGAAAATTGTGCACTGTCGAGGGTCGAACGGCGCGAACCATAGATGCATCTATTATTCCGCTCGCGAATCAGACATGTAACGTGGTCAAATGTAATTAAACACAACAGGCAGATAAGAATATATATCGGGGAGCAATTATTCACAAAAATATAAACTTCTCTTTAAAAGGGCTAAGAAAATGATGTTCCTCTTATTAGTCTCATTTACCACAATCAACATGGTTTAAACAATCCAAATTTAATCATAAAGTTACAAGAATATCATACAAAGCATGCTTTTGGATCCTAGACTACCCGGACTTAGCATAATAGTAGCCACGCACGGACTCTTGTCACCTAGTGCATACATAGCCCCTGTATTTAGTGACAAATTTTATATTATTTTACCTATGGGGACAATTCCCTCTTACAAGGTTAGATAAGAGACCCACCTCGCTCCAAAGCGCACTTCCAACACCAAGAACGTGCCCAAACCCTCAATTTGGAGCCGAACGATCCGAAACTAAATAAATGAGGTAGGAACTAGTCAATACAAGCTCAAGAGTTCGCATTTTAGTTGCTAAAGTAATTTCCCAACCTTAAACACAAGTTTCCTAAAATCCGACCCTGGGCCCACGTGCCCGGATTCCGAAATTTTTGAAGAAAGTAATTCCTTATAGCCTAAGGATCAATAATATATGATTTCTACTTCATTCCATAACAAATTTCGTGGTTAAATCTAACTTTTATCAAAACCCTAGATTTTCACTCAAATCCCATGATTTTCACTAATTTTAATGTGTTAATCTACCCAAAACCCAAGTATTAAACTCACATTAAGTAGGGATAACTTACCTCACAATGCTAGGTTGAAATCCTCTCTTTGAAAGCTCCCAAATCGCCCAAGTGTAGAAGTGAAATGAAATAAATGGTCTAAGCCCCTTTTTAAAAGTTGTGCCCAGGCCTCTGATGTCGTATTTGCGACACCAGGCTCGCAAATGCGTAGTCGCAATTGCGATGAAATGTTCGCAAATGCGAACTGGGCCTTCCTCTGCCTTGATCGCAATTGCGATAGAGGGGTCGCAAATGCGGACCCTGCTGGGTTCGCAAATGCGAAGAATATGTCGCAAATGCGACAACTGCCCCCAGTCGGCTTCATTGAATTTTTGATGCTTACCTCGCAATTGCGATCAATATCTCGCAATTACGAGATCTGCAGCAGCAACAAAAACACCAAAAATCTGATGTGCTTTTCTACTCCAAACCTATGCCCGAAACTTACCTGAGCCCTCGGGGCTCCACTCCGAATACTCTCCAAGTCCAACAACATTGTACAAACTTGCTCGAGAGATCAAATCGCCGAAATAACACCTAAAACCACTGATTCAACACCAAAAAGCATGAAATCCTTAAGAACATTCAAATTCCTATCTTTACAAACAGACGTCCGAATCACGTCAAATCAGCCATGTTTCTCACCAAATTTCACAAACAAGACTAAAATATTATATTGGACCTGTACCGGGCTCTGGAATCAACATACGTGCCTGATACCAACATGATCAAGCATTATTCATTTCATTAAATTCTTAGAATTTCAGTTTAACAATTTCTAACAAAAATTCATTACTCGGGCTAGTGACCTCAGAATTCAACTCCGGGCATACGGCCAGGTCCCATATTTTTTTATGGACCCTCCGGGACCGTCAAAACACAAGTCCGGGTCCATTTACTAAAAATATTGACCAAAGTCGAACTTAGCCTTTTAAGAAAATCTTAGGGAATCAAGTATGCCTATTTCATCCCAAACTCTTCCAAATCCTGAACCAACCATTCCTGCAAGTCATAAATCAGTAAAACCAAGTGCGGGAAGCCTTAACTAGGGGAATGGGGTTCTAAAAAGCAAAACGACCAGGCGGATCGTTATAATAAGCTTTTGTTTATTAATAATGGTCGCTTCCTTCATTTACATGGTAAATGACAAAAAATTCACAATAAGGTAGCAAATAATTTTTTTAGCTTTATCTTCAACAATATTAAAGAAGAAAAGGCCCACTGTGGACCTAGAATTTGCTTATTCTGTTGGGACCTACTGCGGTTGTATTGTTATTGAATTACTTATTTAATTTGCAATTGCATACTCAGTCATGTTCATTCATTTCATATCATATCTCAGTCTCTGTTGTTATTTATTGACACATCATATCATCATTTTGGGCTAGTTTCATGGCATTGTGAGCCCGAGAGACTGGAGAGATTGATGATTGAGTGAGGCCGATGGCCTGAGTGTGAGTGATATTATGGGATTGGGTTGCACGCTGCAGCATGTTATATTGATTATACTATGGGATCGGGCTGCACGCCGCATCATGTTATATTGATTTATGTCATGATTGGCTGGATATAGCGCTTGGGCTGAAGGATCCCCTCCGGAGTCTGGACACATCCTAATTGAGCACGATTGATTTATATTGAGGGATGAATCTTCCCTGGACATGGATCTTGTTTGAAGCATCTATTTTTGGAGATGGATCTTTCCCGGGCTAGATTGGCCTTATATAATACTGAGTGACTGACTGACAGTTGCTATGTATATATTCGGGATGGATCTTCCCTCAGCTGGATTGGCCTTATACAATACTTAGTGACTGACTGGTATTTATTATGTATATATTCGGGATAGATCTTCACTGGGCTAGATTGGCCATATACAATACTGAGTGACTGAGCATGTCGAGTGATTGAGCATGATAAGTGGAAAGTGTGAGATAGAGAGATTGAGTACTCTGAGAATGTGAGTACATGAGTTCATCTCAGAGATACATTCCATTGGCATGCACATATGACATACATGCGTAGAGATGCATTTTTTCTCATGTTGTACGGTAACACGTCATTCATGACTTCTCACACATATTGACATATGGGCATAGTGATGTATTTTACACTGGCTATCTGAAAAGAAAATAAAATATCTTATTTATTTTTGAAAGGATTTTTGGAAAAAATTATTGTTTTCAAACTTAATCATATTTTCGACGATTTCGGTAAAGGATTTCGGTTTTCACTAAGGGTGTCTAAGGGGCCGGGTCAGCCCGCTTTCAGACCAACCCGGACTAGTACAAAGGGGTCGGGTGGGCTGGGTTAATAGGCTAAGGGGGTTGATCCGTTTACCTTGGGGAAACCGATTAACCGACCCGGTCAAACCCAGTCAATGGGATTTACTGTGGAACTGGTTAACCGGCCCGGATCGGACCGGTCCAGACCGGTATAACGGCTACTTTCATTTTTTATTTATTTATTTTTTTAAAATGGGGCCTGACTTTTTTTGACCATTGGCAACGGTCTTCTGGCCCTTGGGGCCGTTGCCCCACGGCAGATTTGCACAAATAGCCCATTTTTGGGCCTTTTTAAAAAAAAACTAACACTTTTTGTAATTACCTAATTAGCCCTTTAAAAAACTATAAATACACACCCCTCCCCCTCTTCTTCATTTCTTCACTCATCTTTCATTTCTCAAACTCATATTTTCAATTAACATTCTCTTATTCTTCACCTAAAGTGCAATTAAGTATTTGACTCTCATTTTTTTGGAATTTCATTTATCGTATTATTTAATATTTGAAGTTAGAAGTTTGAAATTTGAACAATTGACGTTTCTTCGTGGTAACATTGGAGTTGCGAAATCATCAAGTGTTCAATTTATTGTCGAATTCGGTGCACTCCCTCCAAATCTTTCTCTTGTTTACTATTTTATTTGCATATTTAATTTTTGCTAGTAGTTAAATTTTCACAATATGTTTAAAGCTGCAAAAAGAGTTTGTAATAAGGTTACTAATCAAGGAAATAAAAAAAGAGGTAGTACTTCTGCTTCAGCATCTGGTAGTAATTTGTATGACCAAGCTAAATGATTCTTTACAACAATTATACAATTATTATGCAAATATAATTGATGATGCTGCTCTTAATGTAGGCAATGTTAATCCCACTATGCATTGTACCACTTCTACTACTGTGGATGATGATGAAGGCCTTGATAGTTTTAATATTTTTTCTATATTTTGTAACACTCAAACCAGTAGCAAGAACATTGATGAACTTCAATTCTACTTGCAAAAGCAAAAAGAGCCTTGAACAAAGGAATTTTCACCGTTGGGATGGTGGCATGAGAATGGAAAGCATTTTCATGTTCTTTCCACTATGGCTGAATGTGCCAATTTCAACTGTTGCATCAGAGAGTACATTTAACGAAGCAAGGCAACAACTTAGAGACACCCATCACTCATTAGGAAGCAATGCTTTGGAAGTTTTAGTATGTTTCAGAGAATGGATTAGATTGGAACGAAGAAATCAAGGATGTGAAGATGTTGATAGCCCAGAAGATGAGGAACTTGGAGATATATTAAGTCATGGTAACCCATCTGAATTTAACACTCCAGAAGAAGGTCAATCAGTTCATATTGACTATGAAAAACTTACTAAGGCAATGCAAAACCTTTGAATTTACTCTTTTTTCGTTAATTTACTTGTTGCTAAATGTAAACCTTTCAATTTGTAAGTTTAAATTTTGAAATAAATGTAGCACTTGCAATTTATAAGTGCAATATTTTCTCATCTTCATTGTATTCTTTATATTTTTACGTTATATTAATATAACTTACAATAGTTATACAAAATACGAAAAAAAATTAAATATTACACTAACCCTTGTACCTATAACCCGTACGGTTCATTTTTTACTCGGATGAACCCGAACCTATTAAGCCCGGTAACCCCTAACTCATTACCGGCCCGGTTTCAAACCCGTACGGTTCAAAAAATTTCCTACCCAGCCCACCCGTTAGACACTCATAGCTTTCACAGATATACTTGAAAATCGGAATCATTTTTCAAAAAATTATGAATAAGCTGAGCAATTTATCTCTAAATTACTTCTTTTATTACTTGCTTTACGTTTGTTATGAACTGTTGTTGGCTATTGGTGTTGGACTCGACCTTGTTCCAGCTCGTCACTACTTTCAACCTAAGGTTAGGTTTGTTACTACATGGGGTCGGTTGTACTCATACTACACTTCTACACCTTGCGTTCAGATATTGGCTGCTGACGTTGCTGTGATCGACGGGAGCTAGATTTGAAGACGTACCAGTGTTCCGGTTATAGTTGCCTCTTATTCATGGTAGCCTTAGATTTATTAAAATCTGTTTATGTATATGTCGAATAGATGATGTATTTATTTCATACCAGTTTTCTAAATTCTAATCTTAGAAGCTCATGATTTGTACTAACACTCCTTGGGGAATGTATCAGTTTCAGATATTTTCTTTATTTAAGTGTCTTATTAATTTCAATGAAATTGATTAGTTATTAATTGACTTAACTAGAGGGTTGGGTTAGGTACCATGACGACTAGTTGAATTTTGGATCGTGACAAATATGAAATAAGTCATGATATCTCTAAAGAGGTACAACATAATAAGGCATAGCAAATACAGAATTTAGGTATGCTTTCTAGATAAAGAGATCAAGTACAATATCAAATATTTAAATTCTTGCATAAAGATATGATATGTATCAACCATCTCTTATATAAAAGCTACTACATGAGTCTAATATGTTTATTCATGCTCAAGACCTATTCACAATATCTCACAACACAACATCCATGTGCCTGACATAGGTTACGTGTCCAAACTGGATGCTTGAGGTCCAAAGTAATATGAATAATCAACCGGCTCCGGAGGGACGAATCCAAATCCAAACATTGATAATATCGTAGTCAACTGATCAATACAAATATCCACTTATAATGTCCTTAGTACTAAAATTCTTAATTTTTCTCAATATCAAACTCTCCAGACTCATGCATATGCGGATGAAAGAATATATGTATGATGCACGAGGACATAACAATAAAGATACGGATAAATATTTGTATTATTAAGTGATGGCTACGACTAATCATGTAAATGAACTTAACATAATATTCTAACAGGCTTATTCAATATTCATATGTCTAATCAAGATATCTAACATGGATAAGATAACTCGCGTAGCCACTAAATCATAATTCAGTTAAAGCAAGTGTATGACTGCGGTCTACGGCTAATTAAAAATCTCAACATGGCAAAAGTAATCCAACATGATCGAATTAACAAGTCATAACCCTAAGCAGGGATTCTATCAACAAGATTTAGACACGTACTCACATAATCAAATAAGGCAATGCATGACAATCATAAGACTCAACTTAGCTAAGACAAATGATTATGTTCAAGTTAACATGTCATAAGCCTAAACTTAGCTACACAATCATAAAGTCATTAAAAGCATATATAAAGAAGTCACACAGTCCGAATAAAGCATTTCAGTAGCCTAAGACTACCCGAAATCAAGCCAAGCACACGCATATTCTGTCACGACCCAAAATCCATTAAGGATTATGATGGCGCCAAATACCACTGTTAGGCAAGCCAACCAAATTACTTAATTAAATTCCAATTTTTGGTATTGTTTAAAATCATTTTTCTTTATACAATAAATAACGAATAATAAAATTTACAGAAATAACCATGAAGTCTTTAACAAAACTTAACACTTAATAATCCAAAAATCCTCCCAGAACCCGGTGTTACAAGTGCATGAGCAATTTCTAGGAAATAATGTAATACAACAATCATCCGGAATACAATATTGGACAGAAATAAATACAGAAATTTGAAAGAGGCTCTGCTGGCTGTGGGTCGCCTCGAGAAGTGCAGCTCACCTAAGTCTCCGTATCAACCATGCTGTCACACCCCATAGGCCACTAGAGACGCATGTGCTTGTGCAACAAAAATGCATAGAAGTGTAGTATGAGTAAGGAACAACGTGTACCCAATGAGTATCCCGCCTAATCTCGAAGAAGTAGAGACGAGATGGTCGACTTCGACACTTAGTAGTGGTCCAATAATGATATATTATTAATGTAAACAATCAAGGATTTATTAAGATTGACAGTAATTTCAAGTAAGTCATGAACAGGTGACAGTTCCCTTTGGTATAAAAAATCTCAAGATTTATAATCCAATAGTTTCCCATTTATCAAGTCGGGGAGAGAAAATATCAATCCCAAATAATCTCAAGGCAAGCAATACAAGCATGCAAATCATGCCGAGGACGTACAGCCTGCTCCAACAGAAAGTACATTGTGCACTACCGAGGGTCGAACAGCGCGAACCATAGATGCATCTATTTAATTTGCCGAGGCGTTCGGCCCGTTCCAAAAATAAACACATACAAACTGACAATCAAGAAGTCCACATGGAGAAATTTTCCAAAGAAAGCCAATCCTCTTTTAACCATTTAAGAAAAATAAAGTTTAATCAGTTTAAAAATTTATTTACTAATTCAATATGATTTAAGCAATTCAAGTTGTCAATAACTTCACAAATAATCCAAGTATAACATGCTCTTGGGTCCTAAGCTACTCGGACAATAGTATAATAGTAGCTACGCACGGACTCTCGTTACCTCGTGCGTACGTAGCCCCCACAAATAGGAGCATATAACCAATTAACTCACTTATGGGGACAATTCCCTCGTAGAAGGTTAGAAAGGAGACTCACCTCGCTCCGAAGCTCCAAACCGGCTTCCAAGATCTTCCGACGACTCAAACCGATACTCCAATACTCCAAAACTAGTAAACAATTATGTAAACCCATTATATATGCTAAGGTACTCATTATAATCCAATTTATAACAATTCCTAACCCCGATCGAAAAGTTGACAAAAACGCCCTCGGGCCCATGTGCCCGTATTCCGAAATTTTTCGAAGATAAAGTTTACCAATGAACTCACTAACTCAGATATATGATTTTCTCTTAATTCCATACCCAAAGTCGTGGTAAAAAAATCCAAAAGTACTAATGTCCTGGGTTTTCCCTCAAACCCCAAGTTTTCTACAAATTCCCATGTCTAAATCAATATATAAATCTTGTATTTACTCAACACTAGTAGAAATCACTTACCTCATGCTTGGTGATGAAAATAGCACCTCAAAGTTGCTCCAAATCGGCTCCAATGGAAGAAAATGGGGTTAAAATGAACCCAACCCCCGATTTAAAAAGACCTTACTGCCTCCAGCACTTTCCGCACCTGCGGTCCCTCGACTGCTTCTGCGGTTCCGCAGGTGCGGCCCCACTACCGCTTCTATGGCCCCAGCCCTCTTCACGCCTAACTGCTTCTGCGGGGCCGCTAAACCCTCCGCAGAAGCGGTTATACCAGCAACCAGACCCCTTCAGCTATTCAAAATTCTAAATTTCGATCCGTTAACCACCCGGAATCCATCCGAGGCCCCGGGGACCCCAACCAATCATACCAACCAGTCCCAAAACACATTACAGACTTGCTCGAGGCCTCAAATCATATCAAACAATGCTAAAATCACGAATCAACCTCCAATCCAAGCTTTATGAACTTTAGAATTTCAAACTTCTACTTTCGATGTTTAAACCTATCAAATCACGTCCGATTGACCCCAAATTTTGTACACAAGTCACATTTGACATTACGGACCTACTCCAACTTCCGAAATCGGATTCCGACCCCGATATAAGAAAAGTCCACTTCCGGTCAAACTTCTCAAAAACCTTCAATTTTCTATCTTTAGCCAAATGACCCCAAAATGACCTACGGACCTCCAAATTCACTTTCGATCGCGCTTCCAACTCCAAAATTACCATACGGAGCTATTCCCTGGCTCAAAATCCCAAACGGGCATCGATAATACTGAAATGCACTTCAAGCAAAACTTATGAAATTTCTTATAAAATACTAACTTCCACAATAGGCGCCAAAACGCTCCCGGGTCATCCAAAAACCCGATCCGGGCATACACCCAAGTCCGAAATCATCATACGAACCTGCTGGAACCTTCAGATCCCGATTCCGAGGTCGTTTACTCTGAAATCCAATCTTAGCTAATTCCTTCAACTTTAAGCTTCCGAAATGAGAACTCTCTTTCCAAATCAACTTTGAACTTCCCGAAATTCAATTCCGACCATGCGTACAAGTCATAATACCTGAAATGAAGCTGCTCATGGCCTCAGACTGCTGAACGACGTGCTAGAGCTCAAAATGACCGATCGGGTCATTACACTCTCTCCCATTTAAACATACGTTCGTCCTCGAACGTGCTGAGAACTACACTGAAGTAGTCCGAAATCACTGTTTAGCACCTCATGCACCTTCCCGTGCTACCACAACTCAGTTGAGCACATTAAGTCGATAAATTCTGAGATTTTCTCTTTCATTCAAGCAAATAAGCCTTAGATCCCAATTCCAACAACCGAAATTCTATGCAAGACCTGCTTCCAACATACGCTCACCATAACAATGACTACATGCAGTACCAAAACACGACTGCATACCTTAGCTGAATTTACCCCTTGTACCATTTTACTCACAGGACCACAATAACATTCTCTGAGCATAGTAATCGAAAATCCACGAATCTGATGCTCACAACGCACCTCAGGATATACATAGTTCTTACTCTAACTCTTACAATACCGCCACGACAGAAGATAGGCGTAGAAATTCATAACCAGCACCCGAATCAACAAATCATCGGGTCTATACTCCTGACAAGAACCCTTACCTCATTCTGAACTAAATAATGATCTTTGATCCTTAATATATTCCATGTAATCAGATTGCACTGATCATAAATCCAATAATCTTGTCTCACCCAGTACGAACTGTTCAGGCAATAAGCCGTCCCGGACATGATCAAAAGTCTCATATGATGCCACAATGTGCCAATAGGCTACTAATTAGAGTGCGGTACAAAAGGAAAACGAACTCCGAAAGGAAATTCAGTTGCCCCGCTCGCGGATCATACATGCAACGCGGTCAACATACTAAACAGACACCCCGCTCGCGAATAATACATGTGACGCGGGCACACAGCTAATATGAGCTTTCCTTAGAAAATAGGAAACAAACAAATAAAATTAGATATGGGGAGTTGTACTGAACATCACACTGTTGCGGCGCGCAACCCGATCCAAACAGCATAACCATGGCGGCGTGCCACCCGATCCACACAACACAACGATGGTGGCGTGCCACCCGACCCAAATAACATACCCATGGCGACGTGCCACCCGATCCAAACGTAGAACTCACATAAGGAGATGCACATCGAGCTAAATTGCTCATTACAATAAAATATCGAAATTCGGTCACGAGCACGCTAAGTGCATAATACCATCCCTCAGGGGACTTATCGCGCTATAAGCTACGAAACTCAAGCACAACGAGGTGCGATATATGATTTGAATCTCAAGAGCCATTTTGCTCGAATAACATCATCTCAATGCAGAAACTTAACACATAAGCAATTTACCAAGCCGTCTGTCAACTCACACGGCGCAATGCATCATTGCATGGAATAGCTGACAACGAAATAGCACCCCGGCTTCTCTCCCATAAACAGCGCATTGCTGAATTGAACACATCTGACCTGATATAGAGCCCATATTCACATTAAATCCACCCACGGCCTCAAGTCGATTTCTTATTGCACCAACTAAGCTAATGACCTTTCATGGGTCCATAATAACCCCCTTTTCTCGTAACATACAAGATCAACCGTCATAACTGGAGAAATCCTCCATAGTCCACAACTCAATAAACCGAGTGCCCTCTAGGCATAAGTTCTCAAATTAATGATACCACCAAATCTTCATACATGGTTTAAATCTTTAATCAATCAAGTGACTACATGCCACACTTATACAATCTTTCTGTGGAACATGCTCCCACAACCTACCATAACAAACAACGGGTCCGTACATCCAAACCACCGGCCGCACTAATGCTGAAAAGCGATCAAGAAATCCCTAACGAAGATGCAAGGCCTTTTCCGCGAAACACCGATCTCAGGTGATGCTAAAGACAATACCAACTTACCTTAAACATCGAAACTCATTTCCTGCTCATCTGAGCTCGTGACATCCTTGTCAACACCGAACTGCAACTTTGATCCTCACTTCAAATTCCATACTACTCACTACACCTAACATGCCACTATACAATAGAACACACTTTTTATCATAACTCCGGAACCATTAATAGGTTAACACCTCCTCATATAAAAACTTTTCAATTAACTCACTTTAAGAGAACCATAGCAACACACAGGTTAATTCTCATAACTGAAAAATATACAAATCTCTAAGTAGTGGACTAAGCCACCATAGCCCTTCCGGGATCTGCCTACACACAATAGGCCATAACAGTAGAATACTTCTGAATAACATCAATTATGGTGGCCGACAAGCCTCACATGTATCGTCACAAATCACTTGCATAACTTGATCACGCTGAAGGAACTGATCACTGCCAGCAGTAGGCCAATTCAACTATGGCTAACCAATCTATCCTCTTTCAATTTACCCCGATTGCCTTAGAAATGATAATAACTCCATCCGGACTCTCTCCCCGAGTGACCTTGAATCACGAGATCATGATATCTCAAATCCCACGAACCATTTCATACCTCCCACATGCTACGTCGCAAGTCGAAACATCATAGAACATTCTGGGCCTCTTCTCATAGGCTGCTACAAAAGCTTGATTCTTAACCATACCTACATGCTCGAAATTATTAGGCACCACACTTTACCCTTTGAATCCACTAGGACCGTTGTTGAGAGCCACCCGCTCTGACTTGGCCTCGAATATAATCAACTCCATAAATCTTCTAGCACATGAATACCCTCTCGACGAAGCACCTGGCAGAATCACTTCCCTTGAAACCCATACTTATACGAGGCGTAACCTTGAATCCTTTCTCAAATTTGAACATGAGCCAACAAGGCCAACCATGGTACACCTTTACAATCCCTTTGCTCAATTTACCACTTATGCCCTTTTTCCGTAGCTGAAATAACTCATCAACATGCTAATAACTAGAAATCTCGCAAGTAGTTAACTATGCAACCCAATCATAGGCGGGGGGACTCTCCCACTTAGCTTGAAGCTACTATTACACAACTCTGGAACTCATCGGAATTCTTTATCTCTTATTGACATAACCTTGCGCAATCAACCGCCTAAATTCTCGGAATCTTTTTGTAAAACTCCCTTTTTATACCCTGAATCATCAACCACATTCGCACGACCGATCTCTTTGTTGTATAACCAATGGAATTCTTCGCAGAAGCCTCGCCAACCACGCGACCGCTAACCTGATCACAGGGAATAACCCACCTGTGGAAATCACTTCCCAACATCTTCCAACACTGCTGCACTGGGTACAATCACTACGACATCGATAACCCTTCCTGAGTCTGAGCTCACTCTCTAGCTGCACAAGTCCATTCATCCCCCGCGGACGTCACTTAAATGTGCGGCAACATCCTTCCAACTCGAAGTTATGTTGTATCCTTCTTCATTTCAAGCGGCTCCTTCCCGTTATCTCACATCTCCTGCCGCATAATGGCCCATCCTTCAAATTAAATCCGTAGGCCCCAATCACAAATCTTTAAAGTTCCCAAATCGTCCCAAACTCTCCTTAAAGTGCGTAGTCATGCTGCCACAATTCCCATATGTAACTCCGCCACTCTCCCACTTTGGCGGAACTCATCCCTTTAAGCGACTACTCGACTTTTGCTACTTATACTTGGCCTTCTAGAAATTTTAGTCACCGCCTGACACTTCCCACATGTCTTTCATCATCCTTTGCTGCTCAGTTGTTGCCTCAAATAAAACCTATCTTAGTAGCACTTGAACCTACAATAGCTACTAACCTTAAGCCTTTCTGAAGATCCTCTTTATCTAGCCGTCAACATTAGAAACACCGATTCGATCGGAATCACCGCACCCCGCGATATCTAACAGTCGCTTCTTCAATAATGTCTTGCAATATCCTGCTCCAAAGGCGAATTGTAGAAGATCATAACACCGACGAATTTAGTACATTCAATAAGGACGACGACACCTCATCATAGATGAAAACTCCACCACGCCCGCAATTACCAAGTCTCGTTACCCCATCAACCCAAACCTGAACATTTTCAGCCCGATTGCCTTTCCCTTGCCAGGAATAAAACACCAAGTCTCTAGATCATGCACTGAGTAAACCTCCCTTCAAGTCATTCACTACCCTGACATGTAGGCAAACATCTTACCATCATATCAATACTGCGGAACAATCGTTCATAAGCATCATGGCATCTTGTGCCTAGCCTCAGAGCTCTCAAAAGTACCGCTACTAAGCTGAAATAATAGAATACCCTTCCACATGGCGACCATAATAGCTCAATCAACTATACAGGGAGAAACATCCCGCACCATATTTGTAGTACCATTACAATTCTTCAATTCTCGATGAATAGCAAGCGCTTTGCATCGCATAAGATTGAGTAGGAAGGAAAAAAAAGGCATAAGCCTCAAAGGAATCAAATCGCACGATTAGGAATCAAGAAGGAAGTGCTCCTAACAGCCTAGTAGCCTCTCGAAGATAAGTACAGACGTCTCCGTACCGATTCGCGAGACTCTACTAGACTTGCTCATGACTCGTAAGACCTAAGGGAACCTAGTGCTCTAATACCATGTTGTCACGACCCAAAATCCATTAAGGGTCATGATGGCGCCGGACACCGCTGTCAAGCAAGCCAACCAAATTACTTAATTAAATTCCAATTTTTGGTACTGTTTAAAATCATTTTTCTTTATACATTAAATAACGAATAATAAAATTTACAGAAATAACCATGAAGTCTTTAACAAAACTTAACACTTAATAATCCAAAAATCCTCCCAGAACCCGGTGTCACAAGTGCATGAGCAATTTCTAGGAAATAATGTAATACAACAATCATCCGGAATACAATATTGGACAGAAATAAATAATGAAATTTGAAAGAGGCTCTATTGGCTGCGGGTCGCCTCGAGAAGTGCAGCTCACCTAAGTCTCCGTATCAACCATGTTGTCACGCCCCGTAGGCCACTAGAGACGCATATGCCTGTGCAACAAAAATGCACAGAAGTGTAGTATGAGTACAAAACAACGTGTATCCAATGAGTATCCTGCCTAATCTCGAAGAAGTAGAGACGAGATGGTCGACTTCCACACTTACCAGTGGTCCAATAATGATATACTATTAATGCGAACAATCAAGGATTTATTAAGATTGACAGTAATTTCAAGTAAGTCATGAACAGGTGACAGTTCCTTTTTATATAAAAAAATCTCAAGATTTATAATCCAATAGTTTCCCGTTTATTCAAGTTGGGGAGAGCAAATATCAATCCCATATAATCTCAAGGCAAGCAATACAAGCATGCGTAAATCATGCCGAGGACGTACGGCCCGCTCCAATAGAAAGCAAATTGTGCACTGCTGAGGGTCAAACGGCGCAAACCATAGATGCATCTATTTAATTTGCCGTGGCGTTCGGCCCACTCCAAAAATAAACACATACAGACAGACAACCAAGAAGTCCACACGGAGAAGTATTCCAAAGAATGCCAATCCTCTTTTAACCATTTAAGAAAAATAAAGTTTAATCAGTTTAGAAATTCATTTACTAATTCAATATGACTTAAGCAATTCAAACTGTCAATAAGTTAACAAATAATCCAAGTATAACATGCTCTTGGGTCTTAAGCTACACGGGCAATAGTATAACAGTAGCTACGCACGGACTCTCGTCACCTCGTGCGTACGTAGCCCCCACAAATAGGAGCACATAACCAATTAACTCACCTATGGGGACAATTCCCTCTTACAAGGTTAGAAAGGAGACTCACCTCGCTCCGAAGCTCCAAACCGACTTCCAAGCCCTTCCGACGACTCAAACCGATGCTCCAATGCTCCAAAACTAGCAAACAATTATGTAAACCCATTAATATATGCTAAGGTAATCATTATAATCTAATTTATAACAATTCCTAACCCCGATCGAAAGTTGACGAAAATGCCCTCGGGCCCACGTGCCCGGTTTCTGAAATTTTTTGAAGATAAAGTTTACCCATGAACTCACTAACTTAGATATATGATTTTCTCTTAATTCGATACCCAAAATCGTGGTAAAAAAAATCCAAAAATACTAATCTCCTAGGTTTTCCCTCAAACCCCAAGTTTTCTACAAATTCCCATGTCTAAATCCATATATAAATCTTGTATTTACTCAAAACTAGTAGAAATCACTTACCTCATGCTTGGTGATGAAAATGGCACCTCAAAGTTGCTCCAAATCGGCTCCAATGGAAGAAAATGGGTTAAAAATGAACCCAGCCCCCGATTTAAAAATACCTCACTGCCTCCAGCACTTTCCGCACCTGCGGTCCCTCAACCGCTGCTGCGGTTCTGTAGATGCGGCCCCACTACCGCTTATGCGGTCCTTCCTAGGCTGCCCTTTCTCCGCTTCAACGCCTTCTCCACCGCAGGTGCGGTCCCGCATCTGCGGTCAAACGACCGCATCTGCGGTCCCAGCCCTCTTCACGCCTAACCACTTCTGCGGTTTAATTCCTCACTTCTGCGGGGCCACTTCTGCGGTGAACCCTCCGCAGAAGCGGTTATACCAGCAACCAGACCCCTTCAGCTATCCAAAATTCTAAATTTCGATCCGTTAACCACCCGGAATCCATGCGAGGCCCCCGGGACCCAAACCAATCATACCAACTAGTCCCAAAACACATTACGGACTTGCTCGAGGCCTCAAATAACATCAAACAACGCTAAAATCACGAATCAACCTCCAATCCAAGCTTTATGAACTTTAGAATTTCAAACTTCTACTTTCGATGTTTAAACCTATCAAATCATGTCTGATTGACTCTAAATTTTGCACACAAGTCACATTTGACATTACGGACCTACTCCAACTTCCAGAATCGAATTCCGACCCCGATATCAAAATGTCCACTTCCGGTCAAACATCTCAAAAACCTTTAATTTTCTATCTTTAACCAAATGACCCTAAAATGACCTACGGACCTCCGAATTCACTTCCGATCCTGCTCCCAACTCCAAAATCACCATATGGAGCTACTCCCAGGCTCGGAATCCCAAACGGGCATCAATAACACTGAAATATACTTCAAGCCAAACTTATGAAATTTCTTCCAAAATGCTAACTTCCACAATAGGCGCCAAAACGCTCCTGGGTCATCCAAAAACCTGATCCGGGCATACGCCTAAGTCCGAAATCATCATACAAACCTGATGGATCTTTCAGATCCCGATTCTGAGGTCATTTACTCTGAAATCCAATCTTAGTTAATTCCTTCAACTTTGAGCTTCCGAAATGAGAACTCTCTTTCGAAATCAACTCTGAACTTCCCGAAATTCAATTCCGACCATGCGTACAAGTTATAATACCTAAAATGAAGCTGTTCATGGCCTCAGACTGCTGAACGACGTGCTAGAGCTCAAAACGACCGGTCGGGTCGTTACATATTCGCTCGTCACCTCGCGTATATGTTGTTCCTAAATCAACCAACAGATAGCACACAAGATAGCTATAGGGTAGATTCATTCTTACAAGTCTAGACAAGAGACTTACCTCTTCCGGTGAACACCTTCAATCTCCAAAAACCGTATTCCTTTTAGAATTCACTCCAATCGGCTTGAATCTAGCAAATTATTACTTAAATGAGTCGATAAAAGTAGGAATTGACTCTAGTTTATAAAAACTCAATATTTACTCAAAATAGAAAAGTCAACAAAAGTAGTCTCGGGCCCCGTGCCCAAAATTCGAAATTGATTATAGATTTTGATTACTCATAATATTACGAGTCCAAATATATAATTTAATTTCAAATCGAATATCAATTTCCTGATCAAAACACCAAATTCCCTCTCTTAAGTTCATACTAAAATCCTAATTTGTGCACTTTAAATCCTTAATTAATGGATATTAATCCATGAGAAATAACAACAACAACAACAACAACAACAACAACAACAACAACAATAACAAATCTAGTATAATCCCACAAAGTGGGGTCTGGGGAAACTAGAGTGCACGCAGCCTTACCCCTATCTTAAGAAGGTAAAGAGGTTGTTTTCGATAGACCCTTGGCACAAAGAAAGAGAAAAAGATATAGAAACAATAAGCAGTTATTTAATAAAAAGGGAGTTAAAAACACTTACCCCTTTGATCTTCGGAGAATACCTCTTCAAAATCGACTAAAAATTGGAGTCTTGGGCTTGGAAATGGGAAAACTGCAAGGCCTCTTTCTTCACAATCACGGTCACCAATCTCGCGATCGTACTTCACATAACTCCCAACACGATATTCCCCTTTGTGATCGTAGGTAAGAAGATCCACTATCGCGATGAACAAATTTCCTCACCTCTTCACAGATAACCTTCAGTATAATAGCCATAATTTTTTGCATAAAACTCCAAATGACAAACAAGTTTGATCTCTGAAGACTACACCCAAAGAGATACAACTTTTATTTTTGGATCATCTCTAAATTACTTATAGATTACAAGATATAAGCTCCCAAGTCACACTACTGATAGCAGAATTTTCTTTTGTGCTTTCGTGAACCACCCTTCTGTGATCACGATTCACAACCCTGTTGTCAAAAATTAGCAATTGAAAAAGGGTCTGGAAATGGTTTGAAACCACTCTGAAACTCACCTGAGGTATAGGGGACCCCGTCCAATCATCCTAACAAGTTCATATACCCATTTCAAACTTGTCCAAAGGCTTGAAACGTGAATAACAACATCAAAGCCATGAAATCAAAGATCGAACCAAACTCTTTAAACTTTTTTAACTTTCAAACTTCAAATTTTCGAGTCTGAATTACTCCTGAGCACTTCGGCTCGACTCCAAACCATACCAATAAGTCCAAGTACCTTATATGAATTAGTGTAAGATCTCAAAACTTACACAAGACCACCACAACCAAAAATCAAGGATCAAACAAAGAAATCATCTCTCATAAATTCATAAGCTTTATACCTCTAATCAAACGCCTGAATCATGCATGAACACTTTGAATTGCAACCAAACTTTGCACACAAGTTTATTTTGACTATGTGGACTCATTCAAGAATATCATTTGGAGTCCAATAACATAAAAGTCATCTCTTGGTCAAACTTATGTACTTTTAAGTTCTTCAAATTGCCACTTTCGACAAATGGAGCCGAATTCTTGTAGGACCCTCCAAAACCCAATTCGAACATACAGAATGTCCAAAATTATCATACAAACCTACCGAAACCATCAAAACCTGATTCCGATTGTGTTCATCTAAAAGTCAAGCCTTGGTCAACTTTTGCAACTTAAGGCTTCCAAATATGAACAAGGTGTTCCAAATCAATTCCACACCTCACAGAATCTGCTCCAACCATGCGCACAAGTTAAAAAACCACAAAATGCACATAGTGAAAGCCTTCAACAGGAAAAATGAGGTGCTGAAACTCAAAATAACCGATTGGATCGTTATTTTTCTCCCCCTCTTAAAAACATATGTTCTTCCTTAGACATGCCAATAACTCTTCTGAAACTATCAAATAACTGTGAAAACTCATCATACATATATCCAATAGTGATCTCATGACAAATTCATACTGAAGATACCATTAGTATATATTAACTGAGGAGGATTTCTTCAACAACTTGAGCTCATAAGCTCGTAACCCATCTTTAACACTTCAAACCTCTCCAAAATCCGATTCTTGTACCTTTTCATCATTACCATCTGAAAAACCCATATCATAACATATATGAACAATCCAACCAAAATCACACGCCACATTCCATATATCTTATAGATATAGAAATATCCTCTTACCGCAATAACCAATCACACCAAACCCGACACCGATAAAATAGCATAATCCAAATAGATCATTCTTCTAAGTCTTCACAACACACTTAGTGATATAAGAAAACTGTAAGAACTCACACCAAACTCCATAGAAATAAATCATGGCTTTTTCTTACCCGATAGCATCAAAGCATTTTATCCAAAAGTGATGTCACGACCCCAAACCACCCCGGCCGTGAAGGCTCCTATCACAGTACTAGGCAAGCCAATTCAACTTTTACAACATCGTGTTCTTTTAAATTCATTTTTCTAAAATAGATTAAGTTTCAAATCTTTCATATGTAATATATATCAACAGAAATATGCGGAAAAAACTAGTACGAAAATACATCAACACAGCCCGGAACTGGTGCCACTAGTCATGAGCCACTAAGTACAACTCAACACCATCTACTTAATACAAAATAAGTATGAGATACAAAGTACTATGATAGGAAAGAGAAAGGCAGGGCTGGGAACGCCGTGCAACTACATTACAATCTCCGGATAAGACTCTGAAAGAGGTGAAGGCTCTCACTCTGATGCTTTGGCACCTGGATCTGCACACAAGGTGCAGGGAGTCACATGAGTACGCCAACTTAGTAAGTAACTAAAGTAAATAAAGTATGAGTGCAGTGACAAGCATTTAAAATCATATGCATACTTATCAAGGAATCTCAACAGAAATATCGAGTCAAAATTTGCAGTTCAATAACCAATTATCTCGTAAAACTCCAGTTTCCACTAAAATCCTTTAAAACATTTATTCAACATTTTTCAATAGAGGCTAAGTATAAAAGAAGAGTGAAAGCATAAAAATATCATAGACAAGCCCATCGGGCGAGGTATCACTCATAAGTATAGCCTCTCGGGCAAGCCTTTCTGTCACTCGTGACTCAACTCTCATCAATTAGTACTCACACACAGCACTCCAGCTCAATAAATATCTCATAATAATAACCGTTGCAGCATGCAGCCCGATCCATAATATATAGTCGACTATGCTCACTGGGGGTGTACAAACTCCGGAGGGGCTCCTACAGCCCAAGAATCGTATCGCAGCGGCGTGCAGCCCGATCCAATATATATCGCTGCAGCATGCAGCCCGATCAATATATATTGCTGCGGCGTGCAGCCCGATCCATATAATATATATAATCCTCACCATTAGTTCCTCAACCTCTCTCACTCATTAACCTCACGGTCCCTCGGGTATATCAGTGAAAATCAGGAAAACTCAGCCCAAACAATTTTCATATATTAAGAAGTAGAGTAATGAAACCGGAGTAAATAATAAACAGGTAAAACATGATTGAGGATATGCTTTCAAATCAAAACAGCGTGAGAAAAGTAGTAAAATACCCCTAAGGGTCTAAACAGTTCGACACAAAGGCCCCAAACATGGCATTTAGCCCAAGTTAACAAATTCATTTCTAAAACACACGGATATCATATACAGTATATCAAAATATTCAACTATACAATCGCCACGGGACAGACCAAGTCACAATACCTACGACTGCACGCCTACACACCTGTCACCTAGCATGTGCGTCACCTCATTTATCAAACAGTGCAAAATTCAAGGGTTTCATACCCTCAGGTCTAGATTTACAATCATTACCTCAAACCAGATGAAATACTACTCTGCGACGCCCTTGCCTCTCGACTCGGCCTCAAATCGCGTCGAATCTTTCCAAAATCAGAATCATAATATCAATATATTCTAAGGGAACGAATCTCATGCGAAAATAATCAAATTACATCAAAAATCCCGAAATTGGTCAAACCCGACCCCCGAGACCATATCTCGGAATCTGATAAAAATCACATCAATAGAATCCCTATCCTCCCACGAGTCCGTACATACCAAGAACATCAAAATCGGATCTCAAATGATCCCTCAAATCCCCAATTTACACTCTCCGATCTCAAGCCCTAATTCTCCAATTTTAGGCTTTAAATCCCACTAATTTCATGTCTAATTAGTTAGAAATAATCATAGAATCGAGTATTGAGTTCAAAAATCTTATCTCCAATTGTTTCCCTTCGAATCCCTCTTCAATCCCTCTCAAAAAGCTTCAAAACCGCTCAACAATGGTGAAAAATGGGCTAAAATCCGCGAAGATCCCTATTTAAACATTCTGCCCAGGTATTTTTCTTTAATCGCGATCGCGGACAGACCGTCGCGATCGCGAAGCACAAAATAGACTGCCCTCATTTTAACCCTACGCGATCGCGTAAAACTCCACGCGATCGTGAAGCACTACCTTTGCTAACTCACGCGATCACGGCCTCTCCTACGCGATCGCATAGAACAAACCTTACCACTTTACACCAGCTCCTTCTCTTCTACGCGAACATGAGTTTCACCACGCGTTCGCGAACCATAACCTCACAACCAATCGCGACTGCGCACTGACCTTCACAATCGCATTGAAAAAATTTCACCTCTGCCCAACAAAGCCTATGCGATCGCAAACTCTTCTATGCGATCGCGAAGAACAAAATATCTGCAACAGAATACCAGAAAACCTGCTATCTCGTCAAGTCCAAAAATGCGCCGTTGAGCATCTGAAACACACCCGAGGCCCTCGAGACTTCAACAAAACATGCCAACACATCCCATAACATCATTCAAACTTGTTCCAACCTTCGGAACACTCAAAACAATATCAAAACATCAAATCACCATCGGATTCAAGCCTAAGGATTTCCAAACTTCCGAATTCCGCAAACTATGAAAAGGTCTATCAAACCTCACCCGAATGACCTGAAATTTTTCACACACATCACAAATGACACAACGGACCTACTCCAACTTTCGGAATTCCATTCCGACCCCGATATCAAAATTTCCACTACCAACCGGAAAGCACCGAAATTTCATTTTTGTCAATTCAAGCCTAAATCTACCACGGACCTCTAAAATACATTCCGATCACGCTGCTAAGTCCCAAATCACCTCACGAAGCTATCCGAGCCATAAAAACCAAATTCCGAGATCGTTTACTCACAATTCAACTTCCAATTGACTTTTCCAACTATATGGCCAACTTAAGAGACTAAGTGTCTCATAACACTCCAAGATTACTCCAAACACGAACCAACCAATATGATATGATGAAATGAAGCTAAAAAATACATAAAGAAGAAGAAATGGGGGAAATAGAGTGGTAACTCATGAAATGATCGGCCGGGTAGTTACATCCTCCCCCTCTTAAACAAACGTTCATCCTCGAACCAAACAAGAAACCTAACTGAAGCCTCAAATAGGTGAGGATCTGCTCTGCATCTCCCGCTTGGTCTCGTAAGTAGCCTCTTCCACGGGCCGACCTCTCCATTGCAGTTTCACTGAAGCTATATCCTTTGATCTCAACTTTCGAACCTAACGCTCCAAAATAGCCACTGGCTCTACATCATAAGTTAAATCTCCATCTAACTGAACTCTGCTGAAATCCAAAACATGAGACGGATCGCCAATGTACTTCCGGAGCATAGAAACATGAAATACCGGATGCACACTCGACAAGCTGGGTGGCAAAGCAAGCTCATAAGCCACCTCGCCAATCCTTCAAAGCACCTCAAAAGGACCAACGAACCGAGGACTCAATTTACCCTTCTTTCCAAATCTCATAACACCCTTCATGGGTGAAACCTTCAGTAGAACCTTCTCTCCAACCATGTAAGACATATCACGGACCTTCCTGTCAGCATAACTCTTCTATCTCAACTGTGTTGTACGAAGCCGCTCCTGAATCATCTTCACCTTGTCTAAAGCATCTTGCACCAAGTCTGTACCCAAAAGCCTAGCCTCACCCGGCTCAAAACAACCGACTGGAGATCTACACCGTCTCCCATATAAAGCCTCATATGGAGCGATCTGAATACTCGACTGATAACTGTTGTTATAAGCAAACTTCGCGAGCGGTAGAAACTGATCCCGTAACCCTCCAAAATCAATGACACAAGTGCACAACATGTCCTCCAATATCTAAATAGTGCGTTCGGACTACCCGTCCATCTAAGGGTGAAAAGTTATGCTCAATTCAACCTGAGTACCCAACTCTCTCCGCACGACCCTTTAGAACTGCTAAATGAACTAAGTACCTATATCTGAAATGATGGAAACTGGGACACCATGCAAGTGAACAATCTCTCAGATATAAATATCAGCTAACCGCTCTGAAGAATAGGTAGTACACACAGGAATGAAGTGCACGGACTTGGTCAGCCGATGCACAATCACCCAAATGGCATCGAACTTCTTCAAAGTCCGTGGGAGCCCAACTACAAAGTCCATGGTGATCTGTTCCCACTTCCACTCTGGAATATCCATCGGCTAAAGCAAGAAACCCGGTCTCTGATGCTCATATTTCACCTGCTGACAATTGAGATACCGTGTTACAAATCCCTCAATATCCTTCTTCATTCTTCTCCACCAATAATGTTGTCTCAAGTCCTAATACATCTTCGCGGCACCCAGGTGGATGCAATACCGCAAGCTATGGGCCTCCTCCAGAATCAACTCCTAAAGCCCATCTACATTGGGCACACATATCTAGCCCTGCATCTCTGGCATCGCCGTGCTGAACTCTGTCCTTAAGAACAAGCAAATGAGGATCATCATACTGGCGCTCCCTGATGCGTTCAAATAAGGAAGACCGAGAAACCATACAAGTAAGACCTGACTAGGCTCCGAAATATCCAACCTCACGAATAGATTAGCCAAGGCCTAAACATCAACTGTAAGAGGTCTCTCCCCAGCAGGAATATATGCCAAACTACCCATACTCACTACCTTCCTATCAAGGCATCGGCCACTACATTGGCCTTTCCCTGATGTTACAAGATAGTGATATCATAGTCCATTAGCAGCTCCAACCACCTCCGCTGCCTAAAATTGAGATCCTTCTATTTAAATAAATGCTGGAGGCTACGATGATCAGTAAACACCTCACAAGACACACCATACAAATAATGCCTCCAAATCTTCAACGCATGAACAATGGTAGCCAACTCTAGATCATGAACGGGGTAGTTCTTCTCATGGGGCTTCAACTTAAAAGAAGCATAAGCAATCACTCTACCCTCTTGCATCAACACACACCCAATACCAGCTCTCGAAGCATCCCAATACACTGTATATGAACCTGAAGCTAATAGAAAAACTAACATTAGAGTTATGGTTAAGGCAGTCTTGAGCTTCTGAAAGCTCACCTCACACTCATCCGACCACCTGAATGGAGCACCTTTTTGAGTCAATTTGTTCAAGGGTGATGCAATATATGAAAATCCCTGAACGAACCGATAGTAATAGCCTGCCAAACCAAGAAAGCTACGAATCTTTGTGGCTGAGGACGATCTGAGCCAACTCTGAACCGCCTTTATCTTCTTCGGATCAACCTGAATACCCTCACTGGATACCACGTGCCCCAAGAAAGCCACTGAACTGAGACAAAACTCACATTTGGAGAACTTTTCATATAGCTTCTCCTCCCTCAATCTCTGCAACACAACTCTCAAATGCTCTGCGTGCTCCTCCAGACTACGTGAGTACACAAGAATATCATCAATGAAAACAATCACAAACGAGTTGAGATAAGGCCGAAACACGTTGTTCATCAAATGCATGAACGCTGCTGGGGCATTGGTCAGCCCAAAAGACATCACAAGGAACTCATAATGACCATATCGGGTCCTGAAAGCTATCTTAAGAATGTCTGAGACCCTGATCTTCAACTTGTGATACCCTGATCGAAGATCAATCTTGGAGAACACTCTCGCTCCTTGAAGCTGGTCAAATAAATCACCAATACGAGGCAAAGGACATTTGTTCTTGATTGTGACCTTGTTCAACTGCCTGTAATCAATGCATATCCTCATAGTGCCATCCTTCTTCTTCACAAATGGAAATGGCGCACCCCATGGTGACACACTAGGCCGAATAAACCCCTTATCAAGGAGTTCCTGAAGTTGCTCCTTCAACTCCGTCGGTGCCATACGATACGATAGAACAGAAATGGGCTGAGTGCCCGGCGTAAAATCAATACCAAAGTCAATATCCCGGTTCGATGGCATGCCCGGCACGTCTGTAGGAAACACATCAGGAAAATCCCTCACTACGGGAACAGAATCAATACTAGGAGTCTCTGCACTGACATCCCTCACAAAGGCTAAGTATGAAAGACAACCTTTTCCAACCATCCACTAGGCCTTCAAGAACGAAATCACCTTACTGGGGACAAAATCACTTGAACCTCGCCACTCAATCCGTGGCACCCCCGGCATAACTAACGTCACTGTCTTAGCATGATAGTCCAATATAGCACGACACGGAGATAGCCAATCCATGCCCAATATCACATCAAAGTCCACCATACAAAGCAACAAATGGTCCACTCGGGTATCCAGACCCCCAATAGCCACCACACACGACTGATATACACAGTCCACAACAATAGTATCACCCACCAGAGTAGATACACGAATAGATGAAACAAGAGACTCATGGGGCGTATCCAAATAACAAGCAAAATATGATGACACATATGAAAAAGTGGAACCAGGATCAAATAACGAAGATGCATCTCTGTGGCAAACTGAAACAATACCTGTAATCACGACATCTGAAGCAATAGCATCTGGTCTATCTAGGAGTGCATAGAAACGGGCCTGACCACCACCTGATCGACCTCCCCTCTAGGGCAACCCCTAGCTGACTGGCCCCCACCCCTAGCTGCCTGAGCGGGTGGTGAAGTAACTGGAGCTGAAGTCAAGGGTTGACTCCTCTCCTAAGACGCACCCTCAAGAAGATGAGGACACTACCTCCTCATATGCCCAAACTCTCTACACTCATAACAACTCCTTGGTGCGAGGAACGGGGACTAAAGGGAACCCCTAGCACCGGAATGACCAGTAGAAGGACCTGGCATGGAAGAACCCTAAATGGATGGAGCACGGGACGAACTCTAGGCTGGTAGGGCACCCAGTGATGAATGGCCCTGATGTGAGCTGTTAGAACCATGGCCCAATGATGCCCTATAATGAACTGGGTGAGCTGACTGAGCATGTCTGAATGGACGACCTCTGCGTGCTGAAACTGACCTCTCGAAGGAACACCACCAAAACTACTAGATCCCCGAGGCCTCTTGGCCTACCTCTCATCTCGCTACTGGCGGCGAACTGACTCAATCTCGCGAGCAATGTTAACAACCTCCTCAAAAGTAGCACCTGACACCCTATCCCTGGTTATGAGAATCTGAAGATGGTATGTGAGGCCATCAACGAACCTCCTGATACTCTATCTATCCGTAGGAACCAACCAAACAGCATGGCGAGCTAACTCCGAGAACCTTATCTCATACTGCATCACAGTCATATCACCCTGACACAACAGCTCAAACTGTCTGCGCAGCTCCTCCCTGCGAGACTGTGGCACATACTTCTCCAAAAAGAGAACAGAGAAATGTTGCCAGGTAAGGGGCGCTGCATCAACAGGCCTATCTCAAAAGCCTCCTACCAAGTAAAGGCGGCTCCAGAAAACCAAAAAATAGTAAATGCTACCCCACTGGTCTCCAGAATACCCGTTGTATGTCCTCTGACACTTGTCCAAGAAACCCTGGGAACCCTCACCCTCTGCACCACTGAAAGTCAGAGGATGAAGTCTACCAAACCTCTCCAATTGACGCTGCTCGTCGTCAAGCATAACTGGTACCACATAATCCTGGGCTAGTGCAACGAGCTGAGCTGGAGGTGCCCCCAGTGTCTGAAGTCCTTGCACAACCTGCTCAGGTGTGCGAGCAGCGGGAGCCAGGCCAATGCACACTAATAGAATCTGGGCTAGGGCCTCTTGAAGGCCTTGGATCACAATAGGCACAGCCGGTGCCTGATCTGGTCCTGTTGGAGCATCCGCAACTGGGACCTGATCATGAATCGGGGCGGCTAGTGGATCTATAGGTGCTGCCCTAGCTGCTGTGCGGGCTACACCCCTACCCCTACCACGACCTCGACCGCAACCTCGGCCTCTAGTGGCCCCAACTGGTGGTACTTGTGGTCGTCCGTCCTAATCAGTAGCACGTGTCCTCACCATCTGTGAGAGAATAGAATAACAGAAGTTTAGTACTAGAATCAACAGATTCGCACGATAGGAATTTCAAGAATGTGAAGTATTGTAAAGGTTCTACAGCCTCCCGAGGATAAGACAGACGTCTCCGTACCGATCCACGAGACTCTACTAAACCGGCTCAAGACCTGTGAGACCTATGTAACCTAGGCTTCAAAACCAACTTATCACGACCCCAAACCACCCCGATCGTGATGGCGCCTATCACAGTACTAGGCAAGCTAATTCAACTTTCACAACATCAAGTTCTTTTTATAAATTCATTTTTCCAAAACATATTAAGTCTCAAATCTTTCATATGTAATATATATCAACAAAAATATGCGGAAAACTAGTACGAAAATACATCAACATAGTCCGGAACTGGTGTCACTAGTCATGAGCCACTAAGTACAACTCAACACCATCTACTTAATACAAAATAAGTTTGAGATACAAAGTACTTGGATAGGAAAGAAAAAGGCAGGTATGCGAACACCGTGCAGCTACCTTACAATCTCCGGATAAGACTCTAAAAGAGCAGAAGGCTCTCACTCTGATGCTCCGGCACCTGGATCTACAAACAAGGTGCAGGGAGTAACATGAGTACGCCAACTCTGTACGTAACTAAAGTAAATAAAGTATGAGTGCAGTGATGAGCATGTAAAATCATATGCATACTTATCAAGGAATCTCAACAGAAATATCAAGTCAAAATCTACAGTTCAATAACCAATTATCTCGTAAAACTCCAGTTTCCATTAAAATCCTTTAAAACATTTATTCAACATTTTTCAATAGAGGCTCAGTATAAAAGAAGAGTGAAAGCAGAAAAATATCATAGACAAGCCCCTCGGATAAGGTATCACTCATAAGTATAGCCTCTCGGGCAAGCCTCTCAGTCACTCGTGACTCAGCTCTCGTCAATCAGTACTCACACTCAGCACTCCGGCTTAATAAATATCTCATAATGATAATCGATGCAGCATGCAACCCGATCCATAATATATAGTCGACTACGCTCAATGGGGGTGTACAAACTCCGGAGGGGCTCCTACAGCCCAATCATCATATCGCTGCGGCATACAGCCTGATCCATAACATATATATATAATCCTCACCATTATGTCCTCAACCTCTCTTAGTCATTAACCTCACAGCCACTCGGGCATATCAGTGAAAATCAGAGAAACTCAGCCCAAACAGTTTTCATATATTAAGAAGTAGAGTAATGAAATCGGAGTAAACAATAAATAGGTAAAGCATGACTAAGGATATGCTTTCAAATCATAACAGTGTGATGAAAGTAGTAAAATACCCCTAAGGGTCTAAACAGTTGTACACAAAGGCCCCAAACATGGCATTCAGCCCAAGTTAACAAATTCATTTCTAAAACATATGGATATCATATACAGTATATCAAAATATGAAACTATACAGTAGTCACGGTACAGACCAAGTCACAATCCCTACGGGAGCACGCCCACACGCCTGACACCTAGCATATGCATCACCTCATTTATCAAATAGTAAGAAATTCCGGGGTTTCATACCCTCAGGTCTAGAACAATCGTTACTTACCTTAAACCAGATTAAATACTACTCCGCAACGCCCTTGCCTCTCGACTTGGGTTCAACTGGCTTCGAATTTATCCAAAATCATAATCATAACATCAATATATGCTAAGGGAATGAAGCCCATGTGAAATAATCAAATTACATCAAAAATCCCGAAATTGGTCAAACCTGACCCCCATGCCCACGTCTCGAAATCCAATTAAAATTACATCAATAGAATCTTTATCCTCCCACGAGTCTGTACATACCAAAAATATCAAAATCGGACCTTAAATGGTCCCTCAAATCCCCAATTTACACTCTCCAATCTCAAGCCCTAATTTCTCAATTTTAGGCTTAAATCCCACTAATTTCATGTCTAATTAGTTAGAAATCATCATAGAATCGGGTATTAAGTTCAAAAATCTTACCTCTAAGTGTTTCCCTTCGAATCTCTCTTCAATCCCTCTCAAAAAGCTTCAAAGCCGCTCAACAATGGTTAAATATGGGCTAACATTCGCGAAGACCCCTATTTAAACATTCTACCCAGGTATTTTTCCTTAATCGCGATCGTGAAGCACAAAATAGACTGCCCTCATTTTAGCCCTACGCGATCGCGTAAAACTCCATGCGATTGCGAAGTACTGCCTTTGCTAACTCACACGATCGAGGCCTCTCCCACGCGATCGCATAGGACAAACCTTACCTCTTTACACCAGCTCCTTCTCTTCTACGTGAACGCGACTTTGGCCACGCGTTCGGAACCATAACCTCACAACCAATCTAGATCGCGTTCTGACCTTCGTGATCGAATTGAAAAAATTTCACCTCTGCCCAACAAATACTACACGATCACAAACTCTTCTACGCGATCGCAAAGAACAAAATGTCTGCAACAAGAAAACCTGCTATCTCCTCAAGTCCAAAAATGCCCCGTTGAGCATCCGAAACACACCCGAGGCCCTCGGGACCTCAAACAAACATGCCAACACATCCCATAATATCATTTAAACTTTCTCCAACCTTCGTAACACTCAAAACAACATCAAAACTTCAAATCACCATCGGATTCAAGCCTTAGGATTTCCAAACTTCCGAATTCCGCAAATAATCAAAAAGTCTATCAAGCCTCACCCGAATGACCTAAAATTTTGCACACACGTCAAAAATAACACAACGGACCTACTACAATTTCCAAAATTCCATTCTGACCTCGATATCAAAATTTCCACTGCCAACCAGAAAACGCTGAAATTCCATTTTCGCCAATTCAAGCCTAAATCTATCACGGGCCTCCAAAATACATTCCGATCATGCTCCTAAGTCCCAAATCACCTCATAAAGCAATCTGAGCCATAAAAACCAAATTCCAAGATTGTTTACTCACAAGTCAATTGTTGGTTGACTTTTCCAACTATATGGCCAACTTAAGAGACTAAGTGTCTCGTAACACTCCAAGATTGCTCCAAACCCGAACCAACTGATACGATACAATGAAATGAATTTGAACAACACATAAAGAAGCAAATATGGGGGAAACAAAGCGGTAACTCATAAAACGACCGGTTAGGTCGTTACAATTGAACTTATCCAAGTCCAATTATAGGAATTTCAAGTCCGCTAGCTTCGACTCATCGAGTACGAACTAATCAACCAACCAACCACCTCAATTTCCAAACAAGTACCAAATGACCCAGTTACACATCATGCCAATAACTGCTCAAATGCGACAAACCTAAAGAAAAGAAACTAAAATACTGGATATACCCAAATAAGTTTGGAGAAGGTATTGGGACTCGTTGGTAAAATTGAAGGGGGTCCTGAGGGCCTCGGGTGTGTTCTAGGATAGTTTTTGACCAAGTTGTGATTTTTGCTAGTGCTAGTTTTGTTCTTCCCGAACACGGTGGGAAGTACACATTCGCGAAGAAGGAGTTGAGCAGGAGGTTATTTATGCTTCGTGTTCGCGATTGGCGAGTCGCGTTTGCGAAGGTTTGGGCAGTGGTGCTCTACTTATGCGATAGCCAGGTTTCATTGGAGAAAGATAAGCAGGGCCTAGAGACTTGGCCTTCACATTTGCGGAGGTGTGGTCACTTTGGCATAGGGCCAGCCTGGTAAGGCATCGTGTTCACGGGCCTAGTCTTCGCGATCGGGAAAAGGATTTTGGATCTGGGGCTGAGTTGTGCTTCGTAAATGCAAGGCACATGCCACGTTCGCCAAGACTAATGCCTGGGCAAACCTTATAAGTTGGAATTTCGAGATTTCTTCTTATTTTTTATTTGGGATCAATTAGAGCCCATTTTGGGGGCGATTTCGAAGGTTCATTCCACCCACCTATTAATGTTAAGTATTTATATCCTACTTTTGATTATATTTTCATGAATATGTATGAATTTAGGCTTGTAAATTCAAGATTTGAAGTGAAAATGTGGGATTTTTGAAAGATGGCCTAGATGATATTTTTTGGTTTTGACCACAAAATTGGACGTGGAGTTGAGAATAAATTATATATTTAGATTCATGGTGCTATGGGTAATATTTATCTTCGAGAATTTTTGGATTCTGGGCACGTGGGCCTGAGGATTGACTTTGTTAATTTTTCGTGTGTAGTTGAGATTTTGTTTCTAATTGTTAAATTACAAGCCCTTGAGTATATTTTGATTGGTTTGCATGATCTTTGACTAGTTTCGGATTGTTTGGTGTTGGTTTGAGGTGTTAGAGAGGAGTTGGAGCTGATTATAGAATTTCAGAGCGAGGTAAGTCTCCTTTTTACCTTGTTAGGGGGAATTTCATACGCACACCATGCTTTAATTGTATTATTTGAGTCATCATTGCCTCTTTAAATACTTTATTTTACAATTTTGCCTTAGACTAGACTTGCATAAGGTATCAGACTTGCTATTTTAGATATTTGATAAGCTACTTGATTAGTAGTGAAAATTATACTTCCTTTTACAGATTTCTGTCGTTTTGTACATATTTATCTGAAAGCCTTTTAAATTGCATAACTTGCACATATATTTGTGAGTGGGTCCAGTGACCCATCAAGTTTTACTATTCTTATGGGCTGAATGCCTCTACAATACCATTATAGGATCGGGCCGTTCTCCTTGGCAATATTATGAGATGCATTTATAGATCGGGCTGTATGACCTCAGTAGTGTACATTATTATTATGGATCGAACGACAGGATACCGTGCCATTACTCTTATAGGATCGGGTCATTCGCCTCGGCAGAATCGTGTGTAATATTTAATAAGGAGTCAGTGTACCTATGAGTCTTCCTGACTTGAGATGTGAAGTTTTATCTGGTGTTGACAATTATGTATTCCATTCGATATAGTATCTGATTATTTATGACTTCGTATTTACTTCTTCTATTGAGGATCGTGTTATACACATATATCTTTTGTTGCTTTTACCTGTTATGCATCATACCTGTCTACTTTTATTGTAATTTAATTATTTGGGCACTAGTAGGTGTCGATACTGACCACTCGTCACTAGTTCTCCGAGGTTAGGCTACATACTTACTAGGTATGCTCTGATTTACGTACTCATACTACACTTCTGCACTAATTGTGTAGGTATTGAGACATGTACATTTGATGGTCATCTCTGCGCATAGGTGCAGCTACTGAGGAGACTTTGTGGTAAACTGCATTCTATGTTACGATCTGCAGCACACAGAGTTCCTATCTTATTCATTTACTTTATCTTGTCTAATTTATATTCCAGACAAATATTGTAGTAGTATTGTACTTCCTAGTAGATGCTCACGCACTTGTGACACCGGGTCTGGGGAATTTGGATTTTGCTCTTGGTTGTATTCTGCTATGATTTCCTAGTTTATATTTTGGACTCATTCAAACATTTAAATAACAATATCTACGTTTCCTATAAAAATGAACGATTCCCACTCTTTATTTCATAAATTGTTTTGAAATGTATTTTGAAATCTATTGATGTGTTGGTTTAATTTTTAGTTTGCCTAACGCTAGCGTTGGGCGCCATCACGGCCTACGGTAGATTTTGGATTGTAACAATAAGTATGATTTTTAACCATTTATTAGTATCTTCTTTAAATAGTTTTTAGTCCGAAAGTAATAATTTTTTACTCGAAATCTAATGAAAATGGTTGAATTGCAGGTGTGCTAGAGAATGTAAGCTCAATGAAGAAAAATAACTTAAATATGTTCTAGACTAATTCAGCAAAGAGGAGAAAATTCTAAGAAATGTGAGTCCGCATAATTCCATCTGCAGCCGCAAAATCAAGTGCGATATACAGAAGATGGAATACGGACGCAGAAGAAGAACTGAAGCTTTAGAGATTTTTGGCAGAAGTGATATAATGACCCGACCGGTCATTTGAGCATTTGCACTTCGCTCGGTTGTTTGAAGGCATGAGTAGCTCCGTATGTTATATTATGACTTATGTGAATCATCGGTTTTGGTTTTTAGGTTATTCGAAATTGATTTGGAAGAATGATTCTCATCTTGAAGCTACAAAATTTGAAAAGTTTGACCAAGTTGGACTTTTTAGTATTTGACCTTGAATTGGATTTCTGATGGTTCCGTTAGCTTCGTTGGGTGATTTGGGACTTAGGAGAGCTTCTAGATCGTGATTTGGAGGTCCGTAGTGGAATTTGGCTTGAAATGGTGAAAGTTAGAATTTTAGAAAGTTTGATCGGGAGTGGACTTTTTGATATCGGGGTCAAATTCTGATTCCGGAAGTTGGAGCAGGTCTGTAATGTCAAATATCACTTGTGTGTAAAATTTGAGGTCAATCGAACGTGATTTGATAGGTTTCGGCATCGGTTGTGGAAGTTTGAAGTTTCAAGTTCATTGATTTCGAATTGAGGTGTGATTCGTCGTTTTGATGTTATTATGTGGGTTTTGAGGCCTCGAGTAGGTCCGTGTGATGTTATCAGACTTGTTGGTATCTTTGGATGTGGTCCCGAAGGGCTCGGGCGAGTTTTGGATGAGGCTCGGATCATTGTTCTTCATGTTTTCATTGCTGAGAAGCTGCTGGTTCTGGTGTTTCCGAACCTGCGACTGACATTCACCGCACCTGCGATCCAAGCATCTCAGATGCAAGTTTTCGATGAGGGGTGGAGGTCCGCAGAAGCAGAGGTATTTGCGCATAAGCGCAACCGCAGGTGCGGTCCTGGCCATCGTAGAAGTGGTTTTCTCGCAAATGCGAGTTCTTTATCCGTAGAAGCGGAGGTCGCAGATGCGACATTTATACCTCAAATGTGGAAATTGCTGGGTAGAAGCTATAAAATCGAGGTTTTGGTTATTTCTTCATATTTTGAGATGTGGGACTCGGATTGAGGCGATTATTGGAGCATATTTTGTCATATGGATTGGGGTAAGTGTTCTACACTCAATTTTGATTATGTTTCATGAATCTATCTTCATTTTTGGCAATTGGTTGATGAATTTAAAGAGGAAATTGGGGGTTTTCACCTAAAGTTTCATAATATGATTTTTTGAGTTTTGAACACCAATTTGGAGTCAAATTTGAGTGAAACTAGTATGGTTGGACTCATAATTTAATGGGTTGTCGGATTTTATGAGTTTGGTTGAGTTTTGAGGCGTGGTCCCGAGTGTGATTTTTGGCTGGATTTGGGATTTGATGTAGAATTAGATCTTTATCAATTGTAATTGCTTCCTTGGGCTTTATCTGATGTATTTGAGTTGGTTTTGGCTATCTTTGAGCCAATCGGAGGTCGCTACGTGCGTGATGGCATTCTTGGAGCATCGCTTGGCTTTCTCGGTGTCGGAATTGGCTTCTTTAAGATAAGTAACTCTTTTAAACTTAGTGATGAGGGTATGAAACCCCTAATTACGCATTGTTTCATTGGTATTGAGGTGAGGCACATGCTAGGTGACGGGAGTGTGGGCGTGCACCCTGTGAATTGTGACTCAGTCATTTCCTAGGCACTGAAAAGTGGCCCTATTTTGTTTATATATGTGTTTTCACCATGTGATAAAGTAAATGAGTTGCACATCATGTTGGATATCATGTCTAGGCTTTATGCTAATAATGTTGGGACCCATAGTGGTCGTTTCTTGCTATCATCTCATTAATTTCATTAATATTTCATACTCAGTCATATCCATTCATTCATATCATATCTCGGTCTCAGTTGTTATTTATTGATACATCATATCATTTTTATCGAGCTAGTTTCATGACATTGAGAGCCCGAGAGACTGGAGAGATTGATGACTGAGTGAGGCCGAGGGCCTGATTATAAAGATACTGATGGGATCGGGCAGCATGCCGCAGCATATTTTATTGATTTATGACTGAGTGAGGCCGATGGCCTAATTGTGAGAATATTTATGGGATCGAGTTGCACGCCGCAGCATGTTTTATTGATTCATAATTGAGTGAGGCCGAGGGCCTGATTGATTTATGCCATAATTGGCTTGTTATAGCGCTTGGGCTGAAGGACCCCCTCCGAAGACTGCACACCCCTAGTTAGTGCAGGTACCTACTGAGTGCGAGTGACGAGTGTCGAGTGATTAGGAGAATTGAGTGACTGTGAGGACTGAGTGACTAAGAGTACTGAGTGAATTGATACTTTGAGAGTATGCATATGATTTTATTACTGAGTCGCATCGCATTTGACATGCACATGACATGCAGGCATAGAGATGCATTTCTCCTCATGCTATATGGTATCACGTCATTCATGACTTTTTTTTTACACATATTGATATATGGTTATTGAGAGGTATTTCACATATGCTATCTGAAAAGAAAATGAAACATCATATTTACTGTTGAAAGGATTTTTGGGAAAAAGTTACAGTTTTCAAACTTACTCATATTTTTGACGATTTCGGTAAAGGATTTGGGCTTTCATTGGTATACTTGAAAAGTGGAACTATTTTCGTAAAACTATGAAAAGGCTGGGCACTTTATCTTTGAGTTATTTCTTTGTTTATTTGCTTTACACTATTATAAACTGCTATTGGTTATTGGTGTTGGTCCCGACCTATGTTCCTGCTTGTCACTGCTTTCAACCTAAGGTTAGGTTTGTTACTTTTGAGTATATGGGGTCGGTTGTACTCATACTATACTTCTTGCACGTTGCGTGCAAATTTCGGATGCCAATGTTGCTGAGTTCGACGGAAGCTAGTTAAAAGGTGTACCTGCATCCCTGTTATAGCTACCTCTTGTTCATCATAGCCGTACAATTGTAAAACTCTATTTATGTACTTTTCAAACAGAAGATATATTTACTTCATATTAGCCTTGTAACTTCTATTCTTAGAAGCTCATGATTTGTACTACCAGTCCTTGAGAAATTTAATAGATCCAGATATTTTATTTTGTTTAATTGACTTATTAACATTATTGAGATTAGATAGTTATTAGTTGGCTTACCTAGAGGGTTAGGTTAGGTGCCATCACGACTAGTGGATTTTGGGTCGTGACAGATTGGTATAGAGCTCTAGGTTCATTGGTTCTACAAGTCATGAGCAAGTGTCTAGTAGAGTCTTACGGATCGGTATAATGACATCCATACATATCTTTGAGACGCTACAGGACATTTAGGATATACTTCCCATCTTTCTTTCCTTATCGTGCGGCATTTATTCAGCTTGAAGCATAACTCCTTGAACTTCTTCCACGCATTCGTATGCACGCATGAGCACCCGGTATCAGTTGTGCATCGACGGCTTGTGATTCCCTGGATGGGGTGCGAGTTATGATTTCTATGTGTTGATGATGGTCCAGTCTGGAGGACTTGAGGCCGAGTTTTGACTGTAGTTTGAGCACTGAGGTGTCGATTGTGTGAGCATGTGCGTTTGGATTTATATGTCCGGTAGTGTCCCTATTAGTAGAATTGATTGTTGGATGGCTACGTGATGAATATGATGTGACTGCGAGATGTGTTCATATGATTTGAATGTGACAGAGAAAAAAGTGTCTGCTTGAGGGGTAGAAAGAACTATTTGGTGCTTGATTTCCATCTTGATTTGATGTATAGCCCCAAGTAATGGTGTGTTGAAGGATCTTTTCATGTTGTTTAGTTGAGGAGTGAAGTAGATTTCATGTCGTGATATGAGTTCAGACTCAGGAAGATTAAGTGATTGTGTAATGTTTATGACTATGGAAGGGTATAAAGAGATATTTGTTTGAGGCGAAGCAAGTGGGTTATCTCCTGCGGGGTGTCCTGAGGGTTGTGTGATCCCTCTGTTGTTTTGTAGCGAGTCCTCTTTTACTAGTAAATTATATGTGTTACAATTTGAGTTTTGATCACTTATGAGAGTTGGCTTGACTGTTACAAGGGTGAATGCGATATTTGCAGATGATTTGAGATATTAGATGGTTTGTGTTGCATGAGATTATGAAGGATTTAATTGAATCTCAGTATGGCATTATGGCATTAATAGAGTAGAATATCGGCATTGTGAGTTAGTGTGTTTTGATCTATGGCTTTGAGCCAAGTGGCGGAGTCTGCTATTTATAAGTTGATTGCACGGTTATGCGTTGTATTGGTTTCAGTTTGAGGTATACTGATGAATTAGTTATGGCTTACAGAGGTTGAGATCGAGGATGACTCGAGTAAAGGAAATTTTAGATATGGGTTGTGCATGCTTTATGGGTATATGAGAAACATTGGATGATTTAGTTGTTAATTGTAAAGGATGTAGCGCGCATGGAGTAGGAAATCACTCGGCTACTTAGAAGAATGGATTACTTCCTTGGGTGTTGATGTACTAATGGGGCACAGGTTGTCCGGTCCGCATGGGTGGTGCTATTGAGGTTTGAGTAGAGTGGATGACTCTTGGGAATGGCTCTAATGAATTCAAGATTTATATGTGGCAATTGAGAATCTTTGCGAGTTTGTATATGGATAGAATCGAAGGGTTACATTGGATGGTGTCAAGAGTTGCAGTATTTCTATATTGTTATGGATTCTACATTCAGTATCAAGAAGGTAAGATGAACAGCTTTAAATTCACAGAAGGTCTCTTTAGAGTTGGTATCTCGGTTGTGGTACTATTGGGGTGCTTAAGAGAGCATTCAGTGGCTTATGAGCCTTAGGGCAGTGTGGTTTTACGCTAGGGTCTCGTGTGGTGAGTCTTGGTTGAGGATTGTGGTATTATAGCGAGGAGAAGTATCAATTTGAAGATAATTCATAATGAACTCAGAGTAATAGGACAATTTGATAGTAGGTTGGATCAGCATGCTAGTGGATATGATCGGTTCTTTGGGTGCTTATGATGTAGTGGGTTTCTACAGGTGTTTCATGGAAATATTCTTGGGTTTTGATGGCTTGCGTAGCTTGGTTGAGTTAGAAGGATTCAGTCCTAACGGTTTGATTAAGTGCACATGGGTTTCGGAGAGTTTTTGATGGTTTCTACCATGGTTAGAGATGACATTTCCTACTGGTGTGTGGGGCATATTGCGTACAGTGATTTTCTCTTAGATGGGATCAAATGGAAAAGTTCTTGGCTAATTGAGTATGTAGTTTCTTGTGACTCGGATGGACTATGAAGTTCTCATATTTTTTATATGATGACATAGTATATGTAGTGTGTTGTGTGGGATGGAGATTTGCATGAGCAAGGTCATGGTTCAGTTTTGAAGGGAAGGCCATGAGTCCTTAGGCAGCATGGACAGTTTCAGATGACTAGGTAAATGATATTACTATTTGGTATGGCTTGATGAGCGATACATTTCAGAAAGGGCAATGCGTTTTGATTTATGGATACATTATTGGTAGTGTGGCGCTCTCATAGTTGATCGACTGCTGATATCCAAATTTTGCTATAAGGCACGAAAGAAATTTAGAAGTATTCCTCATGAGATGATCGTGTATGAGAGATGTGTAGGTATTCAGGCGTTGGAGTTCGAGATCAGATATGGTGATTCGTGCGTTCTATGGATTTGGAGACTGGGAGTTCTTATGAGTAGATGTTTTCATGGTTATGGACTGTGAAGTTGTGGATGAAGCTAGTCAGATGATGGTATGTGTTGTGATCCGGTTATTGTGGACTTTCAGAGGGTTATTTATCTATTGTGGGTGATGAGAGTTGATTTGGGGTTTATTGGTAGGCCCGATATGGATGTGTGTTCTGCACCGAGTCAGATTGGTTGTCTCCCTATTGTTATTGTTGAAGGATGTGCCATTGGTTAGAGTTGATTTTATTAGTATCGGATATGTTCTATGTGTTACTCTTCCATGCTGTGAGGGGTTGTGATTCGATGGTTATATGCACACCTGCTATGGTTCCATTTGGGATTTATAGCGGAATTTGAGCGAGATGAGTATTTGGGAGTTGCATGATTGATTGCGCATTGGTTATGTTCTTTCGGGCTTGTGTGGCATTGTGTCATTTGCTTCTCTGCGGTTATGGTAATTCACTTTGGGTACTTGATGTCGAATTTTGCATGGTTATTGATTTTGAGCAAGGCGGCTCGAGGTATATAATATGGAGCAGCATTTGAATGGGGTCACGCATTGCAGCGAAGTTATGCTGAGATATGATCCTTTGTGTTATATTCGTGTGTTTCGGTTCTACAGCGTGTGCTAGGCTCTTAGCATGGTGTTGTGATGGTACTTGTTAAGCTGGCGGGACAGTCCTCTCGTTTGAGGTATCTTCAAGGTTGAGTACATTTGGAATGTTGCTATCTGGTGCACGGATTGCATGGGTTGTGGATTTAGATTATATGGATATGGCATGTCACTATAGTAATTATGTTAGATGAGATGAGGTCATCGGACCTAGAATGGGTGCTACCGGATCTGATTGTTGTATATTTGGAAGGATATTGTTGCTGATCGGCGTAGAAATTTGCTATAGTTCCTATCGAATGATAGGGAGTTCCACAACTTGTTGATTTGAGGAATGGTTATGAATTTCTACGTGTTTATTTCATTATTGGCAGGATATGAAGGTGTTAGAATGAGGTTTTATTTGATAAAAGGTTTATTACCGGCATTGGGTTGTTGTGAGCAGCTACTGTGATTAGAAATTATCACCATGAGTATTTGAGTTTTAAGGTATATTATATGATTACATCTTGGATTACGGATATGGTTTGATATAGCTTGTTCAGACTTATACAGTGAGTAGATGCGAGATTCTGGCCTTATAAAAATTTCGGATGTAGGAAATTGGGTTCTAAGACTTATGGGCTAGGTTGGATTAAGAAATTTCCTCCATGTTATGTTATCAGGCCTATATGGGATAGGGTGACGTGGGATCACCCCCAGGTATGTGCATAGTGAGGTTACACGGCGATTTGATGGCTTTTGGAACAACTCTTGGCACTTTCGAGGACGAACATATGTTTAAGTATGGGAGGATGTAACCATCCGATCGGTCGTTTTGAGCATTTGCACTTCGCTCGGTTGTTTGAGGACATTAGTAGCTCTGTATGATGTATTATGACTTATGTGAATCGCCGGTTTTCGTTTTTTAGGTTATTCGGAATTGATTTGGAAGAATGATTCTTAGCTTGAAGCTTTAAATTTGAAAAGTTTAACCAAGTTTTACTTTTTAGTATTTGACCTCAGATTGGATTCTAATAGTTCCGTTAGATCTGTTGGGTGATTTTGGACTTAGGAGCGCATCCGGATCGTGATTTGGAGGTTCGTAGTGGATTTTGGCTTGAAATGGCAAAAGTTGGAATTTTGGAAAGTTAGACCGGGAGTGGAATTTTTGGTATCACGGTCGGATTCTAATTCCGGAAGTTGGAGCAGGTCTGTAATATCAAATGTGACTTATGTGCAAAATTTGAGGTCAATCGGACATGATTTGATAGGTTTCAACATCAGTTGTGGAAATTTGAGGTTTCAAGTTCATTGGTTTCGAATTGAGGTGTGATTCGTCGTTTTGAAGTTGTTATGTGAGTTTTGAGGACTCGAGTAGGTTCGTGTGATGTTATTGGGCTTGTTGGTATGTTTGGATGTGGTCCTGAGGGGCTCGGGTGAGTTTCGGACGAGGTTCGGATCATTGTTCTCCATGTTTTCATTGTTGAGGAGCTGTTGGTTCTGGTGTTTCTGCACCTGCGACTGATATTGCGCAGGTGCGATGGCTGCAACCGCGAGCCAAGCATCTCAGATGTGAGTTTTTGCTGAAGGGTGAAGGTCTGCAGAACTACAGGTATTTGTGCAGAAGCGCGACCGCATGTGCGGTCCTGGCCATCGCAAAAGTTGTTTTCTCGCAAATACGAGTTCTTTATCCGCAGAAACGGAGGTCGCAGATGCGACATTTTTATCGCAAATGCGGAAATTACTGGGCAGAAGCTATAAAATTGAGGTTTTGGTTATTTCTTTATATTTTGAGATGTGGGACTCGCATTGAGGCAATTTTTGGAATAATTTTCATCACAAGGATTGGGGTAAGTGTTCTACACACAATTTTGATTATATTTCATGAATCTATCTTCATTTTTGGCAATTGGTTGATGAAGTTAAAGAGGAAATTGGGGGTTTTGACCTAAAGTTTCATAATATGAAATTTTGAGTTTTGATTTGAGTGAAACTAATATGGTTGGATTCGTAATTTAATGGGTTGTTGGATTTTACGAGTTTGGTCAAGTTTTGAGGAGTGTGCCCGGATGTGATTTTTGGCCGGATTTGGGGTTTGATGTAGAATTCGATCTTTATCAATTGTACTTGCTTTCTTGGGCTTTACCTGATGTATTTGAGTTACTTTTGGCTAGTTTTAAGCCGTTCGAAGATCGCTACGTGCGTGATGGCATTCTTGGAGTATCGCTTGGCTTGCTCGGTGTCGGAATTAGCTTGTTTAAGATAAGTAACTCTTCTAAACTTAGTGCTACGTATTGTGTGATTGGTATTGAGGTGACGCACATGCTAGGTGACCGGCGTGTGGCCGTGTACCCTGTGAATTGTGACTCTGTTGTTTCCTGGGCACTGAATGGTGGCCCTATTTTATTGATATCTGTGTTTTTATCATGTGATAAAGTAAATGAGTTGTACATCATGTTAGATATCATGTCTAGGCTTTATGCTGATATTGTTGGGACCCATAGTGGTTGTTTATTGCTGTCATCTCATTGATTTCATTGCCATTTCGTACTCAGTCATATTCATGCATTCATATCGTATCTCAGTCTCAATTATTATTTATTGACACATCATATCATTGCGGGTAGTTTCATGATATTGAGAGCCCGAGAGACCGGAGAGATTGATGACTGAGTGAGGCCGAAGGCTTGATTGTGAAGATACTTATTGGATTGGGCTGCACGCTGTAGCATGTTTTATTGGTTTATGACTTAATGAGTCCGAGGGCCTGATTGTGAGGATTTTTATGGGATCGGGCTGCATGCCACATCATGTTTTATTAATTCAGGACTAAGTGAGGTCGAGGGCCTGATTTATTTATGCCATGATTGGCTGGTTATAGCGCTTGGGCTGAAGGATCCCTCCATCCCCCCCCCCCCTCCCGCCCCCGGAGTCTGCACACCTCCAGTGAGAGCAGGTACCTACTAAGTGCGAGTTCCTAGTGCCGAATGACTGTGAGGATTGAGTGACTGTGAGGACTAAGTGTCTGGGAGGACTCTGAGAGTATGCATATAGTTTTATTACTGAGTCCCATCTCATTTGACATGCACATGACATGCAGGCACGGAGATGCATTTTTCCTCATCTTATACGGTATCATGTCATTTATGATTTTTTTCTGTACGGTATCATGTCATTCATGATTTTTTTTTACACACATTGATATGTGGTTATAGAGAGGTATTTACACATGCTATCTGGAAAAAAAATGAAACATTATATTTACTGGTGAAAGGATTTTGGGGAAAAAGTTACAGTTTTCAAACTTATATTTTTGACGATTTCGGTAAAGGATTTGGGCTTTCATTAGTATACTTGAAAAAGTGAAACTGTTTTCGGAAAACAATGAAAAGGCTGGACACTTTATCTCTGAGCTATTTCTTTATTTATTTGCTTTACATTGTTATGAACTGCTATTAGTTATTGGTGTTGGACCAGACCTATGTTCTAACTCATCACTACTTTCAACCTAAGGTTAGGTTTGTTACATTTTGAGTACATGGGGTCGGTTGTACTCATACTACACTTCTTGCACATTGCGTGCAGATTTTGAATGTCGATGTTGCTGATTTCGACGGAAGCTGGATTAGAAGATGTACCAGCGTCCCTGTTATATCTGCCTCTTGTTCATGGTAGACGTAGAATTGTAAAACTCTGTTTATGTACTTTTCAAACAGAAGATGTATTTACTTCATATCAGCCTTGTAACTTTTATTCTTAGAAGCTTATGATTTGTACTATTAGTTCTTGGGAAATGTAATAGATCCAGATAATTTATTTTTGTTTAATTGACTTATTACATTATTGAGATTAGATAGTTATTAGTTGGCTTACCTAGCGGGTTGGGTTAGGTGTCATCACGACTAATGGATTTTGGGTCGTGACAAGTGTGGTTCGCAGACTAAAATGTGCGATCGCAAGATAGACAAACTCACTATTGGTGAACAATACTATCAATAGTAATGAATATTAATTCACTATTGTGAATAGTGTTAGTATTGATGAGCAATAGTGTCGCACTATTCTTGTGAATAGTATCTGCACCAATACCGTATTTTTTTTCGAGAATTACACTAACTGTACTCTGATACTAGTTATTGGGAAGTGTATCAGGCTAATAGAAGGGAAAAAATATTTTAAAAGAGAAAATCAATAAATTTCAGAAAATAAGACAAGACAAGATTTACGTGGGTTCGATTGTTATACCCCATTTTAAAGTTGTTAAAGTAAGGTACAACATATAGGCAATTCCGAGTTTAACTAAAGTTAAAGAGTTGCCACTTAATTAATTATGGTGAATTAGGACACCTAATGCTGATTAAAGTAATTTAAAGTATAACTTTGTTAATGGTCTATTTAACCTAAAGATTCTAGGTAAGAGTTTAATTAATCTAAAGGGAAGGTTTTTAAGGCACCCTTTAAGATCCATATTAAAATGGTTTACCAGTCGGACTTGAACTAATTAAGGCTAAGTATAAAGTAGTTTAAGTAACGTAAATACAACTATAATAGAATCCATCATTTAAAGTATAGTAACCTAGAAATCTGATTTTCCTTTTAGAGTCTAAAGAGCCAAATTTTTGAAAAGAGACAATTTCCTAAAAAATGGACTAAAGTCCAAAATGACAGACCAACGTTAGACTTGAGAAAATTTGAAAAAGTAAAATTAATTTATAAAAAAATTGTCTTTTGAAGTAGAGGAAGGTCGGTCATCTTCGACTTACGTCAAACAAAATAAAAATAGTTCGTCAACAATTCAAAGACCTATATCAAAACAATATTCATTATTGAACCCAAATAAAATACCTTAAAAAAACAAACCACGCAAAGCATCTATTATTGACATTTTAACTAAAACAAAGACTGATCTTTAGAGTTAGTAATTCATTGTTAACTTGAGGCGAAGATCCTATGTGATCAAATGCAGGCATAGTGAGTAATCACGTACTAATACTTGGTTGTAAAGTTAATTGCACAACTTAAATAAACGACAGAATTGAAATTAAAAGATAACCACGCAGTAAAATGTTAGTCATCAATCAAGCATGCATAAACAGCCCCATTTGGCTCCTAACAGAAGGATAACATCTTCTGTAATTCCTGTTTCAGCGCCTCTTTATCCATTTTTGCTGTTCGGATTTATTTCGGAGAGAGGGTGAGTGATGATAATGTAGAACATCGGTTCTAGACAGCGGCATAGAGTCTCAAAGTGGAACTCGAGAGCAGCTCTGTCATGTCATGTAAACAAGGAAAAGAAAAGGAAAGAAGGAGAATGGGTTAGAAAGAATCATATGCTTCTTAATGGACGTAACAATCAGAGAAGAAACACACATATTGAAAGCTCATACTTAAACAAATCAGTATTTTATATATTGTAAACGTATACTTGAACAAATATCTACATGTGCTAATAACCAGAAACATAAGGAAAACTAACTTATACCAACATGAAGTTTCTTAAACAATGTTTCACTTTAGGAAAAATATTATTAACTTCCTGACTTAAATAACATCCTAAAATATGATTTAAACTAACTCAGTTGCAGAAAAGGAAATGTTATAAACTCTTTCAAAGTTACTTTAGAGATAAAAACAAGTGCAGTTACAGAGGATCTTAGAAATAGCATGAAGGCACATATGATACAAGAAATTATATTATCAATTCTAACAGCGTAGTACCTAAACTTAAAATTAAGAGGGGAGTACAGAACTAGCACAGATACATACTGACACAGAGTATTGTACCAAACATGAGCCTCTCTTATGTGGAATCCATACTACTCCTAAAATAATAGTTCTAGCAGTTAAAATCTAAACAAAAAATGCATAATACACTAAAGGAACACAGAACATATACACGGCATATTTATTATAAAAAGGGCAAGAAAAGGCTTAAAGTTAAAACGTGATTTACTCTTCCAAATAGTTAAATCAAACGAAATGATAAATTCATCATGTCAAAATTCTACTAACATATTTTATCACAACAACAGAAAAGAGTCTAAGACATGATTCTTCAAGGTAAAAATAGTACATTTAAACTAAGGAGAATCAGAAACAAAGTCGGACATTACCTGTTGTGGGGCAGTGAACTAGAGCGTCTAGTCTCGAATCTACTCTCTCTGTTATGAAAAGATTCTAACCTCGATCGGAATGATTTCAAAAATCTCTGTCGCGACTAAAGTTCAACGAGACAGAAAAGAAAAGTTTTGAAAGAAATTCTTAGAGTTTTTGATTAATGATATTAGCTGTGAGAGTAAAAAAAAATAACAGTATTCGAGCGGGACACAGTTTTTGTGATGTAGGCCGCTAAAAGGTAGACTTAAGGGGGATAGAGGTGGCGGAAAAACTCCCCAAATTGACACTGATAGGATGTATTTATAGGGATGATTTTAGGGCTATGGAACATTGAGCGGGAATCGAACTAACCGTTTGAATTTCAAAAAGAGCCGTTTGAAATCAAAGAGAAAATCTTTACACCAGCAAGTATGTCTGGACAAAGGTCAAAAACTTCAAAAGTATTTTGGCCTCTTGTATTGACTAAATCTTGTTGCATACGAGAGAGAGAAAGAGGAGTCACGAGATTTGAAGAGAGACAAAGAACTTACTCAAAATCGGCGAGGCAAGCTTCTACCATGGTTAAGGATACTGAAGCTTTGCTTGAAAAGGGAAAGGGGTAAGGAACAACATTTTTTTTTTTCGGGGAAAGAAGACAAGAATACCTAGCTGATGTATTAAGTTAGTCTTGGGCTAAAAATAATTGGCTGTATCTGATGGACTGATTTGAAATGCAAGACTTTTGGGCTGTTGAAATTCAAAAATTGCACTCTAAAGAGGCCGAAATTGCTGGGCTATTTGGACTCCTTTCTTCTTGTACTTCTTCTAAGCTTCTAAGTTTATTCAAATATTTAATATTTAAAATACATTATACAATAACAATAGTAGTAGCAATAATAATATTAAGTAATTATTAATAATTATACTCTAATACTAATACTAATACTAATACTAATACTAATACTAATATTAATACTAATATTACTAATAGTAATAGATGTAACAAAAATAGTAGTAAAAATAAGGTATTTAAACTATTATTAACTTAAAAACTCAATAGAATTAATTGAAAGAAAGGAGAGACAAAATTGGATGTTAACATAGATAATTTTTGCCTACTCCATGATCACACAGAGAATATCTTTTTATTACTAAACACAAAGAAGAAATTGTGAAGATGGTTGCAATGGAAGAAGAGTGCCTATTTATAGGCATAGCGTTTGCTAAAAAAAGTTTCAGCAAATGTAAAAAGGCGGCAGGACGGCACCACAAACTGCGCACCGATTTCTTTCTTTCATATTGTTGCAGCCTAACTTTTCTGACTTTTTCTTTCTTCTTCCCTTTTTTTCTTTTCATTATTACATTTTCATTTGTCTTTTTCTTTCTCTTTGACTTTTCCACTTTTTTTGTCTTCTTCCGTTTTTTTTTATAAGGAATAAGGTTTGCTCTCGTCACTCATCTCAGTCCAAGTAACTTTATTGACTCATCAATTTTAATCCGTCCAAAATCAATCAAACCCGCTCATTTGACACCACTAATAGAGATTGAAAATCTTAACATGTGGTATCAGAGTACATATATATAAGGTAATAAAAATCTTTACATATGGTATCAGAGCATATTTAGGAACTAATATTTTGATACCACTTGAAGGGATTTTTTTATTTTTTACTATAAAACTTAAATAATAAAATATTTTTAAATTTCATGGATGACTATTTACATAAAAAAAGTTCAAACTATTAATCTTTAGAGATAATTTGATAAATATATATATATATATATATATATATATATATATATATATATATATATATATATATATATATA